>NC_025695.1:22589471-22609724 GCF_000633955.1 Camelina sativa | reverse complement strand
ATCACTCAGATAGGATTGACACCTCTTATACTGCAACTGCATAAGGGGAATTGAAACACCCTCACTTCTATTCATTCCATACATCTTCATTCCATACATCATTCATTCATACACCACAAAGAAAGTCAGTTTCACCCTCTCAGATATAAGAACATCATAGAGCACATCTAACCCAAAAGAGATATATTATCAAACAAGCTTAACTAATCTAAACAACCACAGCCCTAAACCAGCCTAATCCATCTCCAGAATCCTAGCTCACTAATCAGATCTAAAACTCATCATGAAGAACACAAACCCAAAAATTGCTAAAATAGGCATGATCAGATAGATAAGAGAGAGATGAACAAATTATTACAAAGAAGTGAAAGCAAATACTCAATAGATTCAAAGTTATAAAGATTACAAATCTATGAAAATCCTAGAAAAGATAAGAGATGATGCAATAATGTAAAAGCAGCTAAAAAGGGCAAAAACTAGGTTATGAGGTGTCTCTAGGGTCTAACTTTTCGGCCACAAGTGCCAGTACACATATATATAGTAAAGAGAGAGAAGCCCTAGTTAGCTAGAGGACAAAACAGAAAGTCGGCTGCGAGTGCTCGACCGTGTGCTTAGTCGAGTGCATGGTCGAGTGNAGACATATAAAAGCAGGCATTAAGATCCAGATCATCAATGTCAAAAATCACCTTAAACATCCAATCTCTCAGGTTAAGCATGATAATCTCTAGTATTAGCTTTATCTAACAACTTAAACATTGGTGTGATGCTAAGAAGCTTTAGATCTATTCTTACCCTCTGATGTTCATATATTTTACCTTGTTTTCCCTTAGTTTATTCACAACTTTTGCATCTTTTGCTATCCATTTAGGCCATTATTGTATAGCTTTAGGACTAATCATGCATTAGAGTATAGTTGCATTGCATTTGCATCTTTTCATGCATAAACGGGTGATTTTGGAGCTTAAGGAGCATGGAAGCAATGCTAAGGAGAAGTGAAGCTGTCCTGAGGAGAAAACAAGAGAGTTAAGGCCGTAGAATCAAGGTCCGGAGTCCAACTCGACCGCACCACTCGACCACCACTCGACCGTGTGCTGAGGAGGACTCGACCGAGTGGAGAATGCACGAGAGAAGCCAGCTCAACCAGCCACTCGACCGAGCACTGGTCGAGTTGACCGAGCCGTTGACCACTTTGACTTTTTGTATTTTTAGGGCTTCCACCTCACCTCCTATATAAGGCCCTTGTACTTGCAGCCACAAAAGAATCCAGCTTTTTAGAGAGTCTAAAACCTAGTTTTTACCTTTTTTAGATATTATTCCTTTTGCACTTTTTTTTTTTTTTAGATTTTGTACTTGTTTGAGAGAGAAAGACTAGATTCTTATATTTTGTTTGTTTCATAACTTTCAAAGTATTAAGATTTCGAGTTTTATTCCTTCATCAATATTGTAGATCTCTGTTTCATCTTTCTAATGATGCAAGTTTCATTATTTTCTGGGTTTTTGACATATTTCACCATGTGTTCTTGTGAGTAGTTTGTTTAGGACCTTGAGGATGGGTTAGGCTGGGTTGATCTTGTGGTTTGTTTGATTTGGTCAAGCTTGATTGTTGTAGATCTCTTCTAGGCTAGATGATCTTAATGCTGATCCTATATCTGAGAAGGTAGGGTTTGATTTCAAGCATCTTAGCATCACACCAATGTCTAAGGAGCATAGATAAGGCTAGATCTAGAGCTTACCATTAGGCTTGCTAAGAGATTAGAAGTCTTGTTTGGTTTGAGATGTATTGCTTAATGCCTGCTTGTGTAGATTCTTTTCTTTGTGAGAACAAGTCTAGAAATGCATAGGTTTGATTGTTTCTTGCCATGAGAGTGGATTAAACATGTCTTAGAATAGTATGTCTAGAGATCAGCTCAATGTTTGCTTGAGATTTGTTGACCAAGTTAGATAACCACAATGATTAGCTCAGCCCATGAATCCCTCCTCAAGGCCTTCTTTGTTTATTGAAATCTTAGTCTAAATATCATTGCTTGCTTGTTGTTTGATTAGTTTTAGCATTGCTCTGTTTTTCTTGTGTTGCTCTGTTTTCACGTTTAAGTCTAGCTCGACCACGTACTCGACCTACACTCGGTCGAGTGCTGCTCGAGTTCATCCCCAGAACTTGTGTTTTTGATTTGTGATTGTCTTGTTTCATTCCTGTTTCATTTCCATTGCATTCACGTAGTTTCCTGTTCATTACTTGTCTTGCATTAGTTCATTAGCATAGTGTCTATCTCTGTTCTAGTTTCATTATAGCTTTAATTTGTCTGTTCTGTTTGCATTTAGTATCTTGTTCTAGTTGTTTTTACTTTCTGCATTTCATATCTCATTTTAGGATTGTTAGTGACAAACAATCTTTACAATTGGCTTGACTTAGACTCATATGCACATCTTAATTGTTCACAATCACTCAGATAGGATTGACACCTCTTATACTGCAACTGCATAAGGGGAATTGAAACACCCTCACTTCTATTCATTCCATACATCTTCATTCCATACATCATTCATTCATACACCACAAAGAAAGTCAGTTTCACCCTCTCAGATATAAGAACATCATAGAGCACATCTAACCCAAAAGAGATATATTATCAAACAAGCTTAACTAATCTAAACAACCACAGCCCTAAACCAGCCTAATCCATCTCCAGAATCCTAGCTCACTAATCAGATCTAAAACTCATCATGAAGAACACAAACCCAAAAATTGCTAAAATAGGCATGATCAGATAGATAAGAGAGAGATGAACAAATTATTACAAAGAAGTGAAAGCAAATACTCAATAGATTCAAAGTTATAAAGATTACAAATCTATGAAAATCCTAGAAAAGATAAGAGATGATGCAATAATGTAAAAGCAGCTAAAAAGGGCAAAAACTAGGTTATGAGGTGTCTCTAGGGTCTAACTTTTCGGCCACAAGTGCCAGTACACATATATATAGTAAAGAGAGAGAAGCCCTAGTTAGCTAGAGGACAAAACAGAAAGTCGGCTGCGAGTGCTCGACCGTGTGCTTAGTCGAGTGCATGGTCGAGTGGTTGGTCTGTCAAGTAACTCCAGTCTTCAATCTGGAATGATATCAGTTCAGTAAAACAGATACAACTCTTGAACGACAGCTCTGATTGACTTGCGACCACCGGAATTAGAAAGGTAACTTGATTTTCTACAACGTTTATGAAGAAGGCTGGAGCTGAATCGCAATGGAAGATCTTCATTCGAATCGATCTTTGAGGAGCCTGTTATGAATCCGACCGTGTGCCTGGTCGAGTGGCGTGGTCGAGTGCCTTCTTTTGTCTTCCTGATGCTTCCAATCTTCTTGTTTAGCTCCAGAAATAACACCAAATCCTTCTTTAGCCTTTTAGAGCTCCATAACACCTAATAATACTCCAAATGCACAAATGTATGCAATGCATGCTTCTAAACATCCTAAGTGCATATTTGGACAGAAATGGTTATAAAACCTAAGGAATCACTTCTATATGATGTCAAATATGAACAAACAAGGTTTTAAATATGGTAAAATATAGTGACATCAATTTCTTAATTTTCTTCCTTTCTACATAGATTACGTCAATAATATTGAAATTCAGGGAATCCCAAATCGTCGTCTTTCTCATTTTGTCAGCACCAATCCTTTCTCAGATCTTGAGTTTATCATCTTTTTGGTATAGGTTGTGTACCATAACCACACATACATCACCAATCATGAAGTGAATGATAGATACGTGACGGCTTCTGCTTTTTTGGTTAATGGCTTTTGGGAACAGAGTATTCATAATCACTAATCAAACGATGAGTTTGATATTATCGTTCCATTTTAGCTTTCTCTTTCTCTTCCATTGGGAAAGTATAAATACTTCCAAACCTAATATGGCCAGAGTCCAAAGGTTATGGTGTCGGCTTCTTTCCATCTTTGAATGGTGTTTGTCGTTTCATCGTCGAAAGTTGTCGCTTTCGTCATCACGGAGGTTGTGACTCTATTTTGGATCTCTCCAATCTGAGAAACGGAGATCAAATTTGGATTTGGGATCCAGGAACATATGATTGTGATCCTATCGTTTTTGGGATGAAATTATGGATCCCTCATTCTGCCTATAATCGAACTGCGATGTATCCATTCATTCTTCTCCACAAAGGCGTAATTATTCGTGAGAAGAAGATGTGGTTCATTCACGGTGTTTTTCCGGGTACGCCCTGATAACATCACATTTTGACCCATTTCAGCTATAATTTTATTATGCATTTAAAAAGAGTTTGATATGATTTCAAGGCTTTAAATTCTATTGTCAAATATTTTAGGTTTCAAGAAGGTTTTGCAGGTTGTAGAGCAAAAAAGACCAAGAGATAGGAAAAACATATTTCAGGATAGATTCAGAGAGCTACATATCCAAAGGAAGCATCGTTAAATTCATTTCTTCATGCTTGTTATCTTCAGTATATGACACATATTTTTGCTTATGAAATAATTGTTTTCTGAAGTTTTGTATAGGCTTATGTAATAAATTGTTATTGATTTTGTGAAATAATATTAGATTAGCAAATCTATTCGCAAAGAGATGTGGTTTTGGGATTTTGTGAACTTATCAAACCTAAATTTAATGTTGGTTTAATCTTTTAGGATTTGCAAGGAGATTTGAAAAGCTAATTTTTAGACTTAGATAATTTTCGCAGCGAGACCAGGTTAATTTTACTATTATGATTTAAGTTTAAGAACTGGTTCTGTAGTTCTGAATTTCCTGAACCCTATGTATTGAATTAACACTTGCTTTATTTTGCTTTCTTAATTTTAATTCAATCTTTCTGGTTTAGCTTAATTTTAAACTTAATAATTTATTGTGTAAACGAGAGTCTTTGTGGAATTTGATCCTAAATATTACAATGATCTCTTAATTTGAGAGAATAACTTTAGAATAAATTTGAGCATATTAAGTATCTTGATCAACAAAATTTCTCTCAGACATGACTATCGAGGAGACCTTCCCAACCAAGCTTTCTGGTGTCGGTGAGGCTTCTGCTCGCCGGCATCGGGATCTATCCGCTTTTTCTCCTGCTCAAAAAAACCTTGATGTTTTTAGTTTGGTCCTTTTCAAGTCTTTTCCCCATTTTTAACCCTTTTCAAAACCCAATAAAGTTTATCTCCAATCTAAACAAAGACCATCGTATGCCTCCGCCGATCTATCACTTATCGAAGAGACTCCCTTCGCAAATCTCGGGAAACCTTATTGCCCATCCCTCACTTTGGCAATCTTTTGTAAAACTAGGATTTTAGCCAGTGGACCTAGATTTCATCGTCAAATTAAACCGAGACCAGCGGCTGCTCTTACCGATCTTTCACTCACCGGAGATGGTACTTGGATTACAAACCTCTCCGCCATCCTTGTACAGCTGGCACAGCTTCTTCCCGTCTCGACAATCGGTCCTGAAGCTAGGATTTTCCCCACTGGACCTGGTCACCAGTGACGACTCTTGCCACAGCCATTACAGGTTTCCGCTGATCTCTCACTCATTGGAGAAACCCCCTGCATCGCAGATCTCTCCATAAGTCTCGGGCGGCCGACAGTCTCACCATCCATTGTAGCTTCTTCTTGGGAACCTAGGATTTTCTCTAGTTTACCTAGGTATCAAAATAGGCCCATTAGTGCAAAACCGATCCAAATCCATTTATTCTTCTTAGGTTGGTGTAATTAGCTAGCCCAAGTCCAGTTCTTCATCGTCCATGCCTAACCATCGCCAAGTTCTGTGTCTCCTTTCTCTGCTCAATGGTCGAAGACTCCATTGGAGTAAAGTAACAATAGTGCTGCCTTTGTTAGTCATATAACTTACTTGGAACCTGGCTTTAGCTACTTTTAGGATTTTGAGGTTTGGTTTTCAAAATATACGGATATATGGTCTTTGTTCCTTGAACTGCTCTAGCAAACGTGGTACTCTTGATTTTGAACGCCTTCGGTTCAATGACGAATACCAGTTCAGCTGGTCACCTGATGATTTCAAGCATCATCTCCCAACCATCCCCATCACAAGGATTCCATACCAAACAGTGTCTATTGCGTTTTCCCGAAGTGATCCAACCATTTTGCTTTGGGTATCAAAGCAACCCTTAACCGACTACATCAACATAGTCCTCAGATTCTTTGTTGTCCTATTACTGTGGGTTCCTATTGCCTCGATGGATATCGATGCATTGACTCTTTTTTCAACGTCACAATGTCAGATGATCATGACCACTCAACTGTCATTTGAAGCTCTCGAGGATGGCCTGTCGTTGTACCATGATCTCACATGTGCCATTAGATTCCTAAGCTTTTGGTTCATAGCTCTCTTGGATTCTACAATCGATGATCTTTTTTTATCACCTTTTGGCATTGGGGAATGCTTTTTGTATATTGTTTTCAAACTTTAGCTCTTGCTCCTTCTCTGTACTTGTAGCGTTTGACAAAAAAAAAAATCTTGATCAACAATGCCATTAGAAAATGTAAGAACGGTGAGGAAACCTACGAGTTACTATTCTGATTTAGGTTGTTGCAATTTGCGCCAGTGTTTCGAGGACCAGTTTTAAGAACATCAATCAAGTTCATCACTTCATCAACATCAACAACAACAACTAAAAAACATCAAATCCAGCCACATGTATAAAATAACACACTTTCTTCAAAAATAGTGTCTTTTTATACTTTTTCATCCACTTACAGTTATGAAACATCCAAGCCATCTAACTTGATACCGATCTAGGAAAAATAAAATTTAAACAAGTTTGAGACATTTGAAGATGTTTAATAGAATTCTGAAGACTAATTTGGTAAATTACCCTTTTCCCTATGTTAAATCTCCTATATAATAAAACGGAAGTATATGACATTTTTTTGTAGACTATATAATAGATATATTTATGATTTTTTGGTTATAAATTTGTGACATAGGTGTATCATAATATACGAGTTAGTCTGATTTTTGGTAAGTAAGGATATTATGAATTTAGTTAATTATAGTAACATATAAATCAATTATAGGTAACATTTAAAAGATAAGGATATCTTTCAACCTAATTCAAACAAAAATATGTGATTCTTCTTTCACATTTCTTTTATATTTAAATTATTTTAATTTTTATCTAATATATTTAGTTAATAAAATTTATGATTTAATAAAATTTATGATTTTTTCTGCATATGATGTAATTTAAATTTTTTTAAACAGACATATATTGCTCAACTGATGAATAAAAAAAATATACAAAATGCCCTACATCACCTAAGAAAACTAGGCAAAGATTCAAAGTCATATTAATAAAAAAGAGACCAAAATGATTTTGAATACGAATGAGTAGAAACCTTGATTTATTAGGCATTGAAATAAAAAAAAATATGCATTTTATTATGGTTCTTTATTTTAAAGAATTTCAACTTTTAATAACTTTAAGAATTCAAATGTATAACTTTTTAAAAATTTTAAAGATTATTAATATTTCAATTATCAAAACATTTATCTTTTTATAAAATGTTTAAGATATGAATAATATTTAAACTTTATAAGAAGTTCAAATATTATAAGTATTTAAATTTCTAAAATAATAAAATTTATTCAAACATTTTAAATTTTAATAATATATACGAATTAAAATATCACATGACGGGTTATATGGCAGGATATGTTTGAGTTGATATTAATAGAAAATTAAAATGTCATTAATTCGGTGCTACACAGGTAAAATATCATCTCATTATTTTGTGAACTTTTTAAAAACTTTAAAGATTATTAATATTTCAATTATTAAAACATTTAATTTTTATAACTGTCTAAGAAACTTTATTAAAACATTTTGAATTTTAAAAATATATTTAGATTTTTATGAAGTTTTTTCTGTGGTGTACNTAGAAACCTTGATTTATTAGGCATTGAAATAAAAAAAAATATGCATTTTATTATGGTTCTTTATTTTAAAGAATTTCAACTTTTAATAACTTTAAGAATTCAAATGTATAACTTTTTAAAAATTTTAAAGATTATTAATATTTCAATTATCAAAACATTTATCTTTTTATAAAATGTTTAAGATATGAATAATATTTAAACTTTATAAGAAGTTCAAATATTATAAGTATTTAAATTTCTAAAATAATAAAATTTATTCAAACATTTTAAATTTTAATAATATATACGAATTAAAATATCACATGACGGGTTATATGGCAGGATATGTTTGAGTTGATATTAATAGAAAATTAAAATGTCATTAATTCGGTGCTACACAGGTAAAATATCATCTCATTATTTTGTGAACTTTTTAAAAACTTTAAAGATTATTAATATTTCAATTATTAAAACATTTAATTTTTATAACTGTCTAAGAAACTTTATTAAAACATTTTGAATTTTAAAAATATATTTAGATTTTTATGAAGTTTTTTCTGTGGTGTACAACGAATTAAAATATCACACGACGGGTTATATGGTTATACATGTTTGAGTAGATATTAATAGAAACTTAAAATGTCATTAATTCGGTGCTACATGGAGAAAATATCATCTCATTAGTTTGTTAACAATATGAATATTAGATTAATAGACGTACCTAATTAAATCGATTAATTAATACTGTAACAAAATAATTAATATGCGGTATAGTGTAGGTTAAGTTATATACTTAACAATCAAAATACAATATATAATTTTAAAAACTAAACAAATCAAATAAAATTAACAAACAGAAATTAATATTTTTATCAAATAGCTTAAATTAATATCTACTAGAATAGATCTTACAAAATATATGTTATTTTCATAAGTTATATTCAACATATGATTTCATGGCATAGTGTTTGAGCAAAAAAAAAATTAAAACAAATAAAACAATCATATATATAACACTTTAAATAAAAATTACAAAATAAATAAAATAAATATTAACCCGTGCTCTAGCACGGATCCAATTCTAGTTGACTATTATTGTAGTAATGTCTCATCAATACACTCAAATATAATAAATAAATCATTTTAGTAAGAACTAAGAAGACTAAGAGGGATGAAAATAATAGAGATGGTTAACGAAAGAAATAAAACCTAATAGAGATGACAAAAAATATATTATGAGGGGATATATATGAAAAAAAATACTATAGAGACTAATTACAAATCTCAATTTATAAATACAAGAATGAAAAACAATGATAGATATATATAAATTTAGTATCATAAAAAAAAAATACAATATAACATGATTATTATTATATTTTGTTTTTGGATGTATACTAAAAACCTAAAAAACAAATAAAACTAAGTATTAATTCTAAAAAATTTAGCTGTCAAATATATTTCCGAGCTTGGGCAGGATTTTCCCCCTTCATAACATTATTTTTCTAATTGATTTTTTTTAATAACCATTTAAGTAATTGACTAAGAATTAAAATCATTTAACTAAACTGAATCACATCCTAACTTAATCAAACCAATTTGAATTATAATTGACTAAATCATGCTTAAACCCAAAATTAATCAAATCGAATTAAAATTGAGTTAAACAACATCAATCAAAAGCAACTCAAAATCAGACCAAGGAACATAATATGAACCATATTTAATCTGGATTTAATAACCAACAAAATTGAACCAAAATTATACAAATTTTAATCCAAAGTAATCGAACGAAACCAGTCTTCAGTTTTAAGAAAGTCATATAATAATTACTTTGGCTGTTTATTTTGGATACTTGACTGATTCAAAGCTATCTTTGACTAGTTTATTGAAAACTTTGACTGAGGTTACAGTCAATTTTGTTTTCTAAGAAAAAAATCGTTATTATGTAGAAGGTTTAACTAAACACCATAAAAGGTTTAATTATTTCATATTTACGTCCAGAATTAGCTTAAAGGTTTAACTGGGTCCTTATCTACAGCCATAAAAAGATTATAGAGTAAAAATCAAAGGAAAAAAACTTTATGAATATAATTATAACTACTTTATGTTGATGATGTTATTACTCCAATAGATCCAAAAATGAATCATCTCATATTTTTTCTTTTACTTACTATTTCGTATTTTGTGCTAAATCAAGCTTGCGTAAAAAATCGTGTTGAAATTATTAACGCACTCGCTCCTGATCGTATTCTCGAATATCATTGTTATTCCAAAGATGATGATCTAGGCGTGAAAAAATTAGGCTTTCTGGCCCCTCCATTTACCATAAAATTCCATGATGAAATACCCAATTTAACAAGATGGAATTGTATTTTAAGGCAAGGGACTAACATGGAGTATTCATTTGACGTTGAAGTATACAAAGCAGGACCAAGACTTATTCCTCGATGTGGTCAGCTACGCATATGGGCTGGTAGAATCGATGGAATATACTTTGCAAGAAAGGCTAATACAACGTTGGAACGCGTGTTATCTTGGAATAAATGATAATAATGAACTTTTCCAAAAGATAATACTTAATAGTAAAAATAGTAATGTTTTTTAACTAGTGATAATAAAGTTAAAGTAGTAATGTTTTTGTAACGTATGATAACACTAAAAAAAAGGCTTTTAACGTCGGTATTAATATAAGTTAACGTCGTTTATAAAGTGACTCTAATAATATGGCGTCAGTTTGATAACCGACGTATTACGCAGCGACGTTAACTATTTTTGCTTCGCTTAAAAACTGACGTTATATTTAACGTCAGAATCTTAACGTCACTTTTCTATGTTATAACGTCAATTCAATAGTAACTTATGTTTTTTATCCAACCGACGTCAAATACTATTTTTTTAGTTTATTTTCAAACCATATTTTTAAAATAGATAAAACTGTAATTAATAATAAATGTAATGATTAAAACAATAATAATCTATACTAATAAAAAGTATGAGTTATAACCTCGTAAGACCGTCCACCTAGGATTTTAAACAACCAATAGAAATTTGACATATCACTTATTAACATTTTATACAATTTCTAGAATTTTCTATATTAAAAATTATTTTCAACAATCTATCATGATTTAACATATCATTCATTAACATTTTATAGCTCCTAAGGCCATCCACATAGGATTTTAAATAACCAATAGAAATTTGACATATCACTTATTAACATTTTATACAATTTCCAGAATTTACTATATTAAGAATTATTTTAAACAATCTATCATGATTTAACATGTCATTCATTAACATTTTTTAAATTTACAGAATTTTTGAGAAAAAGGAAAATTTTAAATTTATGGAAATCAAAGAACTAAACACAATATTCCACATCGACTAGAAATTTTTTAGACAATGGTTCAGATCCAGTATAAATAAGATTAATATGCTTCCAACAACGAATGAGCAGGAAAACTTGATTTATCAGGCGTCCAAATTTAAAAGTTTTATTTGGTTTGATCTGGTTTTTTATTTGATCAAATTAAAACTTTAAACAGTTTCAAAAAAATATTATAATATTTAAAAAAATTTAAAAGTTTAAATATTATAAATATTGAAACTTTTAAAAGTTCTTAACTTTTAAAAAGTTTTTAAATATTATAAGTTTTTAAATTTTAAAAGTTTAAAATATTATAAATATTGAAAATTTTTAAAAGGTTCAAATTTTATATTTCGAAACCTTTTAAAAGTTTAAAATATTCTAAATATTGATGCAAAACATAAATTATCTTATTTATCTACATTTGTGCTTTTTATTTGTTATGAGCTGTAAAACATATTTTTGTGTATGATTTTATAGATGAGTTGATATTCTTTCATTATTTAGATGACATGTGCAGGATCATCTGAGTAGCTCCAACTGCCGGATGAACAAACTTGAAGAATCACATGTCATTTGGCGTCTCATAAGCCAGGAACCTCGCCAATGTGAGGTAGTCGGTGTCCACCAAAATCGGTGTAATCAGTCCTCCTATGGAGATCTCTCCAGCTCCCTCTCTTCTCTCAGTTTTCATTGCCCATGACTTGAGGTAAAGGAACTGATCGAGCAGCACAAAGACCATACTAGTGTCCGCAGCATCTCCAACTAGCGGTGTACCATCCCTAGCATTGGCTAACACTCCACACAACGCAATGTCTAGCAGCTGGAGCTCATGGTCCTTCACATTCCCAGTCTACTTTCTAGCGAACAAGGTGCAAGCTAGGGATTTGTGAAAATACCTCAAAACAGGGCTCTTTATTTGAGCTGCTTTGGAGCTTGTAGACTTGTAAGGAAGCTTGTCTCCTATTTTCTGCCATAGGGACTTCATCTCCTCCTTTCTCACCTCCATGTTCTCTCCTCTCCCAGCCTTGAAACCATACAGCTTTTCCATTTCCTTGTAGGTGAGTCGGTATTCCTTGTTGCGCACGGAGAAAGTGATGAACCTGATCCCCCCCCCATCGGGTAGTAGGGTCGGGTGGTCTTCAAAATAGTGCAGCGGTAGCGTGGAGAGGAAGTGAACCGTCTCCTCCTCATATGCTTTGAGGTTAGTTCGCATCATCTTGCCCAGGTGGCACATATCGAAAAGGAATTCGACATCTCTAACGATCCCCAACTGCTTCATTGTTTCACGGTGATAGCGGGTTCCTACAAAGCTCATCTTATGGAAGACCTTGAAGAGCTTGGCCGCAGTCTCCACCTCTTTCTTCTTCAGCCTCCGCGAAGCCAGGCATGTGCGTTCTCTATGCTCCTCCTCTCGGTCATGGCTTTCCTCCTCCGTGTCCTGATCTTCTTCTTCCGCTGCTCTCTCAGCTACCTTCTCAGTCTTTTTAGAGGCTGGTCTCTTTCCCCTCGCCACTGAAGGTCTGCCTCTCAACCTAGAGGATTGGATCTCCTCTGATTCGCCTCCTTTTGTATCTGAATCGACCTCCATCAGGTCAGTAACGGTTCGCTCGGACGTAGACAGGTCCCTACGTCGTGGAGATCGGCGGATTGCAACTGCTACTAGGTCGGGAGAGAGAACACGGGTATCTACCCGATCGGGTGCTCGAGTGCTAGCACAGGTGGACGGTCGGGTTGAGCATCGGGTGGGGATGCGAAACGTCCAGCCAACGGTTGGGAACCTGAAACATCTCCTCTTCCTTGTGAATCGTGGGCTTCAGCGGCTTCACCTCCGGTTCTATCAGCGGCAGAGGTTGATCTTTTCCCCTTCTTTTGGTAAGTCTTCATCTTTGGTGCCATTGGTAAAATCCTTAATAAGAAAGAAAAGCTAAACTCGAGATCAAAAGGATTAGTTCCCGAAAATCTTAGAACACTCGAGTTTGAGAGAGAGAAGAAGTAAGAAGAAAGAAGTTTAAAAGTTTTTAGCACTTATCGGTTTTGTCTTGGGGAAGAGAGAGTCTTCTTTAAATAGAAGTGGCTGCCACTAGGGTTTTCAACTTGGGCTTCGCCGAGTGTGGGCTTGGGGCTGTGGAATTCGGACTCCACTCGCCACCCGAATAGGAACACGATCAGGCACGTCGGGTACAGAATCGGGTAGAGCCTTGGATTCCCCAAAATTTTCTTTTCCTCTTTTTCTCTCTTTTTTTTTTACATAAATGTAAATATGCAAAAACAGAAAATAATACAAAATAAATAAATAAGAATTAAAAAAAAAATAAAGGATACCTTTGGGACTTCCTCCCAAGTGAGCTTGTTTTAAGTCACTAAGCTTGACTCTTCATGCTCTTTAAGCATGGGTTTTAGGAGGGAGAGGTTCTGGAATCCTCTCCACTGGGACAGACTGGCTCAACCAATCTTCCTGGTCTTGTCCTGGTTCCACAGCAAATGTAGTATTAACTTCTTTAAGATACTTGACTCTTCTTTGCTTTGTCTTGGTTGAAAAGACTTGACCATCAATAGTTGGCCTTTTAATTCCTTTCTTGACGCCAAACTCCATCTTGAAATGCTCCCCATGCTCAATTCTGATCTTGCCTTGTTTCACGTCATTCACTACTCCTACTGTTGCCAAAAATGGTCTCCCTAGGATCAGTGGATCGTCTGGTTCCTTATCCATATCAAGGATCATGAAATCAGTAGGAACCTCCACTCTTGCAATCCTGAGGGCAAGTTTTCCAGGACACCAATGGGATGTCTGATTGTTCTATTAGCTAGAACCAAATACAGACTACTCGGTTTAAAACTGATGAAACCCATCTTGTTAGCAACTGATAGCGACATGATGCTGACTGAAGCTCCCAGATCGCACAAGCAGTTCTTGAAAATTCTAATGCCTATTGAACATGGCAGAGTGAAAGAACCAGGATCCTCCAATTTCTCCTCGATTCATAATTTAGGATCTAAGCACACTCCACTCCTAAGAATTTCATTCCCAATCTCCTTGACAGCATCCTTAACCTCAATCTCCAGCTGAGCTGCTTCCTTAGCGATTTCCTCTTGAATTTCATGTGGTGGCAAGAGTTTAGGAGGTGGAGCTTTTTGCTTGGCCATACGCTCTGCAAGCGCCTCTAATTGGATGTCAAGAGCGGCGTTGAAACTTTCCTCTAGTTCCCCTTCTTCAGCTTCAGGGAGTTGAGGTTGATCCGTCATCTGAATCTCTACTCGATGCATCATCGGATCACCATCATCGGGTGTGTCATCGAGTTTAGACTCGGGTGGTTCTTCGTTTTGTGATTCTCCAACCAGTGTTTGATCGTCAACTCGATCAGTCTCCTCGGGTAAAGGCTCGTGTCCGTACTCGGATATGTAGTACTGATACTCATTCATCCTATAATTATCTGTAGCCTCCCCATCTTGATCATCACTGTCCTCAGTGAGGTAGTCTTCAAAGTCATCATCAAGAAAGATGGCTTGGGCGGTTGCATAGTCCTTTGGGTTCTGAACAGCTTTACCTGGAAGCTGGTTGATCTTTGGAGGTGTTGGTTGGTGTGGTGGCCTTCTAGGTACCGCAGCTTAGTGTTGAGGGAATCATACTTGGCATTCAAGTCATTGTATCTAGAATCGATCTTGTTGCTCATCTCTGCAAACCGTTTTGCGTTGTCCATAGCAGCGGATGCTTGGTTTTGTATCATCTGCTGAATTAGGCCGCAGAGGTCAGCGTCTTGGGCTTGGTTCGGCGGGCCTTGTTGATGTTGGAATCCAGGTGGTGCAAATGGNGTTAGGCCGCAGAGGTCAGCGTCTTGGACTTGGTTCGGCGGGCCTTGTTGATGTTGGAATCCAGGTGGTGCAAATGGTTGATTGTAATTACCAGAGTACTGCTGCTTAGGAGCATAGTGTAACATCCGCGAACCAATTATTGGTTTTCTGGGATGGGTGTCGATCGACACCATGGTGGTGTCGATCGACACCAATATTCTCTGGTTCGACCAGTTCGGTTTAATTATCGATTTGGACCGGTTTGGTTTAAGGAAAACCATTGAACCGAGATTTTAAAGGGAGAAAACGACCTAGGTCGTGTTTTATTTTGTCTCACGCCGTTTTTGAGAAAAGAAAAGAGAGAAAAGTGTTTTGAGGTTCTAGAGAGAGATTGGGAGATTTCCTTGCTGTTCTTGAGAGATCCAAGGCTAAGAAGGAGTTAGAAGCTTGCTAGGAAGGTTGGATTCGTTGCTGTTGGTCTGAATCTTCCTGCAAAGAGGTGAGTGCATGACCATGGCTAATCTAAGCCTTTGATTTCATTTTTCTTGCTTGTTTGTTGTTTTTTTGTGTGTTTTTCCTGCTGGGATTGGTTGCTACAGGTTCCTATAGACGTATTTGGCTTGGATTATGAGTATTGGGCTATTTGGAGGAGGTTGGGAGCGAGATTCGTCTCTCGGCTTCGAGCGGATCGCGATTGCAGAGGGAGTGTCGATCGACACCACTTGGTGTCGGTCGACACCAGCAAATTGGGCATCGATCAACACGGTGGGATAGTGTCGGTCGACACCAAGGCCAGTGTCGGTCGACACTTGGCTGGTGTCGGTCGACACCTCCCTTCCAGCGAGACGATGTTTGATTTCCTGGTTTGTATGTCTTGTTTGTTGCTTATTTGGAACATTGATATCATTATTGCTTGTGTGTATACCTAGTAGATGGGAGGATTGGCTCACTGAGTGTTTATTAAATACTCATGCATCTCAATATGTGTTTGTGGTGCAGGTAAAGGCAAAGTGTCATCGTGGAATCAAGGCGATGAGGAGGAGGATGTTCTAGGGACTCGTTTGTATGTTGTCTGGCATTGCTAGGTTGCTAGAGTTGGGTCTTAGAAACATTGTTAGGTTGCCGGTTTCATGTTTCCTGGTGCTTGATTATTGGATTGTTGTTATGGATTAATATTGGTTATTTTATTATTGGACATTTATTGGTATTGTTATTTCCGCTGTTGATTGTGGTTGTGGATAGGTGGCTAGTGGGTATGTGACCACTAGTGGTAGTTATTTATATTTATATTTATTATTTATTAATTAAAAAAAAATGGGTCGGGTCGTTTCAGTTTTGGTATCAGAGCCCTTACCGTTCTAGGTTTGGGTTCACTAGGCTTTGTGCTGTAGATGTTTGGGAATTTCGTGCTTTGATTGATTATGTGAGTTAGTCAATTGTGTGTGGCATGAAGTTCTAGAACATCCTCTTCGAGCCTACTGTGTGATTCCACGGTGAGTTTATGTTTCTGTGTTGTAATATAAATTGTTTGCTTAGTCTTCTGTTCATGGTAGTGCAGATGGCTAGAGGTGGTGCTGTTGCTGGTCGTGGTCGTGGACGCGAATGTGGTCGTGGTAGGGGCAGAGTCTCAGTGGTTAGTGAGACCGAGGACCAGAGTGTGACAGCTGAGTGTGTTGGCGAGTCGCAGGGTGTCCAGGAGGATTCCATGAGTGTGGCCGGAGGGGACGGTGTTGATGCTCCAGTGGCCGGTGATGTTAGGGTCCCGGGTGTGGGAGTCCCAGCGGGTGGAGTCCTTGGTGCTGACTTTACAGCTTTGCTAGCACAGTTGTTGGAGCGGTTGCCAGCAGTGGTACCGGCTCAGGCTCAGGTTGTGCCACCATTGGTGACGAAGGAGCGGCAGCCAGTGGCTGCGGATGCAGGAGCACATGGACGTTATTTGTCCATGCTCAAGGAGATGAAGAGTCTCGTGACCGCACAGTTTTTGGGTGGTACAGATCCTACTACCGCAGATGCGTGGAGGACGAGTGTGGAACGTAACTTCCATACTCTGAGATGTCCTGAGGAGTTTTGGGTGGACATAGGGGTTCACCATTTGACTGGTGATGCTGAGTTATGGTGGAGATCAGTGGCTGCTAGGAGAGTGCAGCGGGAGATGACTTGGGCTGACTTCGTGGGGGGGAGTTTAACCGCAAGTACTTTTCGAGAGAGGCATTGGACCGGTTGGAGGTGCAGTTCCTTCAGTTGTCTCAGGGGATGCGGTCTGTGCGAGAGCTGGACTTGGAGTTCAGTCGACTTTTATGTTATGGGGTCGGGCTATGGAGTCTGAAGAGGCTCAGATCAAGAGGTTTTTGAGGGCCCTACGTGATGATTTCAGGGTTCACTATAGAGGGCGGAGTTATGCTATGCGTGCAGAGCTGATAGAGATTGCAGCAGGGATTGAGGCGGACATCTGGGCACAATCAGTGGCGGTTAGTCCAGCAGTTCAGCCTAGTAGGGCTCAGCAGCAGGGTGGTTCTAGCAGGGGCGGTGATGCTAGTTGTCCCAAGAGGAGTGCTCCGACGGCAGGGGTTCGTGTATGCTATCATTGCAGGGAGCCGGGGCATATCAGTCCCATGTGTCCCAAGTTGCAGCCGGTGGCAGTGGCACCGTTGCAGCAGGTGCAGCCTGGAGGGCAGCAGGTGGCACGAATTGAGCAGGCACCACGGGTTTACACGACTGCAAAGACTAGTGGGACCAGTGCAGGGGTGATCACAGGTATAATTTTTGGTACTTTAACTTTGTGAATTCTTAGTAAGTTCAGATTTTATGTTTTCCTGTGATAAAGTGTTAGGTTCTCAACACATGAGGTTTGTGTAGGGACCTTGTTGGTGGGCGGGTTTAAGTCCCATGTTATGTTTGATTCTGGAGCTTCTCATAGCTTCATTACTCCAGAGTGTGCAGAGAGCGCGGGAATCAGAGGGGATCCCGGGGAGCGTACATGAGTTGTCAGAGTTGCGGGAGGCAAGTTCCTAAGGGTTATTGGACGAGTCAGAGGAATTGATATTCAGATCGCATGGGAGTCACGGCCAACGGATTTGCTAATCAGTCCAATGGAGTTGTATGATGTGATTCTCGGGATGGACTGGTTGCATTGGCACATGGTGCATTTGGATTGCTATCGGGGTTGAGTGGAGTTTGAGCGTCCAGGAGGGAAGTTGGTTTTTCAGGGTATTAGACTGACTTCAGGGAGTCTCGTGATCTCGGCCATTCAGGCTGGGAAGATGATCGAGAAGGACCGTGAGGCTTATTTGGTTACCATATCTATGCCTGAGTCAGTGGGGAAGTCTACGGTTAGCGGTATTCCGGTTGTAGAGGAGTTTGAGGATGTGTTCCAGTCGTTGCAGGGGTTACCACCATCTCGGTCTGATCCTTTTACGATTGAACTGGAACCAGGGACGATGACGGTATCCAAGGCTCCTTACAGAATGGCTCCAGCAGAGATGGCAGAGCTGAAGAAGCAGCTAGAGGATTTGTTGAGTATGAGATTTATCTGTCCTAGTGTATCACCGTGGGGAGCACCGGTGCTGTTTCCGGTTGTCAAGAAGAAGGATGGGTGTTTCCGGTTGTGTATTGATTATTGGGGGTTGAACCGGGTCACTGTGAAGAACAAGTACCCTCTTCCCAGGATTGATGAGTTGTTGGATCAGTTGAGGGGTGCTACTTGCTTCTCCAAGGTAGATATGGCGTCGGTTTATCATCAGATACCGATAGATGAGGCAGATGTGAGGAAGACTGCATTCACGACGAGGTATGGGCATTATGAGTTTGTGGTGATGCCTTTCGGGTTGACTAACGCACCAGCAGCGTTTATGAGATTGATGAACAGTGTGTTTCAGGAGTTTCTGGATGTATCTGTTATTATTTTCATCGATGATATCCTGGTTTATTCTAAGAGTCCTGAGGAGTATGCAGTGCATTTGAGGGCAGTTATAGAGAAGCTGCAGGAGCAGAAGTTGTTTGCTAAGTTGAGCAAGTGCAGTTTTTGGCAGCGTGAGATGGGCTTTCTGGGTCATATTGTGTCTCCAGACGGGGTTTCTGTAGATCCGGAGAACATTCAGGATATCAGAGACTGGCCTAGACCGTAGAATGCCACAGAGATCAGGAGTTTTCTTGGATTGGCAGGATACTACAGGAGATTTGTGCAGGGGTTTGCGAGCAGAGCACGTCCTATGACTAAGTTAACAGGGAAGGATGTTTCTTTTGTTTGGTCACAGGAGTGTGAGGAGGGCTTTGCAAGCCTGAAGGAGATGTTGACTACTGCGCTAGTGTGGGCTTTGCCTGAGCAAGGAAAACCCTATGTGGTTTATACTGATGCATCTAGAGTTGGTTTGGGGTGTGTTCTGATGCAGCATGGGAAGTTGATTGCCTACGCTTCGCGGCAGTTGCGGAAGCATGAAGGCAACTATCCTACTCATGACTTGGAGATGGGTGTTGTAGTTTTTGCCCTGAAGATTTGGAGATCTTATCTTTATGGTGCAAAGGTACAGGTGTTTACAAATCATAAGAGTCTGAAGTATATATTCACTCAGCCTGAGCTGAATTTGAGGCAGAGGCGGTGGATGGAGCTTGTGGCAGACTATGATTTGGAGATAGACTATCATCCTAGTAAGGCTAACTTGGTTGCAGATGCTCTGAGTCGGAAGAGGGTAGCTTCGGCTCAGGGGCAGGAGATAGAGTCTCTGGTAGGAGAGATCGGTGCATTGAGATTGTGTGTTGTGTCTCAGGAACCGTTGGGTTTGAAGGCGGTTGATAGAGTGGATCTTCTGAGCAGAGTGCGGTTGGCTCAGGAAGGGGATTTGGGGCTGGTGAATGCCTCAAAGGATGTTGATTCAGAGTATCAGGTCTCAGGTAATGATACTATCTTGGTGCACGGTCGGATTTGTGTGTCCAAGGATGATGAGTTGAGGCAGGAGATCCTTAGAGAGGCTCATGGGAGTAAGTTTTCTATTCATCCAGGAGCGACTAAGATGTACCGTGATCTCAAGAGGTACTATCATTGGGTCGGGATGAAGAAGGATGTAGCTAGTTGGGTCGCGAGGTGCGATGTGTGCCAGCTAGTGAAGGCTGAGCATCAAGTTCCAGGAGGGTTTCTGAAGAGTCTTCCCATTCCAGAGTGGAAGTGGGATATGATTACTATGGACTTCGTGGTAGGTTTGCCAGTGTCCA
>NC_025695.1:22587324-22587803 GCF_000633955.1 Camelina sativa | reverse complement strand
GTAGGAGACAGAGTGTACCTCAAGATGGCCATGTTGCGGGGTCCGAACAGGTCATTGACTGAGACTAAGTTGAGTCCGAGGTATATGGGTCCGTTCAGAGTGATTGAGCGTGTTGGACCAGTGGCTTATAGACTGGAGTTACCTGAGGTTATGCGTGCATTCCATAAGGTTTTCCATGTTTCTATGTTAAGGAAGTGTCTCCGTGAGGATGATCAGTTGTTAGCTAAGATTCCTGAGGATCTTCAGCCTAACATGACTTTGGAGGCGAAACTAGTGAGGGTTCTCGAGAGGAGGATGAAACTGACTTTTTCTATGGGTGGTGAATGAATGATGTATGGAATGATGAGTTATGAATGAATGGATGTCAGGGTGTTTCAATTCCCCTTATGCAATTGTAGTATAAGAGGTGTCAATCCAATCTGAGTGTTTGTGAACAATCAAGATGTGCATATGAGTCTAAGTCAAGCCAGATGTAAAGG
>NC_025695.1:22572450-22582890 GCF_000633955.1 Camelina sativa | reverse complement strand
GAAGGTGATAGTGGTACCTTAGGGATTGTGGAAGTAGTCGTCCACATCCATCTGCATGCTGTCATAGGAGTAGTTGGGGTCTTGTTGATGACTTGGAGGTGGAGATTGGGGCAGCTCGACGATGGGAATCGACCGGCACTCGGTCGAGTACGTGCTCAAGTGGGGGGGTCGAGCTGGACTCCGAGTCTTCTTTTCCTCTTCTATCTGGTCTCCCTTGCTTCCCTGATCATGAAAATACCAAAACAAAAATCAAAATACTAAAAACCTTAAACAATATGTACATGGATACCTTAGGGACTTCCTCCCTAGTGAGCTTGTTTAAAGTCACTAAGCTTGACCTTTGATGCCTTTTTAGACATAAGGAGCATCCTGGAGAAGCATTGTGCACTTCTCAGGTGTTTCCTTTTCTCCCAAATACTTCTTAACTCTCTGAACATTGACTGTGAACTCACTACCATCCTTGTTGAGAAGTGTGGTAGCCCCAAATGGTAGGATCTCCTTTATCTCAAAAGGGCCTCCCCATCTACTTTTCAACTTCCCAGGGAATAACTTGAGTCTTGAATTGTAAAGCAAAGCTTGGTCTCCAGCCTGTAAGTCTTTGATGAGAATCTTCTTATCATGGAAGGCTTTAGTTCTTTCCTTGTAGATTTTGGAGTTTTCATAAGCTTCCAATCTGATTTCCTCAAGCTCATGCAATTCAAGGCTTCTCTAGAACCAAGTTGGAATGGGGTTCTTCCTATAGGTGTCTTGAAAGCTGTTCTATAGGCCCAAAGTGTTTCATCAAGTTTACTAGACCAATCCTTTCTTGTTGCTCCTACTATTCTTGATAGAATGGCCTTGATTTGTTTGTTTGACACTTCAACTTGTCCACTTGTTTGGGGGTGGTAGGCTGTAGACACCTTGTGTTTGACTCCATACTTCCTTAGCATTCCTTCAAAGATCTTGTTGATGAAGTGTGTTCCTCCATCACTAATCACAGCTCTTGGAATTCCATACCTTGGGAAGATTATGGTCTTAAAAAGTTTAAGTACCACTTTGTGATCATTAGTAGGGCTGGCAATAGCCTCTACCCACTTGGAGACATAGTCCACTGCCACTAATATGTAGACATTCCCATTTGAAGGAGGATTAAAAGGTCCCATGAAATCAATTCCCCACACATCAAATATCTCAACTTCCAGAATTGGGTTTTGGGGCATTTCATTCCTTCTTGTGATATTTCCCATTCTTTGGCAAGCATCACACTTTGTGATGAACTTGTGAGTGTCTTTGAATAGTGTAGGCCACCATAGACCAGCTTGTAAGACTTTCTGGGCAGTTTTGAAAGTTGCAAAATGGCCTCCATAAGTGGAACCATGACAATGCCCTAGCACTCCTTCAACTTCATTTTCTGCTATGCACCTTCTAAACAACCCATCTGATCCCTTTTTGTATAAGTAAGGTTCATCCCAATAGTACCCATTGATGTCCTTGAGGAGCTTTTTCTTCTTATAAGGGTCCATATCTGCTGGGACTTCTTCACACACCTTGTAATTGACTATGTCAGCATACCAAGGTAGATCTTCACTTTCAAGTGCCATCCACTCCTCCATCTCATCCTGCTCGATCGTGTGCCCAAACATACTCGATCGAGTGCATGCTCGAGTAGGCGGTCGAGTTGGAGGCCGAGTTGTCCCTATCTGCATCAGCTTCTCCTCAGGCATTGAATCATCGATTGGAATCTCCTCCTCTATCCTCATTCTGGACAAATGATCAGCTACTCCATTCTCTATCCCTTTTTTATCAACTATTTCCATGTCAAACTCTTGGAGAAGCAGAATCCATCTTAACAACCTTGGTTTTGTGTCCTTCTTTGAGTAGATGTGCCTCAAAGCAGCATGATCGGTGTACACAATTACTTTGGACCCTACTAAGTAGCTTCTGAATTTTTCAAAGGCAAAGACCACTGCTAGAAGCTCTTTCTCTGTTGTTGAATATCTTCCTTGAGTTTCATCCAAGGTCCTGCTTGCATAGTGAATAACATGCAGCTTCTTATCTTTCTTCTGTCCCAGAACTGCTCCTACTGCAAAATCTGAAGCATCACACATAATCTCAAATGGAAGATCCCAGTTTGGAGCTTGGACTATTGGGGCTGATATCAAAGCAGCCTTGATCTCCTTGAAAGCCTTCAAGCAATCTTCATCAAAGTTGAACTCAGTCTCCTTGCAAAGCAACCTTGTCAATGGCCTAGCTATCTTTGAGAAATCCTTGATGAACCTTCTATAAAATCCAGCATGACCAAGAAAGCTTCTTATGTCCTTGACTGTTTTTGGTGGTTGAAGTTGAACCATGACTTCAATTTTTGCTTTGTCAACCTCAATACCCTTCTCTGAAATATTATGACCAAGAACTATCCCTTCTTCCACCATGAAGTGACACTTTTCCCAATTCAATACTAGATTTGTCTCCTCACATCTCTTTAAAACTCTGCATAGATTAGTGAGACAAGAAGAAAAGGAATCTCCATAGACAGAGAAGTCATCCATACCCCTCTCTCTCAACGTATCTTCAAATTTAAGGCTTGTGTCGTGGTTGACTGTAAATCTGTTCCCCTGACCCATGATAAATTCAGCATCCAGGTAGGTTGTCGGTTCATAGGAAGACTCGGGAACCACTTTGATGTAGCTAGTCCGCCACTATACTTCTCGAACTTGAAGTTGGGTAGTCAACTGGTTATATTTGAGTTCTCTTTCCTACTAAACGAAGAAAAAGCTCGTGTAGCTGAACTTTACTACGTTCAATCCCTGTTAAAAGGTTATGTACAGTTACAAGCAAGTCAGGTTTACCTTGACAACAAATTACCAGGACTGGATATAGAAGCGTCTCCCCCACACGAGGTCCAGTTCAATATAAAAGAATGGGGAATAGAAGCACCTAGCCAAAATGAGGTCCCGTCGTTTACGTTTGGTGCTGTCACTCCTTCTGAGCAGAATGCAGCACAAGGACAACAATTTCCACAAAAGCAGTTTATGGAGATGTTGCGAAAGAACGACCAGGTTCAAGCGAACAACTTTGGTCAAGGGAACTTTCCATCAAAACAGCACTTCAACAACTCTACTATGGAAGCACAAAAACCCACGTCTTCTCAAGAAAGCAAGAACGACCTTATTCTGTTGCAACTGCTCATGGAGTTTCAAAAGCAGAAAGTAGCGCAAGGACAACAATTTCAACAAAAGCAGTTTGTGCAGGGTTTTCAAAATAATGCCCAGGTTCAAGGGACAACTTTTGGTCAAGAGAATTTTCCACCAAAACAACAGCTCAGCAACTTCCAGCAAGGTTATAAAGCTCCTATTCAAGCACAAGAAAACGCGGCAACAGATCCTCAAGAAAGCACGATGGAACTTTTCTGGCAACAACAGATCATGGAAAGTCAGAAGCAGAATTTACAAGGACAAGACCTTCAGCCAAAGCAGTTTGTGCAGGGTTTTCAAAATAACTCCCAGGTTCGAGGGACCGAATTTGGTCAAACGAGTATTCCACCGAAACATCAGTTCAACAACTTCCAACAAGGTTATCAAGCTCCTATTCAAACACAGGCAAACGCGCCAACAGCTCCTCAAGAAAGCAAAACCGACCTTTTATTACAGCAACTCATGGAGAGTCAAAAAAATATCATAGAAGGGCAGAAGCAAAACACCAAGGAGACTAAAGACCTATATTTCAAATTGGAGGGAATTTACAATGACTTGAATGAGAAGTTTGAATCACTTGTACAACATGTTAGAAAACTCGAAGTTCAGGTGACTCAAACTGCAGAAACTGTGAAGAAACAAGCTGAGACAAAGGCAAAAGCGTTTTACAACACCTCATCCATCCAAGAAGAGAATGACTATGTGCCTATCTCAAAGGAAACTACTCTTAAGTTAAAGGATGTGATCATGCAACCTAAGCCAGACGAGCCCTCTCCAAGGGAACTTAAGAGAGGAGAAACAAGCAAATTAGAGATAAAGGCAATTTCTAAACTGGAGAATCTGGGAAAGTTTGTTGTTCCATACAAAATCAATGGAGAAGAATTCAAGGAGTTTCTTTGTGATACAATGGCTAGTGTGAATGTCATGTCCAAGACCACAGCAGATAAGAAAGGATTTCTGTATTTACCATCCTTTCGATAGAATATGCAGATTCATCTTCTGCAATTCCTCATGGATTCTTGCCTGATGCGTTACTTCAAATAGGAAACTGTTTTTTTCCCACTGACTTTCACATTGTCGACATAAGAAAAGACAAGCACAAGCCGTTGATCCTTGGTTATGAGTTCCTAGCAGTTGTTGGAGCGTTGGTGGATTCTTCTAACAAGCGAATCTCTTTCACCAAGATCAACAGAAATGTTTTCTACCCTGCTCTTCCTATCAAGAGCTCTAGTTGTATGACCTCTACAATGGAGAAGCTGAGTTTAAAGCCTGGTGATGATAAGAAACCCATGACTTCTAAAAAGGTTGTCAAACTAAAAGCCTGAGTGTAAAAATAATCAATGTATGAAATATGCAAGTCCACTCTATTATTTACTTCTATAATTCCACTTCCACAAAACTCTTTAACTTCGAAAACCGTTTCTACTTGCTTCGGATTCGTCAATCGTCAGAGAAGAACTGAAACCCCAATTGTTGTGTTCTTCGTCGAGAGTTGAAAGAAGTTCAATGACACAGACGTCTTGTCAAAAAAAAAAAAAAAAAANACACAATCACACACGTTTGATGTTGCTTTTTTTGATAATGTGCCCACACTCCACTACGTCGTATCAATAAAATAATCGATTTTAGGTTTTTTTTTTTGGTAGGAGAGGGGAGACAATCTCCCGATTTATTCATAAAAAAAAAAAAAAAAAAGAGTGCTTGTCGCTAGTGGCTCGTTGGTAGCTCAAGCATGGGTCAGTGCTTGTGACTACGAGCTCCAGTGATCGAGCACACTTACCAAACCAAAAAAAAAAAAAAAAAAAAAAANAAAAAAAAGAAAAAAAATTACAGACGTGGTTGGTCCTTCAAAACAACGGGGTCTAATACGTGGCATCTATGTCATCAGTTTTTCACGGCCAAGTATTATAGAGAAACATAGAAGAAAAAAAAAAACAAAAGAACAATTTTTTTTTTTGGTAAAAAAGAACAGAATTTTAGATTATAAGTTTAAATTTTCGTTAAGTAATGTAATACCCGCGAATCAAAAATTGAATTTTTGGTAGGGGTATCAATCGACACAGCTAGTATTGTCGATCGACATCATGTGCACATGGGTTAACTGGTTCAATTTTAATCCTCCAGTTTGCGTAGCTGGTTTAGGAGAGCCCTAAGACTCGAGTTTATTAGGGAAAAACTCGACTCCCAAAGTCTTTTAGCCGCTTTTTCACATCTTAAAAGGAAAGGAGAAGAGAACAAATTTTCTGTGAGAATTCTTGAGGTTTTGGTGGATTCTTTGTCTCTATGGGGTGAGTTTCTTCCTGGAGAGTGTGGATCCAAGGCTAGGAACATGGTGGGAAAGTTGCTATGGTGCTAGCTTCGTCGTTTGGTTAGAAATCTCATTGTTTTTGGCAAAGTTGAGTGTATGACCATGGCTTATCTAAGGTGAGATCTCTGTTTCTGTGATTTGTGTGATGTGTTGTCGTTTTCTTGTGAGTTCTTTGTGATGTGTTGTCTTTTTCGTGAATCCTGAGGCTTAGATCTGTTCCTGGGATCGTGTGGGACAGATAGGAAGAAGCTTGGAGGCGAGATTCGTAGTTTTGGTTTGAAAGAAAGCGATGTTCGGCATCGGTGTCGGTCCGGGTGTCGGTTGACACCATGTGGAGGTGTTGGTCAACACTGTTAGGGTTTCAAGGATGTCGAGCAAGGTGTTGGTTGAAACGACCCGACTCGTTTTTTTCATAATACTAATATAATTAAATATCCCATAATATTTAATTACAACCCAAACAATAAACCAACAACAAATCAACATGCACATCGGAAGACAAACCAAACCAATTCCACTTTAATATAAATACAATACTAATCATAACCAATAGTACAACCGAGATCCTAGATCATCCTCCTCCTTATCGCCATGATTCCACGCTACACATTCCATGCACCACAAGCACAATGAGATGCGTGAGTATTACCATAAATACCCATTGATGCGATCCTCCCGTCTACGAGCTATACACACAAGCAAATCAAGAGTAGAACCACAAATAAAAAATGACAAACCAGCCATTAAACAGAACATCTGATAACATATTCCCCACACCTACACATCATCACACAAAATAAGTCATACAACTCAATCGCTCAGATAAGCTCATGGTCACGCACTCACCTTATCAAAGTGATTATAACAACAAATACAACCAGTTGAGACTCTCCTAACGTCTGCAACTGCCCAGAAAACGCCCTACAACAAACCACATAACCAAAAACGACTTTATAGCAAAACTGGACAGAAGCATCAAAAAAGAACAGTCTCAAAGACGATACCGTATAATAAACACCAACCGTTAACTATAAAATCCCTCCATTGAAACGCTAGCCCTAGACGTCACAAAGCTCCCCACAAATTTCAGCACAATCAGCGCTCAGGTAAAACCGAAATCGATCCCGAAACATCCACTGGTCGAAAACGAATGTTCCCTTGTGTCTCACTACTCTTGGGACAGCTCACCAACCTGTGATCCATGCTCCCGCACCCATAGCATCCCTGACCACCTTGGTGAAACCCTACAAGCTGCCTCTTTTATTTAAAGAAACTAGGACCCCTCTCAATCAGCATCACAGAATCTATAAGTCTCTCATCCCTAAAAGTTTTTTGCCTTCCAACTTTCTATTTTTCTCTCAAGGGATCGAGAGTCTTTAATTTCTTGAGAACTAACCCTATTGATCTCGATTTTAGCTTCTTCTCTTTTCAAGGATTCACCAATGGCTCCAAAGGTAAAGACATACCAAAAGAAGGGAACTAGATCGACCTCCACCGCTGCCAGAACCGGAGAAGACGTTGTCGATGCTCGCAATTCCCGAGGAGGAGAAGACGTTTCGCATTCCCATCCATTGACTGGACGTTTCTGAAACTGACTATTTTTGTAGGTGGTGGTGAATGATGTATGGAATGATGACTTATGGATGAATGGATGTCAGGGTGTTTCAATTTCCCTTATGCAATTGTAGTATAAGAGGTGTCAATCCAATCTGAGTGTTTGTGAACAATCAAGATGTGCATATGAGTCTAAGTCAAGCCAGGTGTAAAGGTTGTTTGTCACTAACAATCCTATGATGAAATGGAAAGTGCAGAAAGTAAAACTACAAGAACTAGGAGCTAAATGCAAATGGAACAGAGTGATTATGACAAACAGAAATAGAAACTATGGAAATGCAAGTATTGAACTAATGCAAGGTAAGTAATGAACAGGATACTAAATGAATGCAACAGAAATGCAACTAGGGTGAAACAGGACAAACACAAATCATAAACACAAGTTCTGGGTTGGAACTCGAGCAAGCACTCGATCGAGTGCTGATCGAGTGCAGGGTCGAGCTGGACAAATACGCAAAACAGAGCAACACAAGAAAAACAGAGCAATACCAAAACGAATCAAACAACGATCAAACAACAGGATTTAAGCTAAGAAATCAATAAACAAGGAAGGTCTTGAGGAGGGATTCATGGGCTGGACTATGATTGAGGTCATCTAACTTGGTCAACAAATCTCAAACAACTTGAGCTAATCTCTAGACATATATTTCTAAGACATGTTTAATCCACTCTCATGGCAAGAAACAATCAAACTCATGCATCTCTAGACTTGTTCTCACAAAGTAAAGAATCTACACAAGCAGGCATTAAGCAATATGTCAAAAATCAAACAAGACTTCTAATCTCTTAGCAAGCCTAATGATAGTCTCTAGATCTAGCCTTATCTATGCTCCTTAGACATTGGTGTGATGCTAAGAGGCTTGAAATCAGATCCTACCCTCTCAGATATAGGATCAGCATTAAGAACATCTAGCCTAGAAGAGATCTACAACAATCAAGCTTGACTAAATCAAACAAACCTCAAACACAACCCAGCCTAACCCATCCTCAAGATCCTAAGCAACTACTCACAAGCACACATGATGAACATCAAAATCATAAACCCAGAAAATAGTGAAACTTGCATCATTAGAAAGATAAATCAAAGATCTACAATATTGAAGAAAGAATCAAACTCAAATTCTCAATATTAAGAAAGTTATGAAACCAACAATATTGAAGAATTTAGTCCTTTTCTCCTTTTACAAGAAGTACAAGATCTAAGAAAAAATAAAAATGCAAAAGGAATAATTCTAAAAAAGGTAAAAACTAGGTTTTAGACTCTCTAAAAAGCTGGACCCTTTTGGTGGCTACAGGTTGATGTTCATATATTTTACCTTGTTTTCCCTTAGTTTATTCACAACTTTTGCATCTTTTGCTATCCATTTAGGCCATTATTGTGTAGCTTTAGGACTAATCATGCATTAGAGTATAGTTGCATTGCATTTGCATCTTTTCATGCATAAACAGGTGATTTTGGAGCTTAAGGAGCATGGAAGCAATGCTGAGGAGAAGTGAAGCAATCATGAGGAGAAAGCAAGAGAGCTAAGGCTGAAGAACCAAGGTCCGGAGTCCAACTCGACTGCCCACTCGACCAGACACTCGACCGTGTGCTGAGAGGGACTCGACCGAGTGGGAGGAGCACAAGAGGAGCCAACTCGACCGGTCACTCGACCGAGCACCAGGTCGAGTTGGTCGAGCCGCCTGGCTATTTTGTCTTTTAGCGTTTTTAGGGCTTCCACTACATTTTCTATATAAGGGCTTGTACCTGCAGCCACCAAAAGAGTCCAGCTTTTTAGAGAGTCAAAAACCTAGTTTTTACCTTTTTTAGAATTATTCCTTTTGCACTTTTATTTTCTTAGATCTTGTACTTCTTTTAAAAGGAGAAAAAGACTAAATTCTTCAATATTGTTGGTTTCATAACTTTCTTAATATTGAGAATTTGAGTTTGGTTCTTTCTTCAATATTGTAGATCTTTGATTTATCTTTCTAATGATGCAAGTTTCAGTATTTTCTGGGTTTATGATTTTGATGTTCATCATGTATGCTTGTGAGTAGTTGCTTAGGATCTTGAGGATGGGTTAGGCTGGGTTGTGTTTGAGGTTTGTTTGATTTGGTCAAGCTTGATTGTTGTAGATCTCTTCTAGGCTAGATGTTCTTAATGCTGATCCTATATCTGAGAGGGTAGGATCTGATTTCAAGCCTCTTAGCATCACACCAATGTCTAAGGAGCATAGATAAGGCTAGATCTAGAGACTATCATTAGGCTTGCTAAGAGATTAGAAGTCTTGTTTGATTTTTGACATATTGCTTAATGCCTGCTTGTGTAGATTCTTTACTTTGTGAGAACAAGTCTAGAGATGCATGAGTTTGATTGTTTCTTGCCATGAGAGTGGATTAAACATGTCTTAGAAATATATGTCTAGAGATTAGCTCAAGTTGTTTGAGATTTGTTGACCAAGTTAGATGACCTCAATCATAGTCCAGCCCATGAATCCCTCCTCAAGACCTTCCTTGTTTATTGATTTCTTAGCTTAAATCCTGTTGTTTGATCGTTGTTTGATTCGTTTTGGTATTGCTCTGTTTTTCTTGTGTTGCTCTGTTTTGCGTATTTGTCCAGCTCGACCCTGCACTCGATCAGCACTCGATCGAGTGCTTGCTCGAGTTCCAACCCAGAACTTGTGTTTATGATTTGTGTTTGTCCTGTTTCACCCTAGTTGCATTTCTGTTGCATTCATTTAGTATCCTGTTCATTACTTACCTTGCATTAGTTCAATACTTGCATTTCCATAGTTTCTATTTCTGTTTGTCATAATCACTCTGTTCCATTTGCATTTAGCTCCTAGTTCTTGTAGTTTTACTTTCTGCACTTTCCATTTCATCATAGGATTGTTAGTGACAAACAACCTTTACATCTGGCTTGACTTAGACTCATATGCACATCTTGATTGTTCACAAACACTCAGATTGGATTGACACCTCTTATACTACAATTGCATAAGGGGAATTGAAACACCCTGACATCCATTCATTCATAACTCATCATTCCATACATCATTCATTCACCACACCACACAAATAGTCAGTTTCAATTTGGCGTCGTTGCCCATTTGAGTTTGTTTTGTGACATTTAGGATCATTATTAGTCTAAGATTAAGTTCGTTTAAACACTTGTGAAGTTACTGAACTCGAATCTTCCTTTGCTTGGCTGTTTTGAGTTTCAGGTACCCACTCGACCACCTACTCGACCACCACTCGACCGAGCTAGGATCGAGCACTTGATCGAGCCAGAAGCCGAATCCAAATAGCCATTACTTCCCAGTCGACTCGACCACCCACTCGAGCCTGCGCTCGACCGTGTACCTGTTC
>NC_025695.1:22569454-22570289 GCF_000633955.1 Camelina sativa | reverse complement strand
GAGTGTGGGGTCGAGTGGAAGCAAAAAGCAGGTCAAAGATTCCCATTTCAAATTTGAATGGTATGGACACTCCACCCTTGTCTCTTTGTCCCCTTAGCTTCTTTATATAGACTTAGCACGAGATTATACCTCTCACATTCTATCATTTGCTCAAAACAATTAAATTCAAGTTTTAAAGTCTCTCTCATAGCTTATCTTTTGCTCAAGCTTAGTTCTTTCAAGTTTTTGGGTCACTAACCTATTAACTTTGAGCTTTGAGTCTATTCCCTTCAGTTCTTTTTGAAAAATTTCTTCAAGGATCACTAGGAAGTCTCAACAAACCGCTGCAAACTCCATGGAACGTCATGATGCTAGCCTTGAATCAAGAGGAGAAGCTGGAAGAGCCACTAGACGCCCCACTCGATCATGCACTCGACCGAGTGGCGGTTCGAGCAGCCGGTCGAGCCAGATGCCGTGCCCAAGGAGAGAGATAGTTGAGGAAGATCCTGAGAGGAATGAAAGTGAGGAGGAAAGGGAGTCAACTCTCAATGAGTTCATGAGGAGACACAAAGCCAAAGGGAAGAGGCCAGCAGTTGAGGTTGAACAAGAGGAGAGTGAGAATGAGAGTGAGGAAGAAAGTGAAAAAGAAGAGTTAGAGGATGATGGAGAAGCTGAGTCTTGTGGGTTGTCAAAGAGGCAACTTTATGATGCTTTCATGAGAATGGAGTTCTTAGGGACTAGATATCCACACAAGGAAACCATTGAGAAGCTAGCCATTGATGAAGATGTGGAGTATCTCTTTGAGAAGTGCAACCTAACCAAGTTCATGGGGCTTTGCATGGAGGGCTACAAAGAA
>NC_025695.1:22558444-22569354 GCF_000633955.1 Camelina sativa | reverse complement strand
TCTTAAGCGGTCCAAACCCAACTTCCATCATGATCCAGCCACCGGTAACAAACACTTCCTACTTCGGAGCCATCTCTATGATCGACAACGCTTTGACGGCGAAAGTTCCGATGAACTCCACGGTGTTGGGCCAGGCTCAAGGGTTTTACGCCGGAGCGGCCCAAAAGGAGTTGGGATTTCTGATGGCGATGAACTTTGCTTTCAAGACAGGGAAATATAACGGGAGCACGATCACGATCCTTGGTCGGAACACGGCGATGTCGGAGGTTAGAGAGATGCCAATCGTCGGAGGAAGTGGGCTTTTCCGATTTGCTAGAGGCTATGTTGAGGCTAGGACAAAGTGGATTAATCTCAAGAACGGAGATGCTACGGTAGAATATAGTTGTTACGTGTTGCATTATTGAGGTTAAGGATATTTTTGTCGTTCTATATATTTAGTTTGACTACGCAATAATTAATAAAAAGTAAAAACTGATTATCTATCGTGTTTTCTTTAGTTTTGGCATTTAGCTTTTATGGTTTGTGTGTGGTGGATGTTGCGTGGGAGTTGTTTCGTAATTTATTAATAATATATATATATATATATATATCTAATTTTATTTTTGAGATTATGAGGAGCTTTTGAAAATAAATAAGGTGGTTTTTTTTTTTAATTTAAAACTATAAGGTGGTTTGAAGTGATAATATATTTCATTTTAGATATATTGTTTTATGTTTTTGGACCGACATTCTTACGTGGTCAGCACAAGAATTCTAAAGACCATTATAACTTTATGGACACATCATAAATTTGACAACTAAGTGAAGTAAGAATGTATAGTATTTGCTGATGACCAAAAAATAAATGTATAGTATTTGTAATCGTAAAATACTAGTAGGATTTAAGAGTGCATAAATTTTTTATATACTATATGAATAGCATACTAGAGGACTATATTGCATATGCTTGACAAGTTGATTACATAGAGATTCTATCTATCAAAATCATGTGTCACTATAATATCTAGAAAAGAAATCGGTTGAGTAGGTTCACTTGCTAAATGACAAATCTTTGCAAGAAATTAACAACAAACACAGTGGGACGACGTCTTACGAAAAATCTTTGATGCTCAATCAATAAAAAAATTTGACCATGTGATTTGGGTTAAACTTAGAAACATTAAGGTCAGAAAATACAAAGAAAATGCATAATTACGTAACGTCGGGCCTGATAATAAGTAGTACCCGACATTTTCTGACCATTTTTTTATGAAAGAACAAAAAGATTTGTGACACCAAAATTGTAACACCCAGTTTGGATTTCGGTTAACAAACATGCATAGCAGAAATCACGCAACCGACATCAAAATATTTATTGGAACTTTTTATCTCCAAACTCTTATTGTTTTTTTTCTTTATAATTGTTTTTAAATAAAAATAATATAATATTAATACATTCAACCACCAAATGCGATTACTTATATATAATTTGCAAATATTTTCGCTTAACCTCAAAACTAAGCAACTATCCAAATATATTTGAATATATATCCTCACCTTAGCAAATCGGTTGTTTTTCAATATAAGGTCAGCGACAAAAGGAATCTGATTTAACCATAATTTCAAATCTGCAATGGTTTAGTTTTGAAAAAAAAAAAAAAAACAAAAAAGAATAATGAAGAAAGCTTTTTCAGCTTCTTCTTTGGGTAAGGACAAATCTTCTTCTTTGACTCTCTTTTGTCTCTACTAAGGCCTCGTCTCCTCCAGTTTCTTTGCCTAGTGTTGCCGAGTCAGGTTTCAATTGGGCAAAAAATCTTACCTCTTTGGGGGAAATTCCCGTTTTTTCGGCTGAGGTTTCTATATCTTCAGAAGGTCGTCCTCGTGTCAAGGTTCCTAATTCAGTTTTTAAAAGAGGAGCGAAGATTCACGAAGACTTCATTATGGGAATTTTTTATGGAAATGCTCTATCTTATGGGAAAATTTGGGGTGTCTTGAACTTCTTGTGGGGGAAAGATAAAAGAGTTACGATCCACAAATTGACATCAAATGCTTTTCTCTTCCATATTCCTTCTCCTTCATTAAGGAATCGGGTGTTGCAACACGAATTGTGGCATGTGGGTGATTCTTCGTTTTTTGTCACGGCGTGGAAATCTGAGTTTAGTTACAACCCTCCCTCGTTGGAGCAAGCTCCATTCAGGGCTACTATAAAGGATATTCCCTTTGATCTAATCACTCGTGAGGGACTAAGTTTCATTTGTAAGCCGTTGGGTCGAGCAGTAGACCACAAGCTTCTCACTAGTATCAATTCTGCAGAAGTTAAAGTTATTGTAGATCTTATGAAACCTCTTCCCTCTGTGTTGGAGATTGAGCGAGAGGATGGCCATGTTTTGCTTCTCAAAGTCTCGTATCCGTGGTTGCCCCCTCTTTGTTCTTTTTGTAATGAAATTGGACACAAAGCTTCTCTTTGTCCTATTGCTCCTCAATCGAATGCTTCTGTGGTAGGCACTGAGAATAATTCGCCTACTGGTCCAACAGAGAAGCTTTCCTCGACATCTCCTTTGGGTAAAAAACAGGTATGGAAACCAGTTCCTAGTCGTTTTGCTTTAGGTGATAATGGTGTTTCAGTTGAATCTCCAGTTCCCTTGGATAATTTAAAAGAATTTTCTTCTACAACACCTATGGAAACCCAAACTCCTTCTTTAGAACAGCAGTCTTCATCAGTTTTAGATACTACTATTAGTGGCAAAACCCATGTCTTCACCTCTGTTCCAGAATCAACATCAAACTTACCAAACATCAACTTTGCTGATCAGTCTTTTGAATCGGCCACTCATACCACCCTCTCGTCAGCTTTACTCGCGGATGTTCCTCCACCTACAACAACCTCAAACCGTTTTGATTTGCTATCAATGGAGGTAATTGCTACAGTTTCTGGAGGGGAGTCTTCTTTGATGGTTCTCTTTGATCCTTCTTCCTCTTCTTCAGTTCCCTCTAAAGGGAAGAAAACGAAGAGAAAGAGGTTTGATCATCTATCACCTGTTCAAGGTGGCGTTCTCTCCATACAAGGAGGGAAGCGTCACATCCGATAATCTGTTTATGTCGAATAACTTTTTTTGGAATGTGCGAGGTCTTAATGAATCGTCAAAGCATCGACCTCTTCGCAATTGGCTTCGTTCGCATCAAATTTCTTTTGGAGCCCTTTTGAAGTTGCATGTTAAAGAAGCAAATAAGAACCAAATTTTGTCATCTTTTGGTCCGGAGTGGACTGTTTTATCTAATTACCAGTTTTCAGATTTGGGAAAGATTTGGATCATTTACAAAGCCCCTATTACAGCAAGAGTACTTTCAATGGACCTTCAGTCAGTTACTTGTGAAATTTCATTGGAGGATGGTACTGAATTTATATATACTGCAGTTTACGCTTCAAATGAAGAGGACGAAAGGAAAAAGCTTTGGAGTTCTCTTCGAGATACAGAGGTGAATTTTGGTTTATCAAACAGGTCGTGGATGATCATTGGGGATTTTAATGAGATCCTTAGTGCAACTGAAACCTCAATTGTTAATTTTGTGAGTTCTAGGCGTGGTATGAGGATGTTTGGAGACTGTTTAGCAGATTTAGGCTTGTTTGATCTTCCTTTTAGTGGTCCTAAATTCACTTGGACAAATAAAAGATCTGTAGATCCTATTGGAAAGAAATTGGATCGTTGCTTAGTGAATGGGTGTTGGCTGCTTAATTTCCCTACTAGTCATTGTACTTTTGAGGCCCCAAAGTTTTCAGATCATACTCCTTGCTCTATCAAGCTCCACACGCCGCCTCCTTCATATGGTACCAGACCATTCAAGTTTTTCTCATTGTTAACAAAGCATCCGAAGTTTATGGATTCAGTGTTGGAAGCTTGGATTCAGGTTGGAATCTCTGTATCTTCTCTTAAAGATTTTTGTTACAAGCTCAAGAAAATGAAAGGCCCTATGAAGTCTTTGATGAAAGCAAATTTTAATGATCTAGAGAAGAGAGTTATCCAGGCTCATTCTAAGCTTAATGCCCTTCAGTTGTTAGCTTTGAATGACCCATCTCCTTTCAATATTCAGAATGAAACTGAAGCAAAAGAGCTGTGGTTGAGTCTTTGTCTAACTGAAGAAAGTTTGTTTAAACAAAAGTCTCGTCTCAAGTGGTTGGGTGAGGGTGATTTTAATACATCTTTCTTCCATAAGGTATCTGCAGCTAGAAATGTAGGGAATGCCATAAAGCTCTTGTTTAAAGCGGATGGTTCCACCACTTCATCTCTCAAGGAAGTCCATGATCTAGCTGTGGATCAATTTACTGGGGTTATGTGCACTCTTGAGGGGAGGTTCAATCCTCATTTGCCTGATTTTCTAAAGTCTGTAATCTTAGCAACTTGTACTCTGGAGCAACAGTTTTCTCTGTCCTCACCTTTCTTCGATGAAGCAATTAAATCTTGTCTTTTCAAATTGCCTCTAAATAAAACTCCAGGTCCAGATGGTTTTTCTGCAGAGTTTTTTAAGGCTACTTGGTCTATTATTGGGAAGGATTTAACAATGGGAGTGAGACATTTTTTCGTGGATTCCTTTATCCCATCAGCCCTAAACGCTACTTCTCTTGTTCTTATTCCAAAAAGACATGGGGTTGTTGATTTGAAGGATTTTCGACCTATATCTTGTCTTAACATAGTTTACAAGATCATATCTCGCCTCTTGAAAAACAGGTTAAAGATTCTGCTTCCGGAGCTTATACTTCCAAATCAAACTGCTTTTGTCAAAGACAGATTGCTAATAGAGAATGTGTTATTGGCCTCAGAAGTGGTGCAAGGCTATCATCTTAGTTCAGGAAAACCGAGAATTACTCTTAAGGTGGACATTTCAAAAGCATTTGATTCAGTCATATGGGACTTTCTCCTCAACTCTCTTCGAGCTTATCAAGTTCCCCAGGTTTTCATTAATTGGATCAGAGCTTGTGTTTGTTTCCCATCTTTTAGTGTTAGTATAAATGGGGTTACTTCAGGTTTTTTCAAAGGAAAGACAGGTTTGCGTCAAGGAGACCCATTATCCCCAATTCTGTCTGTTATGGTAATGAATGTTTTGTCTCTAATGTTGAATAAAGCAGCAGTAGAAGGATCGTTCAATTATCATCCTGGTTGTGAGGCTCTTAAACTTACTGATCTTTGCTTTGCTGATGATTTATTGATCTTCCTAGAGGGTTCTGAGCTCTCTTTAAGGGGAGTTATGTCAGTTCTTGCAGAATTTGCAGAAAATTCTGGGCTGACAATGAATATGGATAAGACATCCATGTTTTGTTCTAGTCTGCCTGAGAGTTGTGTGACGAGGCTACAAAGCCTATTCAAGCTAAACCTTGTCTCGCTTCCAGTTAGATACTTAGGTCTCCCTTTTTGCTCCAAGAAGTTCTCAGTGAAAGATTGTGATCCATTGTTGTCTCAAATAAGAAAGAAACTCAACTGTTGGACTCACAAGTTTCTGAGCTTGGCGAGAAGGTTAACACTTATATCTACAGTTATTTCGGGCATTGTAAGTTTTTGGACTAGTGCTTTCTTCCTTCCTAAGCAGGTTATTCGGAGGATAAATGGCCTTTGTAGCTCTTTTCTTTGGCATGGAAAGGTAGATATACCCTCGGGGGCCAAAGTGTCATGGTATGACATATGTTTTCCTAAATTGGAGGGTGGACTTGGATTAAGGCACATTGGTAATTGGAATGAAACTTGTGCCTTAAAACTCTTTTGGTTGCTGTTTTTTAGAGCTGGTTCTTTATGGGTAGCATGGATAAGAAGTAAGTATCTTTCTACTTTTCCTTTGTGGGCGCTCAATGAAAACAATGCTACTTACTCTTGGTTTTCTAGAAAATTGCTTAAGCTACGTCCCAAAGCTCTTAAGTTTCTCAGCATCAATATTGGAGATGGTGATTCTACCTTATTCTGGTAGGATCCTTGGACTCCCTTTGGTCCTCTTTACCAATTTCTTGGTTCAGATGGCCCTTCTCACATAGGGATCCCTCTGTTTTCTACTGTTGCTGACTTGAGAAATGCAGATGGGTGGTCTCTCCCTAATGCTAGAACTGAGAGACAAGTTCTTCTTTACTCTTTCATCTCTACCATTACCATGTCATCAACAAATGATACTCCGGTTTGGGAAATTGATGGTCTTCCTTACAGGTTTTTCTCTTCAAAAGCTGTGTGGAATGCTGTAAGGATTTCAAATCCAAGAAAATTTTGGGCTCCTCTTGTGTGGCACAAAGCAGCCATTCAAAAACATGCTATTACGTCTTGGCTGTTTATACTTAATCGTAACCCTACTCTTGATCGTTTGTCTGCTTGGAGCTACAATGTTGAGTTAGACTGTCTTCTTTGTGGGCTAGCCTATGAATCTAGAGACCATATGTTCTTTCAGTGTGCTTTTTCTGCAGAGGTCTAGAGTTTGATAATGCAAAGGCTTCAAATCTCTTCTCCTCCATTTCTCTGGGATCATATCCTCCTTTGGCTGGCAACGATATTAGTATCAAAGCAAAAAAAACTTGCTCTCCTTCAAGGCTGGCAAGCTGCAATCTATGAATTGTGGCATGAGCGAAATCGACGCTTCCATGACGGTCTCTCCCTCTTCCCAGTTCAAGTAGCCAGGCACATTTTTTCCTCCATGGAAAATAAGTGTAATGCAATGATTCAGCTTGGTTTAAAGCGTGGGATATCAATTCTTCAATGCTGGGTTACATAAGGTTGTTTCAATGTTTAAAGTTTAGGCTTTGTTTCTCCTTTCTTATTCAGGCTTCTTTTGCCTGGATCCTTCTTCCCTTAGTTGTTAGTAGCTAGTAGTTTTCTTTCATCTTTCTTTTTGTAATGGTTATATCTTGTTTCTTTGTACTCTTTGACTTTATTTATGAAAACTTTTTAACAAAAAAAAAAAGAAACAGATCAAAATTTTATTCCATAATAATCTTTAACTATCCAATAACCAAAACCGAATTTAATTGTTTTGGTATTTTCCAATTAAATTAATTAAACTTAGTTTAATAATTAAATCAAACAAAAATTCACGAGCAAATGTTCTCGGTTTAACAATAATTACTAAACCAGTCTGACTAATCGTACGAGATCACCACCTGGTGCGCACCACTACACAAGGATTTCTGGTTTGGCTGGTTTAACCCATCGGTTTAATAATCAACACACCAACAGACACAAGAGAATCAAAACAAAATCCTCAGATTTGTGGTTGACCTCTCCGGTGAAGACGTTTCACACGCCGACACAGGCTGAGCACGACAAGGGTCTCCGGTGAACCTAGTGGTGCTGCAGCAGTTCACAAACTACGGCTGTGCAGTGCTTAAATCGAGAGTGTCAATATTGTCTCAGAGTAATACACAAACTTGCACTGAATGATCCATCTTTATTAATAGCTCAACCAATGCGTTTTATAGTTTTACAACAGAAGCAAAATAACTGAAACCCGAAAGTAAAGGACACGAGCTTGACAGGCTCAACTAAGTCCTATCAAGACGCTAACTGAATTGACTCAAACAAACTAGTGAGACCACGTCTCTTATTGCTAAATGAAGCAAAGACTAAGACTTCAAAACGACACGACAACAAGGACAAAGACTGAAAAACGACACAACAGAGAGAACAAAATCTGGAACCTTTATAAAAAAAAATTCAAATCTTTTGAATTAAAATTCAAGACCATAAATCAAGACCGGACCCCTCTCTTTGTCACCATTGAGAGGATTAAAATTAAAGAAAGATCTATGGTCAGATGGAGATTCTAATAATTTGTAAGTCACAGCTTCGGTTTATTACTGAGATCTGTAGTGGCTCTTTGGTTTGCAATTTGATTCTCTACTCTTAATTTATCTGGAATTTGAAAAATTCTTTCTTTTTTTTTTTTTTTTTTTTTTTTTTTTTTTNTTTTTTTTTTTTTTTTTTTTTTTTTTTTTTTTTTTTTTTTTTTTTTTTTTTTTTTTTTTTAATGGTATAAGAACAACATATATATGAAGTCAGGGGTTGGTAGATCTACAAGTGTATTACCGACAATAAAAGAAGATGTTCTTAGTTTATGCTTATATCTATCGATGTAGCTAAGAGCATGTGTTTCAATAGTTCCGGAGCCACAAAAGAGTTCATCTACACAGGATGTTTCACCTTCTCATTCTCCAAGAAGAAACTCTGAATTCTTCTTCAGTGGTTGGCTGCTTAGTAGGCGGTGCTGTTTCTCTTCTCCTAGTAAGTAGCTACCGACGTCTACTTTTAAAGACGTAAGGCTGGGTAAACTGTGAATCCTTTGGCGGGTCTTAAACAGAAAGTATTTGTAACTGGTAAGTTTCTTTCTTCATTGTTACATACATGGAAATGCATGAGTATTACTTACTTATGAGTATTAAGCCAACTTTGTATCTTCAGTGTGTGATTTTGATCCTCAGGCATCCCTGTTACTCAAAAGATCTGAGATTGAAGTTGCATGTGATGTGAAGATTTTAGTAATGTCATTGAATCTTGCTCAGTTGGGAGATTGTTGAAAGGAACACACACTATCAAGTGGTGTGGAGATAGCTTTTGTTTCATTTGCTACTACATCCGCTAAAGACTGGAAGAACAATACATAAATTCACTTTTGGATCAGAAGGTATAATTTCTCCCATTTTTAGTTTTATTTTTACAACTATATAAAGTGCACTTAGCGCGTTCTGTTTCATGATTTCAGATTGAAATGTTGTGGAAGATCAACCACAAGAATTTTGTAAACCTGCTTGTGCACTGTGAGGAAAAGGAACCTTTCACCAGGATCTTGATATTTGAATATGCTCCAAACGGATCACTCTTTGATTGTCAGTACTTGACAAAAACTACAATGACTTATGTTTTTGGCTCGTTTTATTTGTGATCCAAATGAGAAGCAAATCATTTATCTTTCTTTTTTGGGTCACAGGTCATTTATCTTTCCTTTTTGGGTCACAGGTTACTTAAGAATCGTTTTATTTGTGATCTAAATGAGAAGCAAATCATTTATCTCTACTTAAAAATAACCGTTGTAAAAAAAGCCAACTGTGCAATATACAAAAAAGAACTTCAGTATTTTGATTTAACTTTTGTGAGGCTTGTACAACGGTTATTTTCCAATTCCGAATCTCAATATTTTCCAACGGCTATATTGTATATGGTACAATAAACAACGAAACGGCACCGTTTAAAGGCTTAGCCGAGAGAGAGAGAGAGAGAAAAGTCTTTATTTTAACACCCGACGCTCCCTTCGTAAACCTAATTAAATTAAAGTTCTCTCTGCTCTGCTCTGCTCTCATCGTCTTCTTCCTTGAGAGGCGATTTGTTGATTCACTCCCGACGAAATCAAGTTCAAGAGAAGAATCAATCAATCTCTTGCGAGGAGAGATCCACAGTCTCTAGATAAGTTCTCTTCGCTTATTTTATATGAGGATTTCTAGATCTTTCTTTGCCTTTTTTGATTTTATCCCGTTTTAGGGTTTTCAATTTCCGTCGTATTGACTCTGTTTTGTTCTTTTTATCCTTTAGCGACGATCAATCACTTCCCAGTTCCCATGAAATCGCCATCTCTAGGTAATTTCGATTTGATTGTCGTTAGGGTTTCCGCGATCTCCAATAATTGATATCCCCCGAATTGCTTCTTGAAAATTTTGGGGGTTTTTGTTTCTCCGTGTTTCAGTCGGGATAATTCAGGGGATGAAGTCGATCAAGCCTTTGCCTAAGGGTGTTCATCACTCCAAGCGTTCTGGAATTATGATGTTTGACATGACGAGGAAGGTCGTGGAGGAACTCGTGTTCAACAATCTCGATGCGACCAAGGTCCGCAATAATCAAATTAAGTCCTAATCGATCGATCTCTCCCCTTCTACTTCTGATCTGGTTCTTTGGATTTCTTTTGATCGATCTCTCTATTTTCAGGTTTCTATCTTCGTGGGTGTTGTTTCGTGCTCTGTCAAGGTTGTGGATGATGGTGAGTATAGCTCCATTATGATTACTTTTACCTCATGATTAAGTCCTAATTTGGAAATATTTTACTGGTTTTGGTTTTCAGGATCAGGCGTTTCCAGAGATGATTTGGTTTTGTTGGGAAAAAGATGCAGTAAGTTGTGGTGATCTTTTATGTTTGATGCACATATGAAGGCCACTTCTTAGTTTTCGATTGATAAACTTACCTTAAGCAATCTGTGGAAACAGCCACTTCAAAGTTTCATGATTTGGAGTCAGCCAGTGAAAATTTTGGATTCCATGGAGGGGCGTTAGCGTTAGCTTCGATATCAGATAATCTCGTTACTGGAAATCAGGACAAATATATTGGGAAGCCTAATGGTTATCGAAAGGTATGGGATGACTTTGATGCTACTCAATACTCCTACATAGTTTGTGTGGCGTTAGGTTATAATTATGGTTTCAAAACAAAAATCTTACTTCTTTGATTTTAGTATTTTCGGTTAATGGTTTTCAACTTTACGTCTATTGGGTTTCAAAATCGTTTACTCTGCCTATAGTTTTGTGTGTGTCTGTGTTCCTTATAGGTTTGGTTTTATCTTGTGTATCATACGTTTTTGATTGCTTGCCAATTAACTAGTCACACGTTCACTCATATGATGAGCCATAACTACAATTGTTATGTATTGGTATGCAAATACTCCTTGTCTTGTTTCTATCGAGGTAATCTAAATTACCTCTCTGCTTGTCCCTGTCCCTTGAATGCATGGGGGTTCCTAGTCACCTTAAAATACAAATGCCTCGGTTTGGCTGAGGTAATATAAATTACCTCTCTGCTTGTCCCTGTCCCTACTGTCCCTGTCCCTTGAATGCATATGGGTTCCTAGTCACCTGAGCAAAGAAACAAATGCCTCGGTATGGTTGTCCCTGTCCCTTGAATGTATTGAGGTTCCTAGTCACCTGAGCAAA
>NC_025695.1:22553594-22556977 GCF_000633955.1 Camelina sativa | reverse complement strand
GTCTTCTAACATTGCCTTTTTATCTTTCTTTGCATGCAGTTGTTCTCGGGTTTCTGAAGATCGTCATAAGAGTTTCAGGTTATTCTTTAGCTCCCTTTGCAGTTTGCATGCAGTTCTCGGGGTTTTTGTCTGTTTTCTGTAAGTGTAGCCGTGTTACCATCTAGATGACTATGTGACAGGAATTTTACTTTTGAAGATCGTATAGCTGGTTGGGGTTGTCATTTCTATTTTGATTAATTTATATATGATGTTTACATTGTTGAAAGTGCAAACTATTTTTCTCTAAATAGTGTGGAATGACTACTACAATGAGTGTTTTGTCTGTGTTGGTTCATATTTGATTCTTAGGGAAGCTTATATCTGAAATCTCTTTTGCATTTGTAAGCTGTGGTTGTTGGTTGTCTTGTTATTGTTGTATACCCTTGTTTGTTTGGGTTTCCCCAGTGATGAAATGTCTACAATTGTTTGTCTTGGTAGGATCTTGTTTCCTGTATACAACTTACATATATATAATTGTGACAACCAATGATTAGAAAATCATTTATTTACATGCCGTGTGAGTGTTACTATAGTTTCTTTTTTGTGTGTTTTCTTTAATATCTGAAATCTCTTTTGCATTTGTAAGCTGTGGTTGTTGGTTTGGGTTTCCCCAGTGATGAAATGTCTACAATTGTTTGTCTTGGTAGGATCTTTTTTCCTGTATACAACTTACATATATTTAATTGTGACAACCAAGCTTGGTTAGAAAATCATTTATTTACATGCCGTGTGAGTGTTACTATAGTTTCTTTTTTTGTGTGTTTTCTTTAAGTGTAGCCGTGTTACCGTGTAGGTGACTATGTGATAATTCAGTTTATTCGGGAAGATCGTATAGCTGGTTGTGCTTGACATTTTTATTTTGATTGAATTATATTTGGTGTACACATTGTTGAAAAAGCAAACTATGTCTTCACTGACTAGTGTAGAATGATTAGTACAATAAGTGTTGTCTGTGTTCATTCATATTTCATTCTTAGAGAAGCTTATGTCTGAAATCTGTCAGGCTTTTCTTGATGTGATCCATTTGTCTTGTGGAAAGATAGGAAGTTGTGTGCAGAGCGATAAAGCTATGCATGTTTGGATTTAGAGTGCATTGTCTCACTGTGATTCCTTATTCCAATTTAATCATGTAATTGATGACACAATCTTGCTGTTAGTTACTAATTTCTCGGTTTTTGTCTCTATGGAAGTGTATTGTGTGGTCCTTCTCTTTTGCATTATCAGCGGTTGTCTTCTTGTTATTGTTGTATGTCCTTGTTTGTTTGGGATTTCCCAGTGATGAAAAATGTCTACAGTTCGGCTGTTTTTGTTCATTTTTCTTATCCTAGTTATGTTTGTTTTAACGATATTGTGTGCTATTATGATCTGATAGATAAATCGAGTTTGATGAAGGATCGTTTATAACTTTAAGAATATAACAACCTCCTCCCCCACCTCTCTCTCTCTTGCTGTAAGTGTGAACCACTATTAATAACCTACATAAGATTCAGATTAGGAGAAGAAATTATAACTCTGGTTTTTCTGACTTCGTTATTGTTTGTTGAAAAGATAAAATTCTCACACATATCTTCTCTTATGATTGAAAGATTTCAAACAAATACAATTAAAAAGTGGTATACACGTTTGAACCACTGAATCAAACATCTTAGTTGTCTTAGTTGATTCTTAGTGAAGCTCATGTTTGAAATCTCTTTTGCATTTTTGCTGATAGATAAATCGAGTTTGATGAAGGATCGTTTATAACTTTAAGAATATAACAACCTCCTCCCCCACCTCTCTCTCTTGCTGTAAGTGTGAACCACTATTAATAACCTACATAAGATTCAGATTAGGAGAAGAAATTATAACTCTGGTTTTTCTTACTTCGTTATTGTTTGTTGAAAAGATAAAATTCTCACACATATCTTCTCTTATGTTTGAAAGATTTCAAACAAATACAATTAAAAAGTGGTATACACGTTTGAACCACTGAATCAAACATCTTAATTGTCTTAGTTGATTCTTAGAGAAGCTCATGTTTGAAATCTCTTTTGCATTTTTGTCTTCTTATTATTGTTGTTGTATGCCCTTGTTTGTTTGCAATTTCGAAGTGATGATGTCCACAATTTGGCTGTTGTTCATTTTTATGATATTGTGTGTTTCTATCATTTATGTTGTTCTTTTTATTTTATTTATTGTGAATTTTTCTCTTTAACCTAATTTTTAGAAATAGGTACATCTGCTCTCGTAAGATAGTTATTTAAAGCTATCTATCTTGATTTGAAACGTGTCTCACATAGCCTGCTTGTTACGGTTGAAGCTGAATAATGCATGAGTTCTTTTAGTTTTGTAAAACTTATGGCATCTGATTTGAGTGTGTTTCATGTTACGTATTCTTTCTTGGTCCTATTCTTGTTATGGTCTGACGTTGGTTATTTGGGATTCAGCCAGAGGTGGATGCAGGTTTAGGTGTTATTCCTGTTGCAATCATCATCATGTAAAGTTTCCTTGCACTCACATTATGTCTCTGCTTCTATTGTTTGAGCTCTTAGAAGTTAAGCTTTTTTTACTTGCTATATACTAATGCTTTTTCCGTTTAGTCAGTCAAATTTCCATGGAACACTGAGCTGGTGTTAATTTTAATATTTGGTAGGGTCTTGTTTCCTGTATACAGAGATCACAACTGCACATTTATTTGTGGCAATTGATCTTGATTAGAAAACATGTACTTGCATGCAGTGTGAGTGTTGTTACTACAGTGTTTTTTTAGTTTGGTGTGTTTTATTTAAGTGTAAAGATCGTATAGCTGGTTATATGCTTGACATTTCTGTATTGATTAAATTATGTTTGGTGTTCACATTGTTGAAAGAGCAAAGTATGTCTTCTCTGACTAGTGTAAAATGAGTGTCTTTGTTGGTGTTGCTTCATATTTGATTATTAGAGAAGCTTATGTCTGAAATCTGTTATGCTTGTCTTGATGTGATCTATTCGTCTTATGGAAAGATATAAAGTTGTGTGCTATATCCATCCAGTGGTCGAACTATCTTACCAACATTAACTTGTTGTTTTCCGATGAACAACCAACCTCTCATAAAATTCAATCGTACGTGTAGACACATCGACAAAACTAGTACAATCTCTAGTGGTCGAACTTCTTACCAACATTAACTTGTTGTTCATCGGAAAACAACCAACCTCTCATAAAATTTAATCGTACGGATTGTGACACATCGACAAAACTAGTACAATCTCCTATGGAAAATTGTAATGGAAAATTGTAAATTACAATTTTCCATTTAACTGATGACACATCGACAACACGCTATAACAATCTTCTATAAAATGTCGCTCTTCTTAAAGATAAA
>NC_025695.1:22530299-22551263 GCF_000633955.1 Camelina sativa | reverse complement strand
GGTCGGGTCGGGTCGAACCGAGGGCTGGATTATCCGAAAAGGGGGACTGACAGACAACTGAAACGACGCCGTATCGGCTCAAATTTGTGTCCTTCTCTTCTCGACCCTTCAACCAACGGCCCAGTCAAAACCGAACCAGAGTATGGTTCAATCTAGTTTTCTCAGCTGAACCGGATTTAATAAACTCATACAGAATCTCTGTAATCATATGGGGTTATATCAGATTCAAAGAAAAAATAAGTTTATGGCGTAGTTAATTCGATTCTCAAATAATTATAGAATTTCAGTTACAAACAAAAATAAAACATAATCGTATACACCAATTAATTGAACAATTATACTTGGATTAAAAAATATCATACACACCTCATCGTCATTGTTTTTCTTATTTTTTCTTTTATAACTTAGAAGTGATTTTAAAGGCTTCCTAGGCCCAAACACTAATCTTTTGGGGTCGGGAGAAACCATGTTAAATTTTGAACCCCTGTGAGCAATGCTACTCGAACTCCTGTGGCCAAATTTTTTCCCTCTTTCATATATAAAACCAAAACGAATTTCAAATATTTATAGCTTGGTTGGATTTTAACGGTATAAAAAATTAGTTTTGTCCAACAAAAAAATGACTTTCATTTATTCATTCAAAAACTTTAAATTTATTCCCTTTTACAAATTGATAAATAGATAAAAATATGGCTATTAGTCTCCCCTTCTCCACTTAATTGATATTTTGAAAATTAAATTCATTTTAATCTTATTGCTATTATTAGTCTTCTTTTCCTTCTTTTTTTTTATTACCATTGTCTATATAGTATTTTCTTACATATTGTACATAGCCTATTTTCAAAAAGTATATATTCATTTAATCATTTCATTCTAGAAAAAAAAACAATAGAAATATTCCTTTCACTCCTACTTTTTCAGTTTTCTTATAGTCTTCTTTATTTCATTTATTTCTTTTCAATTTTGTGATATTGTATCCATACTTAACATGTCACATAACATAACAATATATATGAAAATGTTTTAAAAAATGAGTATATTTGAAAAAGGATATCTCAAAAAGGCAAATCTAACAAATTCTCATATATTTCTGTCACATGTGACTGTGTTATAAATATGACTAGGTAATATTCTTTGCTGTTGCACGAAGTAAAATTTTTGTTTGAGATACTACGTTTGTAAATTTATGTACTTAGTATAATATTTATAATACAAATTTATATTAGTTTGAATTCATCAAGTTTATGAAAGTATAAAATAGTAATCGTTGCACCCTAAATTTTAAATTGACATGATAGCGGATTTGGATAGAATATGAACCGAAGTAGTGATCGTTAGATTTTTATCAAAATCTTGAACTATCAAATCAGATAAAAATCACAAAAAACTAAAATTTCATGAATGTTAAATAAAATTGTTAACCCGGTCAAACTCGTCCATTAAGCCATCCGCAACGGGTTTAAATATTTTGAGCCGCAAAATATCTTTGCATCCGTCCTGCTTGAATTCGTGAGATCCGCGTGGGTTACACATGTATTTCAATTAAATAATTTTTCTAATATATAAAATATATTTAAAGCTTAAACTTAATTAGTATTAATAAAGTTATGTGATAAAGTTTTTAAGAATAACACATTTGTTTTTTTTTGTCAAAAATATAATGGCATATAATTGTAAATAATAAATCTAAATGAGGCTAAATAGCTAATGTGTCTCGAGCTTTCTAACGGTGATATATCAGTTTTTCCAAGAGAGTACTTCTCTATTAATATATAGGGAATATTTTCACAATTAGCATTCATATCGTTCAATTTTGAATTTACAATGAAGTTAAAAAAATTTAATGAATTAAATATCATATGATAATATGTATTTAGTATAGTATATTTGTAAAATCGTATATTTGGAGTAATTATTGATGTTGTTGAATCGACTTTCATAAGGTGTCGTCCATGTATGTACATGTAAACATAATACATGGGAACGTCGGGAAGGTTCAAAAGGAGAACTCTCACAATTGATTTGAGATATGGACATATGGAGGTAAAGGTGATGAGAAGGCTATGACACAATCTTCTTAGTAATCTTAATTTATTTTTTCTTTTTCTTGAGTCGTGGTGTTATATCCCTTTCATAATAAAACAGAAGTACGCAATATTGTTTTGTAAACTATACTCCCTTCGTTTCATAATATAAGATGTTTTAGAGGTTTTTCTTTGTTTCATCTTATGTTTTTAACTTTTTAAGTAACTTTTAGACTATCTTTATATTTTCTTATTATTTATTTCATGCAGTCTTGTTTATGATTGGTTGAACTTTTTTAAAGTGGTTATTTATTAATTTGCGTGCTTTCACTCAAAAAATCTTATATTTTGAAACGGAGGGGGTATAATTTTAATAAGTTGGTTACAAATAGGTTATATATTAATTGGTTACAAGTTAAATAGTGGGTGCAACTTTAATTTATTTTCGAAAATTATAAAGAGAATATTCTAAAGAATCATTTGATATCATCTAACTTACCATATTAATTTCTTTTATTAAATTATTCATTCATATTAAAATCTTTTTATATCTAACTTAACATATTAATTTGTTAATTATCATTATACTTCACCTCTCATTTTTATATATGAGTCTATTTTGTGAAACAAATAAATTATCATATTATTTATTATAATTAAAAAATAGTTTATTTCCGGATATACCATAAGTTGAATTTTTAAAAACAAGTATAAATTGTTCAATATATAAAATATTCAAGATTTAGTAATATTATTCTTTTAAAATAATATCTATTGAATTAAAAATATATCTGAGTAACGGGTCAAAATTTGAATATTTAAATTCAATTTCATATTTTTTTTTTGTTGAATTTTATAGTTTTATATAATATAATAAACTTTAAATAATTTAGTTTGAAATATTTTTAAAATATTGAAACTTGATATAAAAGTTAGAAACTATAATCACTCTAAATTGGTTTGTTATAGCAATGTCAATATTATGTCACTATAATATGAAAGAATTTCAAAAAATCAAGTATATTAAAACAAAAAGTATAACAATATATTAAATTACTCATAATATAATAACTTGCTTTTAAAAAACCAAATTTACAAAATTATGAATTATAATGACATTCAAGTCATGATGTAGAATATACATTGTTGAAATAACTTCACATACATAAACAAATACAACATATTAATTTTTTATTTTCAAATATAAAATATACAAAATTTTGTATAAAATAAAATTTTTATAGCACGGATACTTATCTAGAATCATTAACAATATAAAACTTACAAAATATATGTCTTTTTTTAAGCCATCATATTTAGCATGTGATTTTATTGCATAATGTTTTATTAAAAAAAACTTTTTAAAACCATCACATAAAATATAAAATAAATTACAATATAAATAAAATAAATATCAATCCGTGCTCTAGCACATGTCTTAATCTAGTGTGATAATATCTAAATAGAAGGCACATTCAGAGTTAGTGTGCTAATTCTCTAGGTGCTTCGAAGATGTCAACTTTACTAGATTTTAATCCGTAGCGTACTATGGAAATATTTTTTAACTAACTTTTTAAAATTTTAAGTTATATATATTTAGTGTTTAAATTAATATAATTATATTTTGAATGTTAATTTTAAGACTTGACCGTAGTATACCGCGAAATAGTTTTTTTTTTACATAATCATAATTTAATATTATATATAATGTTTTAATATTAATAAAACAAACAAATGAAATGATGAATTATCTGTATTGTAACGACAAATTAGTGATATATTAAATTTATATTTACCAGTTGACCAAAATCTATCTCGCCATTTGACCCCGTCTATAATAATTTATTATCGATCTAGAATTGAGTATCTTTTAAAATTGTCGACGTGTAAATCATCATAGGTTTGCATTCTAGGATTTACCTCGTGTTGTACTATAAAACAATTTTTTTTCTTTAAGCCTATGAAGTATGTGGAATAATGATTAGGAAAACATAAAAATACAATAAATGTTGACACAAGAAATAAAAAAACAATAAATGAGGATGTTATATCAAAGTATAATGTAAATCAATAACTTTAATCACGAATTTGACAATCCATAAAACATACATATTAAAAATAATAGACCAAATGATTGTAACTTGGATGGTAAAAATTTCCAAATTGTGCAACTTTCCAATATCTTGGGAATGATTCACCTACAATTTAAAAATGCAGCATGTTTTTAATACAATACTAGGTTTTAACCCGCAGTACACCGCGGGACTATATTTTTAAAAGTAAAATAAAAATGTAATTTTTAATAGATTAACTATATATATGACTAATATTTTGTAAATTTTAAATATATATCCCCTTATATCTATATATTATATAGGTTTACCCGTTTAAAAATTGGGAATTTAGGTTTACCGGTTTAAATTGTTAAATTCAGAATATACCATTTGGTATACCGTAGTACTGTTTGTTTATTTTACATAATCGTAATTTAATAAACTTAATTAGATATACCTAATATTCAAACGTCGATGGTGTTAACAAAATAATGAACTGATGATTTACTAACAGTTAATAAAATATTTTTTAATTTATATAATTATATTAATACTCATACCCATCCCGATAGATATCCAAATACCATTTTTCTTCTTTGCTTAAGTACAACATGCACGTTTTTCAAAATCCAAATAACGAAAAATGCAAAAAAATATAGTACCAAAAATCTTGCTAATCAAGTATACATTATCTTCAAAATATCTTAATTTTAGAATTCTTTACATATGATTCAGAAATAAGTTATGAAATATGATAATTCTTTTTATTTTTCCTTTTTTTTGCAGATAAAATGGACAAATATGTATTGAGGTAAAGATTAATTTGGGATTTGCAAATACATTTTTATTGTTAACATTAAATATTGTAATGAATTAAGGAGATATTTTAGGAAATATTTAGGAATTTTACAAAACAATTATTTAATGAGATATTGTAATTAGTCGAACATTGATTAAGGAGATATTTTGGAATTTTTTTTCTGCACAAAATCTTGGTTTTAAATTTCATCTTTTAAATTAAAATTAAAAATATTTATTGCCAATGACATGCTTGTAAATAAGTGTGAACTTCAGGATTTATTTCATAAATGTCTCTAAAAATGAAATTATAATTTTCAATTACTTCTCAATTTAGTAATCTATCTTACCATTTTAAAATTTCATACCCGATGTATATATAGATTTAAAACTTGTAGTTAAAAAGGAAAATAGAAATAAATTTTGTTCAGATACTTTAGGAAAACATGTATTTCCTTACCCGATTTTTGCTTAAATTTTCCTTTATTTTTTTAAATGTCTTAATTACAATGGCATGTGATGTAAATATATCCTAACTACAAGCTTTCTTTGCAAAAACTACTGCAAAAATGTTAATATAGATTATTTGATAGATTTAACGAGAGTTTAAGTTAAGCACCAATCAAACAATTTGTATGAAATGCAATTAAATTATTTGGATCAATTACTCAAACATATATATATTAAACTGATTTTCGTATACATAAATCATAGCAGAACAATCCACTACCAAAACAGAAAAAAAACTAAGTGTGAACCAGACATACATGATACATAAAGTATGTTATTATATAAAATTACTAGATATTCACCAGTGGTACACCGCGGGGCTATTTTTTTGTTTAGAAATACTAAATAAAATTTCTTTATTATATTAACAATATATGTATATAATATATTTTGTATTTTTTAATCTACTATAGTTTTACATCAATACATGTAGTGGTTTATTATATACAAGTTAGGATATCTTTATTATTCATTAAATTTAATTTAGTCAATGGTGGAGTGTTTTTTTTTTGGAGTGTTTGATTTATATCAATTGTTTCTTATTAGTATGGATTAAAAATCTATATATTAATATATTAGCTACCGAAAAACACTTCGGTGAAGAAGTAATTTTTTTTTAACAATTTGTGTCAGTTCGAGCCCCAAATTTTTAAAAAAATTAAAGTTATTATCAACAGTTTAATCACTTGGCTTTCTAACACATGAAAAATAAGTTATTATCAATAGTTTTTTAGAGGACGGATTAATTAAATAGAAAATATTTAATGCTAATGGGTGTTGGTCGATACTTTTGGAAATTTGAATAGGAGAAAATCTTCTTAAGTTAGATTCCAAATTTGATATTATTTAAAATAAAAAATAATTGTAAAATTAATGTTAATGGCATGATTGTAAATAAGTTATAACTCTAGGATTTATTTTATAAATGTCTCCAAAAATGTATATATAGATACAAGTTCACTACTCTAACAACAAAGAACTTAGCAGTCATTTAATCATAAATCTTGGTAAGACCTGTATGAAGAAACATTAGGAAATAAAAGTTTAGCCAAAGAAAACCTTAACGACAGGGACAATTCATTAAGCGGTCATGCATTAAGCTATATAGATAGTATCTTGTTGGTCGGCAGAGGTGAGGTTTCAGTATGAGAGGATCCAAAAACGCTGCTACAACTGTCAGAGATTAACCCACGAAAAAGATTTTTGCCCTTTACTGGTCAAAGAAAGGGACGATGCAGCTATGGCAAGGAGAAGAGGCCAAATTGTGGAAAAAAAGTCAAGCCTTTGGTTATAAAAGAATCGGATCCACTCTTTTGGAGTTTTAAGAGAGGATCAAGTAGGGGTTGATGCAGAAACTGGTCGACCAAAAATAGCTGCAGATGTGCTCGAGGGTATGAGACAATATTTGCTGGTGTCGAATGAATCAGAGAGGATGCTGAGAATTGATAAAGTCAAAAGTTCAGTTAAGGAGGTGGAGAAGGATCCGTTTCTGCAGAAATCAGTTCTACGGTTGGAACCTATTCCTGAGATGCATATGGATTTAAACAAAGATAAAGGCAGAGTTTTCAACTATGAAGGGGTGGACCTTAATCTATTGCAGCTGTTACAGACGAGCAGAGATCCCATTATGAGGAAGGTTCAGGGGAATAGAGACCAGGCCTCTCTATGGAGGTCAAAGGGGGTGAATCCACTTGCAATGGAGGGCTCTACTACCTTCCTTGCTCTTTCTCAACCTTTCCAGGTTAATCCGACGGGATTTTCGACTGGTCTCTTTGAGACTGGCTCTGGATCTTCCGGGATTAAGCCAAAACAAACAAACGCAAGGAAAAGACCATCCAAGAGCACAAGAAAAGCTAAACCATTGGGACTTTGAGGGCTGAAAGTTCTCAGATAAGGAAGCCCGACTATACTGTTGGAGAAAAGGAGAAACATAAAGCAGAGGAAGAGGGTCCAAGCGCTGCAAAACAAACCAAGCTGAATCCCTTAGAGGTAATCCCGCATGAGGGATTGCCCAAAGCGCAATGAGCATTCTCAGCTGGAATTGTCAAGGCTTGGGACGATCAAGACTTGACAATTCATCGTCTTGAGGAATTGTGTAAAATACATTTCCCCGAGATGTTGTTCGTGATGGAGACGATGAATGGAAGAGATTTTTTAGTTGACTTATAGGTGTCGTTAGGCTATTATAGGGTTTACACTATGGAACCTATCGGAAAAAGTGGAGGTTTGGCTTTGTTCATAAAAAGCGGGGTGAAGGTGGAGTTGAAATAGGCAGATAAGAATCTAATGGACCTGCAGGTTCAGTTTGGAACGAGATCTTTTTTTGTGTCTTGTATATATGGTGATCCGGTTTTTAAGAAAAGGAAGGAAAACTGGGAAAGGGTAAGTAGAATAGGAGTGGGGCGTAAAGAGAACTGGTGTATCATCGGGGATTTCAACGACATTTTGCATAATGGTGAAAAGTTGGGTGGACCTAGAAGGTGTGACTCGCTTTTCAAACCTTTTGGTGAGATGTTTGATGTTTGCGACATGTTGGAACTTTCAAGTAAGGGGAATGGTTTGACGTGGGCTGGTAAAAGGTATGATCTGTGGATACAAAGTCGTTTGGACAGGGCCTTTGGAAACAAAGAATGGTTTAACCGGTTCCCAGACTCAAACCAGGCTTTCTTAGAGATGAGAGGCTCGGATCATAGACCGGTTCTGGTGCAGATTTCGGGATCAAATGAAGGTTTTCGTGGGCTGTTTAGATTGGATAGAAGATTGCTAGCGAAGCCAATGGTGGCTGATGTAATAGCTCAAGCCTGGGGGGAGAGGGTAGATGGAAATGTTTTGAAGATTTCAGGGAAAATCCGGTCATGCAGGAGAGCGCTCAGTACCTGGAGAAGAAAAAATCCCCTAGATGCTAAAGAGGATATTCATCGGATTGAAAATGATCTGGAGAGAGAGCAATCTTCTTCTTATCCAAGGAGAGATTTGATTTTCAATCTTAAAAGGGAGCTTGCTGAAGCTTACAGGGAGGAAGAACAGTTCTGGAGACAAAGAAGCAGATTCAAGTGGTTAAAAAGCGGAAATAGAAATCCAAATTTTTTCCATGCGTCAGTAAAGGAGAACTGATCAAGATTGAGAATTGATTTTTTAATCGATGAGAATGGAGTGGAACAGAAGTCAGAGGTAGCAAAGGGTGAGGTTGCGACTGACTACTTTCAAAAGTTATTTACTGCATCAAATCCGGATATCTTTGCAAGCTGGTTCTTGGGTATGTCTACGAGGGTATCAGATAGAATGAATGAGCAGTTGATTCGAAGGGTAACAAAAGAGGAAATAAAAGAAGCTTTGTTTTCTATCAATCCAGCAAAGGCGCCTGGTCCTAATGGGATGTCTGCCATGTTTTTCCAACAATATTGGGAGATTGTTGGAGATCAAGTAGTAGAAGAAGTGAAGGGTTTTCTTGAAAGTGGATCTATCCTGGAGGATTGGAATTATACGCATCTATGCTTGCTACCAAAGATACCTCATCCGTCCCAAATGAAGGATTTAAGACCAATAAGTCTATGCTCAGTGCTGTATAAGGTGGTATCTAAAATCATGGTTAAAAGACTACAACTGATGCTTCCAGGGATTGTGTCAGAGACCCAGACCGCCTTTGTTCCTGAAAGACTCATATCTGACAACATACTGGTGGCACATGAGTTGGTTCACAGCCTGCACACCATTCCAAAGGTGTCCACGAATTATATGGCTGTTAAGACGGATATGTCAAAAGCCTATGACAGAGTAGAATGGGGCTACCTACGATCTCTTTTGTTGGTGTTGGGTTTTCACACAACATGGGTGGACTGGGCGATGTTTTGTGTGTCCACAATTACTTTTTCAGTTTTGATTAATGACCAACCTTACGGTCTGATAAAAGCGCAAAGAGGACTGAGACAAGGGGACCCTTTGTCTCCGTTTCTGTTTGTGCTGTGTACTGAAGGCCTCTCTCATCTTTTGAACTTAGCTCAAGCAGAAGGAAAAATTGAAGGCATTCAACTTCATGAACAAGGACCGGTTATTCATCATCTCCTCTTTGCGGATGATAGCCTCTTTATGTGCAGAGCTAATGAGGATCAAGCAGAGGCGCTCTTAGATATCCTTACAATCTATGGGAAAGCTACTGGACAAGTTATCAACCAAGCAAAGTCTTCAATCTCCTTTGGAGTAAAGGTGTCTGAATCTGTCAAGTGGGAGGTTAAAAACAAGTTGGGGATAAGAAATGAAGGAGGTGCGGGGAAGTATTTAGGTCTTCCTGAGTGTTTTAGCGGATCAAAAGTGGAGATGTTGAGCTATATCAAGGAAAGATTAAATGCTAAAGTCTCGGGGTGGCATGCAAAAACACTGTCCATGGGAGGTAAAGATGTGTTGATCAAATCAGTAGCAATGGCAATGCCAGTTTTCGCCATGTCCTGTTTTAAATTGCCTCAGTCTACATGTGCTAATCTTTCAAGTGCGATAGCTAATTATTGGTGGAGTTCTAGTGAAGGACATAGGAAAATTCACTGGATAAGTTGGGAGAAGCTTTGTTTGCCGAAAGAGTTAGGTGGAATGGGTTTTCGCGATATAGGTTTGTTTAATCAAGCTCTCTTAGCAAAGCAAGCATGGAGGTTGATTCAATATCCGGATAGTCTTTTTGCAAAGGTTTTAAAGTCGAGATACTATCCCAACTCTTCTTTCCTGGAGGCGGTATTGGGTCAAAGACCTTCCTATCGCTGGAGAAGCATTATCTTTGGGAGGGACCTTCTTAAAAAAGGTCTACAAATCAGAGTAGGCAATGGTGAATCCTTAAAAGTGTGGATGGATCCATGGGTGGAAGACGAGATTATGAGACCACCTTGGATAAAGAACTCTCTGATTGACATAAACCTTAGAGTGAGGGATCTCATTGATTTTCAGCAAAAAGACTGGGATGATCAGAAGCTGGAGTTTCATTTTCTTCCAATGGATATTCAGAGGATTAAAAAACATCGACCGGTGGTGAATAAGGAGGAGTTTTTGGTATGGAGATATAACAAAAGTGGCGATTTTACAGTAAAATCAGTCTATTGGTTAGCAGGACAAATCAACAAGAAAACGGTCTATCAAGAAGCGGATATTCAGCCATAAATTAATCTGCTCAAAGCACAGGTTTGGAAGCTTCAAATTGACCCTAAACTCAAAGTTTTTCTCTGGAAAGTTTTGAGTGGAGCTTTGCCTGTTATATCCAAACTTAACCGAAGGGGTTTGAGACTCGATGAGCGATGTCATATGTGTGGTCAAGAGGGTGAATCAATCAACAATGTTCTGTTTGAGTGTGTTGGAGCTAGACAGGTGTGGGCATTTTCAGACTATCCTTCGCTTGAGCATGGGTTTGATAAAGGATCAGTGTACTCGAATATGCAACATCTTCTAGTAAACAGAGGCAATAAACATTGGCCGGTCTCCTTAAGAAAGAGTTTCTCGTGGATTATGTGGAGAATTTGGAAAAATAGGAATATCTCTTTCTTTGAAGGAAAACGTTTTTCACCTGTTGAATCAGTGCAAAAAATCAGGGAGGATGTGGAAGAATGGTTTGTAGCTCAAAGATTGGATTCAAATGGGGAAGAGAGGACTTTGGATAGGTCTGATGAAGAAATCAATGTAGCAGACTCGAGAAACCCGGTTCAGAGTACTTTGAGGACAAAGGAGATTTGGGAGGCTCCTCCAACGTGTTGGCTCAAATGTAATGTGGGGAGTTCATGGTCTAGAAGAAACCAACTCGCAGGTGGATCATGGGTTTTGAGAGATGATAAAGGTACGGTGGTTTTGCATAGTCGTAGGGCCTTTACAGGAGTGCCAAGTAAAGATCAGGCAAGTTTTCTAGCTACATGATGGGCGATGGAAAGCATGATCAGTCACAAATGTGGGAAGGTGGTTTTTGCGTTTGAGGATGCTTTGTGGGTAAGATGTGTATTGAGACCAAAAGCATGGCCGTCTTTCTCGTATGAATCAGGGGAACTGTTAAGAATTTTGGGGGTTTTTTGGACAATGGAGGCTGGTAGCAGAGAAACCTAAAGCTAATAGAGGAGCCCATCTCATTGCGCACAGTATAACAAGTGAGTGCCAGATTCAATCTTATGTGGCTTCCGGTTACCCGTTTTGGCTTCAAGCTGTTTTCGAAGATGAGACGGTTGCATCCTCTCTATAGCTTTCTCTCGTTTCTAGCAGCCCAAATGGTTTTTAGTTTTAACCATTTTTTGTATAAACCAGGTTTATCTAACAGGGTGTAGGGGTTTGTAGAAGTAGGCTAATTGTGGGCGACCTGTTTTTTGGGGATTTCAAAGTAGGGGTCAAAAGCTTTGTAAAAAGAATATCAGTTTCATTTTATCAGTAATATAATCAGTTGACCAAAAAAAAGATAGTATCTTGTTGTCATCATGAAACAAAGGAAGAAAATGGAAAAGGCGCCCGCACTTTATTTAGCTCATTTGAACCACTATGATCTTCTGAATCAGTAAGGTGTGTGTATACAGGGAAAACAACTAAAATAAACCCCAACTATTTGTCAAACGCTTTTTTATACCTAAACTTCAACACCCTGCAAATAACAACCTAAACTATATTAAAATTTAAATTTGATACCTAAACTATATAAAATGTGGTCAATTTCAACCTCTGTTCGAACAGTGTTAAATCAGAGTTTAATGATGTTGAGTCAAACAGTCCGTAACATCAACGTAGTACTGAGACTTACCAAATCTATATCATTTTGGTCATTTTTGGGTATTTTATAGCAAGAAATGATCAAAAATAAAGTTTCACAACACACCCGAAAACGGATTTCAATACTCCATTTTTTTCAAACGCTTTATTTCTTGCTACAACACACTTAAAAATGACCAAAAAAACTTAGTTTTGGTCATTCTTACTGCTATGTGGATGCCAAAGATCGTCTGACTCAACATTATTAAACTCTAATTTAGCACTGTTCGAATAGAGGTTGAAATTGACAACATTTTCTATTATTTAGGTAGAAAATTTAAATTTTAATACAGTTCAGGTTGTTATTTGCAGAGTGTTGAAGTTTAGATAAAAAAAGCGTTTGTCAAATAGTTGAGATTGATTTTAACTATTTTCCCGTGTTGTATACACATCGTAAAACAATTATAGAATTTTCAAATCTGTCGGATACAAAATATTTTATAAAAGCTTATTTAGCAAAGCAAGGGAGATTGTTGAAATTTATACATAAGACAAAACAAGGTTCGAGACTACTACGGGAGGGACAATAAACCGCCTCAAATGGTGAACATATAAAACTTGTCAACTTTGATCCCCAAAATATTCTGAACTAAACATGGCACACATATTCATTAATTAATCACTCTAAACTCTTACACATATATATATATATATATATATATGCTGATGTAGTAATCCTTCCAAAACTAAAATTTTTGTCTTTTACGCATAATTTTGAAAAAAAAAAAAGCTAGTCTATGAAGAGACACTAATTAATCGTTGTGTTATCCGAGCGGCACAACCGCCGCTAAAGCGTTATAACGTTTGTACGCTATCAAATTTGCTTAAGATTTGTTGTTGTTTTCTAATTATTTATTTATGTTGAAAATAGTATCGCTTCATAGACTAGCTTCTCAAGAAGTGTGACAAGACGAGACTGATAATAAACAGCCGTAAATATTTATCAATCGGAGAGTGACTGACTCTGGTCAGAGAAACGCAGCTTATTATGGTCCTATGTTGGTGACTGGTCCAAACTCTATCAATGACACACACAATTTGTTTGACTCTAGTAAACTAATTTACTGGCTAAATGCAGACATCGTTTCAGCTTACTAAAAAGTTACAATCATTTAAATTTCAAACTAAAGTGTTTCTTACATGCTGACGAAGAAAAAAAATAACAAAGTTTTGTTTACGCTTTTTATATCAAAGAAGAAAGAACAAAAGGTTAAAGAACACAATGCAACTTTGCAGAGATATTTGAAACTTGATGCTATGTATTGTCTTTATAAGTATCATTTCGTTATCACTCTGATATTATTTTGTTAATTAGTACATAAATAAGGTTTTAAATAATTAATTATTATTATAAATTTACAGCCTCATGAAACAAAAGAACATTGGGAATGAGAAATAACACAAAATAACTTTCTAAATTTTTTTAACATCAAAATAACTTTCTAACTAGAAATATAATTTTTGTATCATTACATACCTTATATGTTCTTTATTAATCTAAATTTAACTATATATATTATTGGTTTATAGTCACTAATTTTTTTTTGTTTGGGCTATGTAGGAATCAATAATATTTAATTAGGAACACACAGTGCACACACTCACATATACAGAAAGACAATGATTTAAGGGGTTTTGGTTCACTGTGTAGACAAAAATCAAAACTAAAAGGCAGCTTTTTTTTTTTTTTTTTTAATAAATTTTTTCGCGCTTTTCTACTTGTTTGTATGTGAGCCAGCATTTATGCTTCCTTCTTCTCTAGATTTTTATTATTACACTGTCTTGTTTCTATCTCTGTAAACGTGCTTTTTCTTGTTTAAAGCTGAGAACTTCCCAAGTCAGACAAAACATATAGCGTCCGATATCAATGCTTCAAGTAAAGTTAGTAAGCCCTCACATATACTAATTAAATAAACGTTCTGTTTCACTTGTGTTTTCTTCCTCCTTTATCTCTCTCGTTTCATGGCGGTGAAATATATGAGTGCTTAGCTTAGCTTAGCTTGGTGAGATGTATATCTTAATATTATATATAAACTGTTGTACTTGTGATGCGGTTGTACACATGAGTTTGATGATAATATAATATATCTTTATCAATCTCTTTCCCATGCTATACTCTTCTGCCAAAATCTAGTCTAAAGGATACTTCTTTTGGCAGTTTCTGTTTCAAAAAAACTCATTAATCTCATTCTCTTACTGTAGGTGTGATTTTGAAGATTGGTAAAAGGGGTTTAGATCCAAATAAAGGAAGTGGCTTTATTTCCTTTTGTCTGTCTGTTTCTTGAGAAACATTTTGGCAGTGATTTGACTATTGAGTGATTAGATTGAGAGGATAAGCATCTCTTTGGATCCTTAAGAGATTTTGAGCAGAAAGTTTTGATTTTTTATTCGAAAGGGTACAAGGGTTTTAGATTGGGTTTTGCCCCAGAAGCTGGTGGGTAATCTCAAAAAAGTCAGGGTCTTGTATTTTGTGTTTTGATGTTTATGTGATTCAGTTGGTGAGAGGTCTTGTCTTGTCTTATGTGAGTTGTATCCATCTGCAAAATCAAGCAGTGTGTGTTTGGCTGATTTTGTCTCGATTTCCAACTTGCCATAATAATGCAATCATATCTACTGGATCTATCTCTCCTGGAAACTACATTATCTCTGAGGATAATTTAGAGATCAAAACCTTCTTTTGGGAGGAGAGGAGTCTTGAGATTTGTTATTGCATTAGTCTCTATTACAATGATGCAAGGTAAACAGGAGAAGAGGTTAGGTTCTAATGGGACTGAGAATGTTCTTGTTGCTGTTAAAGCATCTAGAGAGATCTCAAAGACAGCTTTGGTTTGGGCTTTGACTCATATTGTTAAACCTGGAGACTGCATTACTCTCATTGTTGTCGTCACTTCTCATCATGCTGGTAATTTTTTCATCTTTTTGGGACTAAATCATGAGATTAGTTTGGTCTGTTTTTATTCAATATCTTGTTTGTTTGTTTCTTCTATGATGAAATTGTTAGGCAGAAAGCTATGGACTTTCCCGAGGTTTGCTGGAGATTGTGCTACTGGTCATCGGAAATTGCATTCTGATGCAATTCCTGAGATAAAAAGTGATCTCACTGATACTTGTTCCCAAATGATTCTCCAGCTTCATGATGTCTATGATCCAAACAAGGTTTATTCATTAGGCCCCTCATCAATCTCTGAAACATCAAAATATATTCTCATGCTTGTTTCTTTGATAGGTTAATGTCAGGATCAAGATTGTTTCTGGATCACCATGTGGAGCTGTTGCAGCTGAGGCCAAGACTTCGCAAGCAAATTGGGTAGTTCTGGATAAGTAAGTATATAATCTAATTCCATTCTTCATTTCTTTACTTTTTACTCTCTCTCGCTCTCTGTGACGTTGAATGATTTCTTTTACAGGCATCTTAAGCATGAAGCGAAACGGTGTTTAGATGAGCTACAATGTAACATTGTGGCGATGAAGCGTTGTCAGGCAAAAGTTCTGCGCTTGAACTTGGTCGGGTCACCAACAAAGGAACCGGAATTAGCATCTGAGAAGCACAAAAACAGGTTGTTAGATTCTGTTAAAGGGGTAGCTACAACAACTCCAATGAGCAGTCCTGAGGTTGAGACATCATTCACAGGAACAGAAGCTGGAACTTCATCAGTTTCTAGCTCTGACCTCGGAACATCATCGCCTTTTTTCGCGGTGGAAGTGAAAAAGGATGAAACTTTGGTCATCAAAGAGAATGAATCCGATTCTGATTCAGAGAGTGAAAATGTATCACTACCTTCCACTAGTTTGAGATTCCAGCCATGGATATCTGAATATCTTGGCACTCGTCGCCTCTCACTAGAGGAATCTGAGGAGAGTCTGTGGAAAACTGATGATAAGACTGCTCAAGTATCTACTAAAAAGGCTTTGCTTGAGAAAATTTCTAAGCTTGGTGATGGAGAAGAAGAAGAAGCTATGTCAAGTAAAAAAAGTGACTTGGAGGAGTTTAGTGGAAACTTAAGAGAAACAATTTCGCTACCACGAAATGCTCCTCCTGTTCCGCCACCTCTCTGTTCTATCTGTCAGCACAAAACGCCTGTATTCGGAAAACCGCCGAGGTTCTTCTCATACAAAGAGCTAGAGCTTGCAACAAATGGGTTTTCACGAGCTAACTTCTTGGCAGAAGGTGGATTTGGATCTGTACATAGAGGTGTATTACCTGAAGGCCAGATAGTAGCAGTGAAGCAACACAAACTGGCTAGTACACAGGGAGATGTAGAGTTTTGCTCTGAAGTAGAAGTTTTGAGCTGTGCTCAGCATCGAAACGTAGTAATGTTAATAGGTTTCTGCATCGAAGAAGGCAGAAGACTCTTGGTCTATGAATACATATGCAATGGATCATTAGACTCTCATCTATACGGTAAATCTTATGTAGAGTTTGGAAGTAAGTGAAGTTAGAAACTTTATATTAGAGTTTAACTAACTTCCATGAAATGTCCATTCAGGTCGCCATAAAGACGCTTTGGGATGGCCTGCAAGGCAGAAAATTGCGGTTGGAGCAGCTCGAGGTCTTCGATATCTACATGAAGAGTGTAGAGTGGGTTGCATTGTTCACAGAGACATGAGGCCTAACAATATACTAATCACTCATGACTATGAACCACTGGTAACTATATTATATATCTTCACCAACATGTGTTACGTTTTTCTCTAATATATACATTCGTTTGATTCTGTTTTCGTTTTTCTGTCAGGTTGGAGATTTTGGTTTAGCCCGGTGGCAACCTGATGGAGAGCTCGGTGTAGATACGCGCGTGATAGGAACTTTCGGGTAAGAAAAATAATAACTAAAATATCATTCTCTGTAAGTAACTCAAGAATATAATAGTTTCTCAATTACAACCCCTTAATGTGTTTTGGTTTGTGTTAGCTATTTGGCTCCAGAATATACTCAAAGTGGACAAATAACAGAGAAAGCTGATGTTTACTCGTTTGGGGTTGTATTAATTGAGCTAATCACGGGTCGTAAAGCAATGGATATTTACAGACCAAAGGGACAACAATGTTTAACTGAATGGGTAAATCTTAAAAATTCATATTTCAAGGTAACTGAAGTCTAAAAGTTTCTTCTTTTATGCTCATTTTGTTCTTGTGTGCAGGCAAGGTCTCTATTAGAAGAGTATGCGGTTGAGGAATTGGTTGATCCGAGGCTCGAGAAGAGATATTCAGAAACAGAAGTCATCTGTATGATTCATACAGCTTCATTGTGTATACGCAGAGACCCACATTTGCGTCCTCGTATGTCTCAGGTAAAAGAAACTCACCCCTTCTTGAAACATGTTCTCATTCTCAACTCAACAAAACTCTCTCAGTGTTTCTGATCGATCTCTTTAATGTTGTCGAAGGTGTTGCGTCTATTGGAAGGAGATATTGTAATGAATGAAATCACAGGGAGGTTTAGTGGAAGATTATCAATTGAGGTCAGAGGTCAGAGATCATAAAGTAAGCAAATGCAGAGTTTGAGAACAAACCTTCAAGGGAAGAAGAGACTTAATCTTTGTCTGTAAATTTGTTTTTTTTAGTTCCTTAATGAAGTTTATCACTTTTTTTGTATAGTGCGTAGAATCTATCAATACAAGGATTATGAATAATCAATCAAAGTCCTCTTAATTGGCAATTATGGAGTGATTAAGCAAGCTGTTAACAAATTGAACAGAGTAAAAGAACATTCTCAAGTTTTTCTCAAGACATACAAAAAAAAAGCAACAAATTAAAAAAAAAAAAAAAAGGTTATTATTGTTTATGAGGAAGGGTATGACATGAGCCCAGAAGATTCAGTGACCGCCGCAGCTTCCTCATCAAGAAACAAATTATCACTTCTCCTAACCGCCGCGTGAATCAGTAGCAACACGGCGGCGGTTAACAACGAACCGAGGATATTCCAAGTAGCGTGAGTCAGCAAAAGCATCACGACCGTCAGAACCGATAAACCGATCATAACCGTACGATCGTCGATCTGGTAACCGAAAACCACAAGAGGCTCGTCGCGGAGGAAGTAGAGAAAGATCCAGAAGAAGACCAAGATCGATAAGACGATTAACGAGGTCGGGTGGTAGAGAAGGCTGAGGAAGAGGATGAAGAGGACTCCGATGGCGTAGTTAGCTCTGAAGTAGCCGAGGTTCGTCTTGATCCTCGAGATCGCGTCGAAGAAACCGTGTGGGACGGTCATGGATTCGAAATCGAACATCGATTTCCATGGGCGGCGCGTTGCGAGACCGGATTTTATACGGTGTTTAGCGCGTGAGATGTATTCGAGATCTATCGCCGGTGATGGGTGTGACGACGTCGGAATCGCGCCGTAGTTGGTCATTCTCGTTTCTTTCTCACGGGATTGAGATTTGTGAGAGAGAGAGAGAGGGGAAGAAGGGAGAGAGAGAGTACCAAAGCAAAAAAAAAAAAAAAAAATTGTTATTAGAAGAGGGGATTAGGGGAATGGTGTTGATGTAAAATGTCACATTTAGATAAAAGTTTGTATATGCATATAACCAATAAATAAATAAATGTTTGTATACTGTCATAATTCTATACAGGGAAACGTCCTATTTAGCCACGAGAACTATTACATCGTACTAAATACAGCCTAAACTTGTATGATCTCATCCGAGATGTCTTTCCACAAATGTTTATTATCTTATATCTCTCTGAATCAGAACTTCTGTTCTTAAATCTGTCTGAATTCATAATTCTCATCAATTTCTCCATAATTATGGGTTTAGATGGTTTATTATTGGTTTACTATTTATCTAACCAACTAAATAAAATTATAAACCGATTTCAACCCAATTTTTTTTTCCAACCAGAACCCATTATATTAAGCTATGATCAAGCAACTCTCCTCTAGGGAAAGCCTTACAAACATCATATAACTTACATAGGTAACACTAAAACAAACTTCACGGGAATTTAGAACCCGGACCAAAATATAACAAAATAAATGGCTAAAACAATGCCAAAGATAAAGGATTGCAACAATCTAAAGGATGAGGAATGATAACACAAAAGCATACCATTCCGTCTTAAAGATACTATGACTAGCCAAGGCCACATACTTTTTAATGTAGCTTCTCCAAATCCTATACAAGGAGTTAGAGTGACTACTACTCCCTGATTGCCCCAGAGGTATGAGAACCTCCAAAACCCGGTACAGGCAAAGGCAAAAAGGACGGGCAGAACATCCCGTGAAAGCGAGGCAACACACTTCTTCTTCTGCTGGGAAGGACCATCTGTAACTAAGAGCCAAAGACGCCAACACGAGAAGGGAAGTATCCAGCCGTTCGTCGATCCTAGAAGCATGAAAAACCAGAGAGGGAAGTTGTCCAACCCTTTTGGATCTCGTGGACTTCCGATTGTAGATGAACAACATAACTGATTGCACCAACTTATCTCGGTTATAGGTAACCGGAGTGTCATAACCAATGACAGAGAAGTCTCGATTTGCATATCTAATCCACCGTGTGCATAAGCGAGAAGGATATGGCAAAACCGGAATGTTCATAGTGGTAACAAACAGGGGGATAACACACTGAAGCTGTAAACTGAGAGAAGAGAGGAAACCTAGAGATGAGCATATTTCTAGTCGACAGTGAGGACACTTTGTCGTCCCTTGTTGCATCTGCGAGGAATTGATCATTTGGCGATGATGGGCGGATCACCTTCCCCCTCCCCAACATCATTTTTCCCTTGTCGATCCTCCAGAGTCGTCTCTGATTGGTNCTTCTTCTTCTGCTGGGAAGGACCGTCTGTAACTAAGAGCCAAAGACGCCCCCACGAGAAGGGAAGTATCCAGCCGTTCGTCGATCCTAGAAGCATGAAAAACCAGAGAGGGAAGTTGTCCAACCCTTTTGGATCTCGTGGACTTCCGATTGTAGATGAACAACATAACTGATTGCACCAACTTATCTCGGTTATAGGTAACCGGAGTGTCATAACCAATGACAGAGAAGTCTCGATTTGCATATCTAATCCACCGTGTGCATAAGCGAGAAGGATATGGCAAAACCGGAATGTTCATAGTGGTAACAAACAGGGGGATAACACACTGAAGCTGTAAACTGAGAGAAGAGAGGAAACCTAGAGATGAGCATATTTCTAGTCGACGGTGAGGACACTTTGTCGTCCCTTGTTGCATCTGCGAGGAATTGATCATTTGGCGATGATGGGCGGATCACCTTCCCCCTCCCCAACATCATTTTTCCCTTGTCGATCCTCCAGAGTCGTCTCTGATTGGTGCCAGTGGTTTCCCTCACTGCCTGACGGAGTGGATCCAGGACGTGGTTTCCTCAATTTCACAGAAATCGGATTTGTGCTTTGACACTTAGGGGAGTTTGAAAATCGTAGATTTAATAATTTTCTTGAAGCTGCTCCTTGGTTTTCCAGAAGCCCACCATATTGGGCCTTATCTTTAATTTTTTGGTCTTTCTTTTTGTTTTTGTTCTCCTTCTTTTTGCTTGGGCCCTTTGATCGGCCTGTTCCAGCAGAAGGGAGAGGAGGTCGACTGCTATTCCCCTCGTCGAACTTTGTGGGATCCAACAAAGGTATCGTCACCAGATCACCCTTCTCCTCCCCGTTAGTTTGAACTTCACCTCCTAACAGATCCTCCTCTTCTATTTCGATATTTGTAGGATCCCAATCGGATGCCACTGCCTCTCTAAAGGCATCTGCATCTTCCTCTGTCCATTCCAAATCTACTTTATCTAAATCATCATAGTTCTTGTCCCACTCCATGGCATCCCTATCCACCTCCTGAAGAAACTCGTCAGTTTCTGTGGGGACTGGTTCAACTA
>NC_025695.1:22509248-22529608 GCF_000633955.1 Camelina sativa | reverse complement strand
CATTCCAAATCTACTTTATCTAAATCATCATAGTTCTTGTCCCACTCCATGGCATCCCTATCCACCTCCTGAAGAAACTCGTCAGTTTCTGTGGGGACTGGTTCAACTAGGACAGACGAATGGTGAGAATTTGTAGTTTGAGGCTCCCGAGTAATAACTTCTAGGGGATTTGTGATGAAGCCTGGGTCCTCTATTCGGATAAGGTTGGTAAACCTATCCTCCAGAGGAGTTCCTTGTCGTTCAGCTTCTTCCTCCTCCAAAGTCTGCTGATACCAGTTTTTGTTGATCATAACAATCAAATCTTGGTGTATACCCGTTGATAATTCATTCCCTGGGGATTGAGAGTGGAGCTGGGAAGGAGCACCCAAATCAAAAGGTAAGCTTTTCCTTGCCGATGGAGGATTAACCGTTCCTTTGGTTTTTGCTGAATCACCCTTCTCAATATCTATAATCCCTGATTTCTTCTGCAGACTAAGACGGAAAGGTCTCTCTCGAACATGGTCAGGTGACTGAATAACCTGCTTAGCTCGGAATGTCGCGACTTGTGGGTCGGAGATAGTCTCTTGTGAATCTGATTGGCTAGGATTCGGCTCGGGGGATCTAGTATTACTCTGAGAATTGGCACGGTCACGGTGAGGCGTCATAGCTGTATCCTTCCTCACCACCTCGCCTCTGCGGGGTTCTATCCCAAAGGTATCCTCATATCTCCTCTTTCGACGGCCTCTCTCACTGTTAGGATCATACCCGCTTCCCTCTACTCTATTTTTAGGTAATTGGGACCGAGATTTTGTGTGCCCTTATGCTGACGGCCAGACATAGGCTCCGCTCTGAATCTACTCTCCTTTTGCATCGGGGTCTCCTTGCGGGGAAGTCTCGCTGACATCTCCCGTCGCATCGGGGTCTCCTTGAAGGGGGGCGATAAGGCCCATTTTTTACCTTTTCAAGCCTATTCCACACATCCCTTCGTCCTTGTTCAAGTTTTTTCTTCCCCTCAGCCTTCTCACGACGGTATGTTTCTGATATATTGTCAATGGGGTTGTCGTTTACCAAATCTGGTCTCCACCAAGAGGGGTGGGATCTGCTGCCTCGAGCATTTGACTGGGACGTTTCTCCAGCAGTTTTGAAACCACCATTTGTAGACTGACGGCACTCTGCAGATCTTTCCTGCTGATTGACGCCATTTTCATTGTGATGTAGGGTAGTAGCTTTCAAGGGGCAAAAATCCTCCTCATGGCATATCCGGTGACAAAGCTTACACCATCTATAAAGCTTCTCATAGACCATGGAAACCCACACAACATCCCCAGTTGGAAGTTGCGTTTTTTTCCAGAATCTCAGCGGTTCATCCACTCTGACAGTGACCTGGATTCGTCCCATTGGAGCATCCACTGCCCTACAGATTCCAAATGAGTCCCCAAAATTTCTTACAGAGGGCTCCAACCAGTATAGGTTAGGAATGCCTTCAGTTTGAATCCAAAAAGTCATGGTGTTTGGGAAGGTATCACCGATGTGAGGTTCCCATCTCTCAAGGGAGAAGGACCACTCGTTGAAGTGGCAAGGTCGTTTATTCAAAACTTTTTGTAAGTCTCTTTCAGATTCAAAATCAAACTGAAATCTTGATTTTCCAAGAGATATACCTCGGACGTGTCCTGCAACATTCCAGATGTTTTGTTTAGGCAGGAGGGTCACCATAGCAGAGATGCTTCTTCCACCTTGGTGGAACATGCGACCAACAAGGCTTCTTTTGTATCTTGCGATAAGGGCTGAGTTGTCCACCCCAGGTAGTATGACAATGTCATCCTCTTCCTCCACATCTCGCCCATGGCGGAAAGTAACAGGTTGTGCTGCCATCAAAGCCTGATATAATTTTTAATCTGAGTCGGGTTTTAATTATGGTTTCGTAGTTGGTAGGCTCGGTTTTCTATTGGGATTTACTCTCTAAACCAATAACACTCAGATTTATGGGTAAATAGGTGAAAACTATCAATTGGATAAGAAGCGTTTGTAAAAAGATATTTGGGACGAAGTCATAGTTTGAACTCTATGTGGTACGATATAATAGTTCTTATGGGTAAATAGGACGTTTTCCCTTCTATCTAATGTAATAGTTTCCAAATTTCACACAATTTTTATTTGTTATAGTAAGTAAAAACTATCAATAAACGTAAATGGATACACTGAGGTATTCAATGTGATATTTGGTATAAAATGTGTGATTTTGCGGTTGAGACTATTAATCACGTTTTTCTTGAATGTCCTCGCTCGTGTGAAGTTTGGGATTTATCTCCGACTCTGGTCTCGTCAGAGGGTTTTCCATATGAGTGGGTGTACTCAAATTTGGATTTTATTTTCTGGAGGGATGCCTCTCAACAGGGTGATCCTGATCAACTTCTTCAATTACCATAGATTTTATGAGCAATCTGGAAGGCCATAAATAAAAAAGTTTTTCAAGGTTTAGAGATGGAGACGAATGATATAATTGCTCAGGCTTTGGGCGATAAGTTAGTTTGGGAAGAGGCGCTCTCTTTTTGGCAGTCATATCAGCTCCATCTCCGTCTTCGGATGTCTAGGTTTCTTCACCAAGTTGTCAGATTGATGGTTCTTAGAAAGCAACCAATATGCATTTAGGATTGGGCTGGTGGTGTTGTGTTGGTGAGGAGCGAACCTTGTTGTTGGGGGCAAAGTGTCTAAGATGGAGCCACTCCCCCTGCATTCGGAGTTATAAGCGTTGTTGTGGGCCATGGAGCGTATACGACTTGCAGGGATCACTTGTCAACTTTTCGAGACTGATTGTGCTGAGTTACTCACTATGGTGCAGTCCCTTGAAAATTGGTCGTCCTTCTCCAACCTGCTCGATGAGTTTAACTCGCTGGAGTCCTTCTCACTATTCTCCATCTCTTTGATCCCGCGTGCGTCAAATACGAAGGTGGACTGTCTTGTTCGTGCTTCGTTTTCTCTTATCTCTGAAGATTCTTTTGTAAACCTCTTCCCTCCGGCTTGGACAACTAACCGATAAATTTCCTTTTTAATTTATTGTTTGATTGAAAAAAAAGAGTAAATAGATACACTTTTAGTGAAATAAAATAGTTGTAGATGAGTTCTAAGTTATTAAAATAAAATGAAATTTAACAAAAAATATATTTTTAAAAATTTTAGTCAGTAAAAACAATGTATTAAAGTAAGAGATAAACTTTTAGTTATAAAAAATAGTTGTTTTTTGAGAATTTCTTACTAATGCCCCTACTTTGATACCTTTTAAAAAAAAGTCCTTCTAGTGGCCATTTTTAATTCTACGCTTCCTTTATTTTGTAAAGACAATTTCGCCCTTCTTTTATATTTTAGACTACTCCGACAATCTTATTCGTCATCTTCGTCGTCGACCTTCTCCGTCGTCATCTATCCTTCTCCGGTCGCATCTCTCCTTCTCCGGTCGCATCTCTCCTTCTCTGGTCGGATCTCTTCTTCTCCGGTCGCATCTCTCCTTCGCCGTTGTCACTGCTTCTCCGTCGTTTTTCCTCTTCGTCCTCTCTTTTACTTCGTCGTCTCTTCTTTTCCCATCGTGTAAGCTTGTTTCTGAATTTTAATTTTGATTTCAATTTCAATTTTTTCTTAGCTATTAGATTGTTGTTTTGATTTCAAATTTGATGTCAGAATTTTTTTTAGGTCTAAAGCACTTGTTCTTTAGATCTGTTTGTGATTATAAAGTCCTTTAATAGATCTTTTGACATCTACTGTTTTTCTTTGATATAGTTGTTGTGATCTTTCTTCTTTTAATGTAGTTTGTTTTCGTGATATTGGTTTGTTTTCTCAGGACTTGTTTGGGTGTACAAAATATTGAATTGTATTCAGTATGTGGATTGTGGAAGTTGAACAACAATATTCATTGCGAATTTGAGATGGATAACGAAATGGGAGCTTTTTTGATTAACATTGATGAGAAAACTAGATTTAATGAGTTGGTAAAGGTCCTACTAGAAGATTTTGACATTGATATTCAGACACAATGTTTAAAGCTTAGTTATACATTGCCTGCTATGGCTGCTACCATAGGTAGTATTCCGATCTTTATTAGAAATAATAGGCAACTTGAAGCTTTTATGCTCAAATATGCACGAAGTGGAGGAGTTATTCATCTATGTGTTATTGTTGAGGATTTTTGTGTGACTGTTGAGTAGGTATTTTTAGTAAACTCATTCTCTTATTCTTTCTAATATTTTTTTAGAAAAGTAACTGATTTGAGGAATGTTTCTTTATTAGGGCCAACCTAGCTCTACTCCTTTTATTGAGAGTGTTACTCCTGTTACTCAGGTAACTTTCTACTTTAGAATTTTTAATTATTTCTTGCTTACAAAACCTTATAAAATCCTTTGAAAACACTTGTAAAACGTTTTAAATACTTTACAAATCCTTTCAGGCTCAAACTAACTCAAATCTGTTTGTTGAGAATGCTATTGATGTTTCTACTGCTACTCATACTCAGCTAACTTACAACGGCATAAATGTTTTAATTGCCTTTTCAACCCCAAGATATATAAAGAAGTTGATTCAATGAAACCTTTTCATGAAATATATTGGCACTGATGATGATTTTACTGCTACTGCTACTCATACTCAGGTAACTTACAATGGTATTATCCCTTTTAAAACCTTTGGTAAATCCATTTAAACACTTTAAAAAACTTTTGAAAACAGTTGTAAACCTTATTAAATCCTTTGAAATTACTTGTAAAACCTTTTAAATACTTTACAAATCTTTTTAAAATTCATTGATTTGTACTTTTAGGGTCAACCAATACCAAATCCATATGTCGAGAGTGTGTCTCGTAACATGACAACCTCTGTTGGGTATCCATCTGGTTCTTCACACTCAACTGGTCTAATTGATGTTGATTCACTGTTTTGTGGGAAATTATTCAAAGACAAAACAGAAATGAGAAGTCAGATGCGGATGTATGCAATCAAGCATAGTTTTGAGTTTTATACTTTAAAGTCAGACAACAAGAGGTATGTTCTTCATTGTATTGATGAAAAAAATGTAGTTGGAGGCTACGTGCAACTAAGGTTAAAGCATCAGATAGCTTTGTTGTTCGAAAGTATATTAGTCAGCACAACTGTGACTCTACTTTCAGGAATGTTAATCATCGCCAAGCATCTGCAAGGACTTTGACTAGTATGGTTAGTAACCATTTTGCAGGAGGAAAGCTTCCTCTCAGACCTAAACAGCTCATGATTTTTTTTAGGAATGACCATGGAGTTGGTGTTTCGTACTCAAAAGCATGGAGAGCTCAAGAACATGCATCAGAACTTGATAGGGGTTTACCTGCTGATAGTTATGAGTTTTTACCGAGTTGGTTCCACATGATAGAAAAGAAGAATCCAGGTACTATCACTTACATCAAAGCCAATTCTGATAATAAGTTTAGAATTGATGAGAAAAGTTATTTCTATTGATGGCGCCCATTTGAAATCAAAATTTAAAGGGACTTTGCTTGCTGCATCAACTCAGGATGGTAATTTTCAGTTGTATCATATTGCTTTTACCGTTGTTGATTCTGAGAATGCTGCATCATGGGATTGGTTTTTGCGGTGTTTGAAGACTATTATTCCTGATGAAAATGATCTAGTTTTCGTGTTTGATCGGCTTCTTCAATTGCAACTGCGCTTTTAGTAAATTATAAACATGCTCATCATGGGATCTGCACTTTCCACTTGCAAAAGAACCTAGAAACACGATTTAGAGCTTCTGCTTCTCTTCTTCCAGTTGTTCATGATGCTTCAAGAGCTTACACTCTCTATGATTTTGATTATTTGTTCAGTCAAATTTCCAATGGTGATCCGAAACTTGGAGAATATCTTTGACCAGCTGATATTAGGAAATGGTCTTGTGCATATTCTCCTTCTAACCGATACAACATCATGACATCTAATTGTGTCGAGTCCATTAACTCCTTGTTAAAAGAGACTAGCAAGTATCCAATTGTCTGCCTGTTTGAGACAATCAGGTCTATTTTGACTAGGTGATTTAATGAACGACGTGAGGAGAGCTATCGACATCCATATGCTGTTACTCCAAATGTTGGGAAGAAGATGAATGCATCTTATAATAATACTACCCGCTGGCTTGAAGTTTGTCAAGTAAATGAAAATGCCGTCGAGGTTAAAGCAGGTTTAAAGAAGTATGTGGTAAATTTGAACACAAGGAAATGCACATGATGTATGTTTGATATTGACAAATTCCCTTGTGCACATGGAATTGCTGCTGCCAAACATGTCAATCTCAATGAAAACATGTTTGTTGATGATTATCATTTCACTGACAGGTTATAACTCTCTTCTTTAATTGGGTTTTCAAAAAGTTGCTAAAGTAACGGATCCGACAGGTTTTTACAATGTTTTAAAAGGTTTTACAAGTTGTTTATAAGGTTTATAAATAGTTTTAAAAAGGTTTTATAATGTTTTACAAGGTTTTTTCAAAGGTTTATCAAAGTTTCATAATTCTTATCTTCCTCTTTTTATTTACAGATGACGTTTAGGATATTCAGAGAGCATTCACCCAGTAGGTGATATGGAGTATTGGGAGATTCCAAAGAGTGTTAGTACTTCTATTCGGCCACATTCTACTCGTATACCTAGTGGCAGACAAAAGAAAAAGAGAATAGCTAGTTTATGGAAGCATGGAAAGGCTAAGACAAATTCAAAACAATACAAATGCAGTAGGTGTGGTCTGTGTGGACACAACAAATCTAGTTGTGTAGCTGCTATCTAACTCTCTCTCTCTTTAATTCAATTTGAATTTGTTCTTTTTAAAAAAATATTTCAGTATGTGATGTTGTAAACTCCATTTTTAAATTTTTTTTTCTTTAGATTTTACTGTTTTAAAACATTATAAACAACTTTTAAAGCCTTTTAAAAAGCAAGTTGTACTGTTTTAAATCATTATAAACAACTTGTAAAACTTTTTAAAACCTGTTAAAAACCATATATACTCTTGTAAATCGTATATACTCTTGTAAAACCGTTTAAAAACATTCTAAAAAACTGTAAAATTCTTTACAAAATTATATATACTCTTGTAAAACCGTTTAAAACGTTGTAAAACCTTTTAAAAATATTTTATGACCTTGTATAATTTTTTAATATACTCTTGTAAAACCGTTTAAATACATTGTAAAAATCTGTAAAATTCTTTGTCACATATCCTTACAATATTTGTAAACCTTATAAACTTGTAAACCTTAAACCTTAGACCTTAAATTTGTAAACCTTGCAAACTTTGTCACATAACCTTACAATATTTGTTTACCAAACAATATTAATAATAATATCATTTTCAGCCTAAAAAATAAAAAACTAAACGAAATGTTGTTGAAGGAAACAAATTATGGATTTTCCTCGAAGTATTTGTCCCTGATCACCTGCAAAAGAAAAGAAAAATTAAAGTTAAAATTAAAATAACAGTAAAATGTGCATTAAATCTAATAAAAGTCGAGGTTCACTAACCTTTAATGTTGAAAACATTCGGGTACTGAGGTATCTCATTTGTGGAGAAACTTCTTTAGGAATTTTGTCAAGATGAAGAATTAACATTGCCTTCCTTGCTACTTTACTTACATCTTCTTTAGTTATCAAATCAAAGTAATAGACTTTTTTCCACTTATTCCCTTGCCAAAAATATTACAATCTAGAACATCCAAATTTTGTTAGTATATAACCCCTATGATAACAAGTATCTGATTTTTTCAAACTTACTTTTTCCATTAACACAAGCATAAATTTGATGTCCCCGAGCAAAGCCCAGCATCTTACATCTTTCTCTATTTTTTTCATTTCTTCGTCACTTATTTTGCTCTCCTGCGTAGAAGGTGTTTGCACTAATACAAACATAAGAAAAAAAATATTATATGTCATTTTCAAAGGGGCAAATCATCTATAATAAAGAATTCGACAACTTACAACTGCTAGTTTCTTGGCTGGTCTTTTCTTGTTGAGGGGGAGCTTCCTGTTGGCTGGTGTCTTCTTGTTGAGGGGGAGCTTCTTGTTGGCTGGTGTGGCGCAGCGTGGGAACCGGATAGATCAGCTCGACCAAGGAACTCGTTAGAATCCTCGCTTGGGACCTGCTTCACGTGAGATGAATCTAATCAAATCTACACAAGGCTTCTTGTTTTGATGAACTTAATCGAATCAAGACAAGGGACAGAGAATAATCTCGTTTTATTAATTATCAAAAGCTCCTTAACAAAGAAGCAGTAGCAACACTTATATACAGAACGATAAAAACCTAGCTACCCAAAGAAAAGGAAGTAATGATAATTCAAAAATAGAAGTTTAACATAACACCCAAAACCCAACGACAAAGAAGAAAAGAAAAAGGTCTTTTATGCAACACTTGATGCAGCAGCTGCATCATGTCTCACCGGGTTGGAAAGATTCGACCTCGAATCGGAAGACGGATTTGGAGGAGCATAGTGAGAGAGGTAACAAACATTAAAAACATCTGAAGTGTTGATACCATCAGGTACACGAAGTCGGTAAGCATTATCATTGATTCGTTCAAGAACTTCAAGAGGGCCAATTTTTTTCGCTTTTAACTTATTGTAGGCACGTGCAGGAATTCTGTCTTTAGTTAGAACTGCCCAAACGAGATCACCCACTTCAAATATCAAACGGCGACAATGAGCATCAGCATCAGTTTTATACTTGACGGAGGAAGCATCAAGGTTGGCCTTTGTATCTTCATGTATTTGAACAATATTTTCTACAAAATCTGAGGCAACACCATGAAGACGCGAACGATCTGGGAGATTGGAGAGATCAACTGGACCACGAGGAACAATGCCATAAATAACCTGAAATGGGCTGAAGCCAGAACTGCGATTACATGCATGATTGTGAGCAAATTCAGCTTGAGGGAGCTTTGAATCCCATGATTTGATTGAATCACCAACCAAACAACGTAAAAGGTTTCCTAAAGAACGATTTGTGACTTCGGTTTGGCCATCAGTTTAAGGATGATAAGCTGAACTCATATCTAAACTTGTATCCAAGAGTTTTCATAACGATCGCCAAAAATGACTCAGAAAACGTGAGTCCCTGTCAGAGACAATAAATGTTGGTAATCCATGTAAACGATAGACCTCTCGGAAGAAAAGAGTGGCAACCTGAACAGCATCTGTCGTTCGTTTGCAAGGGATAAAATGCACCATTTTGGAAAAACGATCAACAACCACAAAGATAGAACCATAACCCCTTTGAGTACGAGGGAGACCCATAACAAAATCCATACTGATATCAGTCCACGGCTGCGTCGGAATAGGCAAAGATAAGTACAAACCAGCATTACTAGCATGTCCCTTGGATCGTTGACATATGACACAACGTTCGATGAAACGTTCGACATCGTGACGTAGTGAAGGCCAAAAATAAGAGGTAGACACCAAAGAAAGAGTGCGATCACGACCAACATGACCTTCATTATGTAATTCTGAAATGAGTTGAAGTCGAAGGCTACATTCCGGGATACATAAACGTGAACCATGAAACAAGAACCCCTCATGAAGCGTATAATCAGAATTCAAACCAGCTTCCACATCATTCCAAATACGACTAAAAAAATTATTTGTGAGATAAAGATCAGAAAACGAGCTAAATCCTGGAACCGAAACATGTAGAACAGCGAGAATGGAATGACGACGGCTTAAAGCATCTGCAACGCGATTGGAGACACCAGAAGTGTGTTTAATAACGAAAGTAAACTGTTGCAAATAAGCCATCCAAGAAGCATGTCGAGACGAAACTTTGTCTTGGCTGTTAAGGTGTTTGAGTGCGTCATGGTCGATGTACAAAACAAACTCCTTATGGAACAAGTAATGCCGCCAATGCTTAATGGCCTGAACAACAGCATAAAATTCCACATCATAAGTGCTATAACGAGATCTCGCACCAGCCAATTTTTTCACTGAAATAAGCAATTGGCCTATTACGCTGGCTCAAAACTGCACCAATATCAGACTTTGATGCATCACAATGCAATTCCAAGACGATACTGAAATCGGGAAGAGCCAAAATTGGAGCCGAACTAAGCTTTGTGCGAATCATGTCAAAGGCTTGTGTAGCTTCGGGAGTCCATACAAAAGTACCAGCTTGTCTACAATCTATGATTGGAGCCATGAGACTACTAAATTGAGGCACAAAACGACGATAAAAAGATGCTAAACCATGGAAACTTCGAGTTTCTGAAAGCGTCGTTGGTAGTGGCCAAGATTGAATAGCGGAAACCTTATTAGGATCAACGACAAGGCCCTGAGCTGAAATGATATATCCTAGAAAATGCACCTCAGAAGCACCAAACTCACATTTTTTTAAAGTGGCGAACAACTTATCTCGACGTAGAACAAGAAGCACCTCACGTAAATGCTCCAAGTGATCTTCCAAGGAGAGGCTAAAAATCAGAATATCATTAAAATAAACCACAACGAATTTACCAATGAAAGGGCGAAGAGCTTGGTTAATCACACGCATGAATGTACTGGGTGCATTAGACAACCCAAATGGCATAACCAACCACTCAAACAAACCCTCACGCGTTTTAAAGGCAGTCTTCCACTCGTCACCGGGACGAATGCGAATTTGGTGATATCCACTTTTCAGGTCAAGCTTTGAAAACACCGATGCAAGACCAATTTGATCCAACAAATCATCTAAACGTGGGATAGGAAATCGGTAACGCACTGTATTCTTATTAATAGCACGACTATCAACACACATTCGCCAAGAGCCATCTTTCTTCGGAATGAGTAGCGCATGGACTGCACAGGGGCTCAAACTCTCACGCAAAAATCCTTTTGTAATTAACTCTTCAACTTGTTGCCGTAACTCTTCGTGTTCACTTGGACTTATACGGTAGTGTGTTCTATTCGGAAGAGACGCATCAGGAACCAAATCAATCCGATGTTGGATATCACGCAAAGGAGGCAAACCTGTAGGTAAGTCTTCAGGAAAAACATCAACAAACTCATGAAGCAATGTAGTAAATGCATTTGGGACAACAACTGAGACGGGAGATGGTACAACGACTGAAACATGAGGTGACACGGCGTCTGACACAGATGATATCACATGTGTGGTAACCAAGACAAACACAATACCGGAGTCTCGCATCGCAGTCTCAAACATAGATTTATGAAGTAGTAACACTGGATTATGAGGCATAGGTTGTGTCACGGATGACGTAATAGAAGGAACTGGAGGCAGTGATGGTTTCAACGTAAAATTTCGATTGTTAAATCGAAAAGTATATGTGTTGGTGAAGCCATCATGGTGTACTCGGCGATCAAATTCCCAAGGTCGACCCAACAAAATATGACACGCATCCATAGGAACAACATCACAATATATTTGGTCTTTGTAAGAATCTCCAATGGAAAAAGCGACCAAGGCACGTTGCGACACCGAAATTTCACTACCTTTTTGTAGCCAAGCGAGTTTATAAGGAGAGGGATGAGTTTCCGAGTTTCAAATTTGTCACAGATGAAGCAGCAACAACGTTCTCACAACTTCCTGAATCAATAATGAAACTGCAGACTTTGTTGTTTATTGGGCACCGTGAGTAGAAAAGATTATTCCGCTGAGGGGAGTCTTCTGTTATACGTGGAGCCAAACAAGAACGCCTAAGTACCAACAAATTACCAACATCAGCTTCCAATTGTTCATTTTCATTATGCTCATCATTATCCAGATTGTCATCATCATACACAATCTCCACGTCTCTACCCATAGAATCAATTAGCAGACCTCGACGATTACGTGTTGGACAAGCAGACTGCCGATAACCTGGTTCTCCACAAAGAAAAACACCGCAAAGTGCCCGAGCGATTAGGACGCAATGTGTCTTGAGGCACAATAGCAAGCCCACCTTTTGGTGCTGCAGTATCAGAAACAAAAGTTGAAGAACTGGGAGGCAGAGAATTACGAAACGGTCGTGAAGAACTCCAACTTGAAAAATTTCCACGAGTTTGTGCTTCAATTGTGAGTGCTTGTTGATAAGCTTCAGCCACTGTAAGAGGATTAAAAAGATTGATTGTATGTTGAATTTGTTGTTTTAACCCACCAACAAAACGTGCCACAATTTGTGGTTATGTATCATTGATATCAACTCTCGTTATAAGCAGAAAAAATACAGTGGCATATTCTTCAACAGAACGAGGACCTTGACGTAATTTGTGCAAACGCTGAAACATCAAGTGGTCGTAGTTGTACGGCAGAAACGTCTTGCGCATCTGCTTCTTTAATTTATCCCATGATTCGATTCTTTTTTTTCCTAATCGAACTCGAGATGCTTTTAGTTGTGTCCACCAAGCTGCAGCTCTATTGCGGAATCGCATAGCTATCACTGGAACACAACGTTCTAGAGGAACATGTTTGAATTCTAGGATCTCCTCCACAGTAACAATCCAATCAAGCAGCTCTTCTGCAGCTTGTCAACCATGAAATTCTAGAATTTCAGACTTGAATCCATGCTCCCAACGAAAATCTTCTTCATCGGCATGTTCGATCACTGGAAGATGGTTCTTACCATTGTTGTTCAGCCCAGCAAAAGGATTTTCATCAAATTCAGCATCATCTTCTTCTTTCACGACTTCCTCACGTGGTGGGGGAACCTGGCGCGAATTCATAGACGTGATTGCTAACGTTAGGTTAGCAATTTGGGTTTGGAGATCAGCAAGTGCTTGACGAGTGATCTCAGCTTCAGTGGGAGGTGTAACTTTCTTTGCTCTCGGCATCGTAACTGGAACGTAGCAAAGCTCTGATACCAATCTGGCGCAGCGTGGGAACTGGATAGATCAGCTCGACCAAGGAACTCGTTAGAATCCTCGCTTGGGACCTGCTTCTCGTGAGATGAATCTAATCAAATCTACACAAGGCTTCTTGTTTTGATGAACTTAATCGAATCAAGACAAGGGACAGAGAATAGTCTCGTTTTATGAATTATCAAAAGCTCCTTAACAAAGAAGCAGTAGCAACACTTATATAGAGAACGATAAAAACCTAGCTACCCAAAGAAAAGGAAGTAATGATAATTCAAAAATAGAAGTTCAACATAACAACCAAAACCCAACGAGAAAGAAGAAAAGGAAAAAGGTATTTTATGCAACACTTGATGCAGCAGCTGCATCATGGTATCTTCTTGTTCAGTGGGAGCTTCTTGTTGGCTGGTGTCTTCTTGTTGAGTGAGAGTTTCTTTTTTGTTGAGTGAGTGCTTCTTCTTGGCTTTGGTCTACATCAGTATTTGAAAGATTGATACACTCTTCGTCATCCGATATAATAATGTACCCTTCTTGTTGGCTCGAGTCTACATCATCAGCACTGTTATGCTTCTCATCCTGCATAACTAATATATTTTTTCATTAACCATATGTAAAATTTTTTCAAATATGTTTTTACAAGGTTTTTAAAAACAGTCGATCATATTCAAGTAACACATACCTTATCAATATTCATATCCTCCTCTTATGGATCATTTTCATTAGTATCCTGGGTATTTTCCTCAGGAATAACACTTGGGTCCCCTCTCAAGTCAGTTTCTTTCTCATGTTGATAATCTTGATTCTCTTCTTTAGGTACCTATAAATTTTTTAAATTTTGTTTAATACTATTTAAAACACTAGCAAAACCTTTGAAAACGATTATATGATTTTGTTAAAAACTCTTCAAAACACTTTTAAAACGATTTTTAAAAGAATTAAGTTTTTTTTTCAAACCATTTAAAACCATTGAAAACCTTTTAAAACCCTTTTAAAACCATTGAAAACACTTGAAAAACGATTTTATATGATATTGTTAAAAACTCTTTAAAACACTTTTAAAACGATTTTAAAAGGAATTAAGTATTTTTTTTCACTTACAAATTCACTTGAAGAAGCTGGTATTTCCTTGTCATCAAAATCGGTGGTAGAGGCTGGTACTTCCTCTTCTTCAAAATCGGTGGCAAAGGCTCGTACTTCCTCTTCTTGAAAGGCAGTTGCAGAGGCTGGTACTTCCTCTTCTTGAAAAGCATGGCAGATGCTCGTACTTCCTCTTCTTGAATGGCAGTTGCAGAGGCTGGTACTTCTTGTTCTTGAAAAGCAGTGGCAGAGGCTCGAACTTCCTCTTCTTGAAAGGCAGTTGCAGAGGCTCATACTTCCTCTTCTTGAAAAGCAGTGGCAGAGGCTGGTACTTTCTCTTCTTCAAATGCCTTTGATTCCCACTGTGGTGTTGCAACAGCAGTAGTGATCCCTACATGATTCTCTAGTCTCACTATTCTATTGTGAATAAGTTGACATGATTTTAAAATCATGTCAATTTTTTCACTACAAGATATTCTTTTTTTTTGTTAGTTTGATTCAAGGATGGCTCTGCAGCTTCTTTCACACGCTTGTTTTGATTTTGTTCTCCTTTTTCAACTTGAATCCATCCTTGAATCCATTCCTCCTAAGTCATCCTATAGCCTTGGATTACAAGTTTAACAACTTCATCAAAATCCTTGTCTTCATCATTCGGTGGCATAATCAAATGGCTATATTCATCGGGATCACCAACAATTGTTTTCACTTCAACCTGAAAAGATAAATCGATTCATATTATATCTCAAAAGTCTTATACAGATATTGTAAAACCTTTTAAAACTCTTTTATAACTCTCGAAATCCCTTGTAAATCCGTTGTAAAGACTTGTAAACCAGTTTAAACACATTGTAAAACTTTCGAAAACACACAGTGCCTTGCCAAGGTCCAGAGAGGCCTAAGGCAAAATTTTAAGATGAAGCTTCACATATTTTATTTTTAAGAGAGATTTATTTTTGGTTATAAAAAGAAAGAAATATTATTAAATTTAAAAAAAAAAACTTTTGAAGAGTAAGATACTAGATATAATAGTTAATGTAAAGGAAAAAAAAGAAACAAATTTTATGTGAATGTTGAGTTTTGTTTCCAAAAATTTCCTAAAACACTACATAAAAAATGCTCAATCTAGTTTACAAATAAAAATGTGGCATGTGTTTGATTACTTGTTTTGTGTGGCCTAAGGCAAATGCCTTTTTTACAAAGCATAAGGCACAACTCTGAAAACACATTGTAAAACCTTTTAAAACTCTTGTAAATTCTTTTTAAAATCCAAATTACGTTAATAACACCATTTTAAAAGGGTTTACAATGTGTTTTAAAACTATTGGAAAACAAAAAAAATAGTTCTAGAGAAGTTATAGTACTTTGCCAGCCTGAAGAACAAATTTTATTTCATTGAATTTTGGGGATTTTGTCATTTGCCATTGCAAGATCAGTGGGAGATGTTGATTTTGGCTTGAAATGCTTTTCCTAACACCAAATTGTTCCCCTAACTAGCGAACTGAAGATAACGCCCAGATTTGGATTGTATATGGAAAGTCAACCATACCATATTGTCTCTTTGACAACGATCCCACAGTCATTTGTTTCACGCCTATCACTAATGATTCGTAAGCAATTTCACCCCAAGAATACTTGCAGAAATTCTCAAAACTACTGGCTCTCTGCAAATTATTTAAGGGAATTAGAACTACTGGATTTTGTANTTAAAACTCTTTTATAACTCTCGAAATCCCTTGTAAATCCGTTGTAAAGACTTGTAAACCAGTTTAAACACATTGTAAAACTTTCGAAAACACACAGTGCCTTGCCAAGGTCCAGAGAGGCCTAAGGCAAAATTTTAAGATGAAGCTTCACATATTTTATTTTTAAGAGAGATTTATTTTTGGTTATAAAAAGAAAGAAATATTATTAAATTTAAAAAAAAAAACTTTTGAAGAGTAAGATACTAGATATAATAGTTAATGTAAAGGAAAAAAAAGAAACAAATTTTATGTGAATGTTGAGTTTTGTTTCCAAAAATTTCCTAAAACACTACATAAAAAATGCTCAATCTAGTTTACAAATAAAAATGTGGCATGTGTTTGATTACTTGTTTTGTGTGGCCTAAGGCAAATGCCTTTTTTACAAAGCATAAGGCACAACTCTGAAAACACATTGTAAAACCTTTTAAAACTCTTGTAAATTCTTTTTAAAATCCAAATTACGTTAATAACACCATTTTAAAAGGGTTTACAATGTGTTTTAAAACTATTGGAAAACAAAAAAAATAGTTCTAGAGAAGTTATAGTACTTTGCCAGCCTGAAGAACAAATTTTATTTCATTGAATTTTGGGGATTTTGTCATTTGCCATTGCAAGATCAGTGGGAGATGTTGATTTTGGCTTGAAATGCTTTTCCTAACACCAAATTGTTCCCCTAACTAGCGAACTGAAGATAACGCCCAGATTTGGATTGTATATGGAAAGTCAACCATACCATATTGTCTCTTTGACAACGATCCCACAGTCATTTGTTTCACGCCTATCACTAATGATTCGTAAGCAATTTCACCCCAAGAATACTTGCAGAAATTCTCAAAACTACTGGCTCTCTGCAAATTATTTAAGGGAATTAGAACTACTGGATTTTGTACTATCAATATCCCCTCCACTAGTAACAAAGCACCTAATCGAATTCTTTCCTCAGGTTGCATGTCTTTTCCTTTATCTCTCAAAGTATCAAGACGATCTTTGCAGGTCATTTTATCATTCATCCACAAATCTTTTTTCGATGTAACAGTACCTGATGGAACAGTACCTATCGGAAGGTCTGTCTTAATGACGAATTCCCTTAGCCAAAATCGCATAGGTTGATCATCAAATGCAAACCAGAGCTCTTTTTTCGCAGACAATATCCTCCTCTATAGTAAGTGGTGGAACAGTTGACTCGAGAAGTTGATTTTTTCCCGTTTAACAAATTTTATAATTGGACCCAAGAAAGACTCCTCTAACTGCTTGACATCTTTAGGTTCTAATGCTTTCTTTACAGTCGCCAAAACAGCTTTCTCAGAAGAATATTTAGTCACTCTCTGTAACTTATCTCCCTCTGTGCCTGGCGTGATTAATCTTTTTGGGAAGCACAGTTTCTTCGAGGAATCTTCAAAAATAGTCATATCGCAAAACCTGTCAACATTGTTTACATTTCACATTCCAAGATCCCTTTTAAAACCATTTCACATTCTTTTAAAATCCTTTTATAAATCCTATTTTAATCAAAAGATCTCAATCCTTTCTCTCGCAGATAACTTGACAGCATCAATCAAAGGCATCTCAATCTCTTTGTAAATAGGTATTTTGCTCATCTAAGATTATTTCAGGAAATTAATAACACTCTCATGTCTATCAATTAACCTAAGATCAGATTCTAGGTTGCTCTCTCTACTCTAGAATACACAATAAATCAATCTAGATGAAGAATTCTATAAATATTAACCTAACAATTTGATATCCTAACAATTCATGAATTCCTTTGAAAACCCTAAACCTAACAAGAGATCTACTCAGACATGATCAATGAAACACAAATCATGAATAAAATAGATATCATTAAGAAATTAAAAGAAGTAGAAAAAGAGTTCTGAATCTTCTCTGGAAGGAGTCTTGATTCTTCTCTCCAAAAACTCTCTAAAATCTCTCAGGGTCTTCTCTCAAAAAGTTGCAGGGAAAATAAAGCTTAGGTCTAAACAATGACCATAAAAATTATATATATATTCCTAAAACACGAATGGAGACTAATGATGCAAATATGGAAAACTTTGTGGCAGCTTTGTAAATCTTCAAAGCTTATAGGAAAACTTCCGATTTCTTCTTTGGCCCAGCATCGATCGACACTATCATCTGCATCGATCGATGCATCCTCTGAATTTGTCTCCCAACTTTGCAGCTTCAGCCTCAATGCTTGATTAAGCTCCAAATCTTCCTATTTAGCTCCATTATGCTCCCATCCATGCTAAATCCTATAAAGATTCAAAAGACTCTAAAAATACCAAAAAGACTCTATAAATAAGACTTATATCATGGCTAAAAACATATAAAAACCATGATATATCAACTCCCCCAGACTTAGCATTTGCTTGCCCTCAAGCAAAACATAAACTTAGACCTGTGAAAGAGGTTTGAAAACGCAGGAACTCATTTTCTTTTTAAAGTAATGCCATGATCATCCAAACCATAATCCATATGCTTAGCAGATAAATCCAAATCGAACCACCATGTACTTCTCCGTTGACTTTCATAGCATCCCAAATTCAAACCAAATTCCACTACTTCCTCCATTAAGCCTTCATTGATGTGTCTCATCAATTTAGTCAATGTCAAGAACCTTCTAGACTCATTCCCGTACTATACCATAACAAGCAAGACATATCGTTTACCACATGTGGTACTCTTTCTCTCCCCCAGACTTATTCTATTTAATCTTCCTTAGAGCTTTGCTTTGTTTTTCTTTTTTATCTTCTTTTTTTTCTCAAAGTTATAGGCGAATAATGGAGTCATCAGTAATTTACCTACCCCTCGCTTCCAAGCTTTGTGTGATCATTTGAGTCAAGAGTAGAATAATGAGGTCACAGGTAATTTATCTGCCTCTCTAAACTGATCAAAATCATCTCATCTTTTATTCTCTCTTTTTTTTTAACAAAGCTCTCAGGAAAAATATATCAAACTTTAATAAGGCAGAGGAGTACCATTTTTTTTTTTTTTTTCTGAAATCTTACTTGTCAGGTATGAACAAGGAGTCAAGCTCTATGAACATCAATCTCCTTGATGAGTTAAAAAGAAAAGCACATAAATTACCTCAAGCTTTTATGGATTCTGTTGGAAATTTGGATGTCTCTCGTTTACTGGTCAGCCATTGGATTTTTCATTAGTCGGATTTGTGGATTCAATCTGCAGCATTTATCAACCAAGGCAATACACTAAAAAGAAAAATCATAGTTCCCAACAAAAATTTTGACTCAATAAAACAATTTTTTTTAGACTGACGCTCAAAAACAAAAACGTAGTTAGTAACTGCCTCCCCCAGACTTAAACAACACTGTCTCCAGTGCTATCAAGTAAGAGATTGGCGAAGAAAAATAAACAAAAACGAATAAGTATTGAAATTGTGAACAAAATTGTGTTACCAATCTGGATATTCTGTGTCGACCGATGCCGATGGTGTGTCGGTCGATGCACTCTGCAGATGCAGAGAGTTCGAACATTGCTCCTGAGTNCTGCGATTAATTTGTGTTTTTCTCATTCCTTGGATGTTAGCACTGCTAAGAATCACTCAAACACAAGATTAAACGCAACATGATAGATAGAAGTTCATAATTCAATACAAATTCAAACTGACTCAAAGCAAGAATAAAAATGACTCAAAGTGGAAAAGAAAAACCTAAGAGTGGGTTGCCTCCCACTAAGCGCTTGTTTTCAGTCATTAGCTTGACTGTGTCGGATCTCATGCATCCGGTGGATCGGAACATGGCAATGAATGCTTCTGGGATAATGTTCTCTTCATCCAAGGTGATGTATAAGCTTTAGGTGCATGAGATCTGCCAAGGATGTGAGGATCATGAGCAGGACGGGACTGAGGTATGGGTGGCTTTCTTTTAAGTCCTGCAAAACTATCAACAGAAGAAACAAGTGCTCTATGATAATCTTGTGGCTTGGTTAACTGCAAAACAGTTTTTGTACCTTTGAAATTCTTATTGATGATAGGAGAAGGTGTGGGTGAAGAAGATGCATACCTTGGCCTTACATGTGGCTTATAGACTGTGAAATGGTGAGATTTTAGCTTTACAACTGGTTTAGGACTTGCAGCTAAAGAATCAACTCGAGAATCTTCGGTTTTGGACAAGTCTGAACCGATTCTAGAAGGTGTGTCGATTGATGCAACAGCTGCATCGATCGATGTTGTGTCTGCAACTCGTGTCTCTTCAACGATTCTGCAAATTTCCTCAGCAATTCGTGTTTCCATTACAAAAACATCATTTACCAGCGACTTGTCATGGATCAGAACTTCATCATGGTCTCTAGTACTAATTAGATGATCTCCACTCCAATCTTCAAGATTAACAGCTTGCTCACTTTCTCAACAGTCTCCATTTCTTTGACATACCCAGCAGTAATGTCTCCATGAAGCTCTATGATAGGATTGTCATCAGAAACAACCTCCACAGAAAATGTCTGACCATCAATAGTGGGAACCCTTCTCAGCTTGTCCATCTCAAAGTTCATAACCAAATCTTCTACATTCAGAGTTATGTGTCCCTTTTTCACATCAATGATGGCACCAGCTGTAGCCAAGAAAGAGCGTCCTAAGATGAGAGGATCATTAGGCTCTTTGTCATATTTCAGCACCACAAAGTCAGTGGGAATCATGCAATCTCCAATCTTGATTGGAATATCCTCTAAGACACCTTCAGGAATCCTTCTGGACCGATCAGCTAAGATAAGAGAGATC
>NC_025695.1:22500501-22509215 GCF_000633955.1 Camelina sativa | reverse complement strand
TTAATTTGTGTTTTTCTCATTCCTTGGATGTTAGCACTGCTAAGAATCACTCAAACACAAGATTAAACGCAACATGATAGATAGAAGTTCATAATTCAATACAAATTCAAACTGACTCAAAGCAAGAATAAAAATGACTCAAAGTGGAAAAGAAAAACCTAAGAGTGGGTTGCCTCCCACTAAGCGCTTGTTTTCAGTCATTAGCTTGACTGTGTCGGATCTCATGCATCCGGTGGATCGGAACATGGCAATGAATGCTTCTGGGATAATGTTCTCTTCATCCAAGGTGATGTATAAGCTTTAGGTGCATGAGATCTGCCAAGGATGTGAGGATCATGAGCAGGACGGGACTGAGGTATGGGTGGCTTTCTTTTAAGTCCTGCAAAACTATCAACAGAAGAAACAAGTGCTCTATGATAATCTTGTGGCTTGGTTAACTGCAAAACAGTTTTTGTACCTTTGAAATTCTTATTGATGATAGGAGAAGGTGTGGGTGAAGAAGATGCATACCTTGGCCTTACATGTGGCTTATAGACTGTGAAATGGTGAGATTTTAGCTTTACAACTGGTTTAGGACTTGCAGCTAAAGAATCAACTCGAGAATCTTCGGTTTTGGACAAGTCTGAACCGATTCTAGAAGGTGTGTCGATTGATGCAACAGCTGCATCGATCGATGTTGTGTCTGCAACTCGTGTCTCTTCAACGATTCTGCAAATTTCCTCAGCAATTCGTGTTTCCATTACAAAAACATCATTTACCAGCGACTTGTCATGGATCAGAACTTCATCATGGTCTCTAGTACTAATTAGATGATCTCCACTCCAATCTTCAAGATTAACAGCTTGCTCACTTTCTCAACAGTCTCCATTTCTTTGACATACCCAGCAGTAATGTCTCCATGAAGCTCTATGATAGGATTGTCATCAGAAACAACCTCCACAGAAAATGTCTGACCATCAATAGTGGGAACCCTTCTCAGCTTGTCCATCTCAAAGTTCATAACCAAATCTTCTACATTCAGAGTTATGTGTCCCTTTTTCACATCAATGATGGCACCAGCTGTAGCCAAGAAAGAGCGTCCTAAGATGAGAGGATCATTAGGCTCTTTGTCATATTTCAGCACCACAAAGTCAGTGGGAATCATGCAATCTCCAATCTTGATTGGAATATCCTCTAAGACACCTTCAGGAATCCTTCTGGACCGATCAGCTAAGATAAGAGAGATCATAGTTGGCTTGAAATCTGTCATCCCAAGTCTTACCGCAACAGAATGTGGCATCAAATTGATACTAGAACTAAGATCACAGAGTGAATGAGGAAACCTTTATGTGGAGATAGAGAAATCTAACACAAAACTTCCAGGATCTGGTAGCTTCTCTGCAATTCTACTCTGGATCACTGCACTTACTTTCTCAGATACAACCACTTTCTCTTTCCTCTCTTTCTTTCTCTGTGGAGGCTGATTCAACAGAATTGAGCTGACATCTTTGGTTAACAAAGCTCCTTCCTCAGGACTCAAACCATTGGTGACCATCCGCTTCACATACCGCTTAATCCCAGGAGAAAACTTAACAGCATCAATCAAAGGCATCTCAATCTCTTTGTAAATAGGTATTTTGCTCATCTAAGATTATTTCAGGAAATTAATAACACTCTCATGTCTATCAATTAACCTAAGATCAGATTCTAGGTTGCTCTCGCTACTCTAGAATACACAATAAACCAATCTAGATGAAGAATTCTATAGATATTAACCTAACAATCTGATATCCTAACAATTCATGAATTCCTTTGAAAACCCTAAACCTAACAAGAGATCTACTCAGACATGATCAATGAAACACAAATCATGAATAAAATAGATATCATTAAGAGATTAAAAGAAGTAGAAAAAGTGTTATGAATCTTCTATGGAAGGAGTCTTGATTCTTCTCTCCAAAAACTCTCTAAAATCTCTCAGGGTCTTCTCTCAAAAAGTTGCAGAGAAAATAAAGCTTAGGTCTAAACAATGACCATAAAAATTATATATATATTCCTAAAACACGAATGGGGACTAATGATGCAAATATGGAAAACTTTGGGGCAGCTTTGTAAATCTTCAAAACTTGTGGGAAAACTTCCGATTTCTTCTTTGGCCCAGCATCGATCGACACTATCATCTGCATCGATCGATGCATCCTCTGAATTTGTCTCCCAACTTTGCAGCTTCAGCCTCAATGCTTGATTAAGCTCCAAATCTTCCTATTTCGCTCCATTATGCTCCTATCCATGCTAAATCCTATAAAGACTCAAAAGACTCTAAAAATACCAAAAAGACTATAAATAAGACTTATATCATGGCTAAAAACACATAAAAATCATGATATATCAGTATTCAATCTGCCGACTCCTAGTTTCAATCCGATGACTTCGTGTCTGCAATCCGACGAAATCGAAAACCCAATCTAAGCAAATACAGATTTGAGTGAATTTCGCGATTTTCAACCTCCGAGACGGAAAACTGTACTTTTTGGAAGAGGAACCGGTGACTTTTGGGGATATATGATTCGGGGGGTATATTTTACAATTGGGCGTAGGCCTAGGGCTTTCACCCTTATTATAAAAAAACATTGAAAACCTTTTAGAACTGGTTTTAAAATCGTTATATAACTTCTGTAAACATTTTTAAAATCTTTAAAATCCATGTGCAATCTCTGGTTTACAAGGGTTTTAAAATGCATTTTAAAAAGTTTTAAAGGGTTAGCAAATTTTGGGTATTTCAATGTATTTTATAGGATTTACAAGAGTTTTAAAGGATTTGATTTTCTTTTTAAAAACACATTGTAGAACCTTTTAAAATATTAATTACGTTTTATAGGATTAACACCATTTAAGAGGTTCTACAAGCGTTTTAAAACGGATTTGAAAAGCTTTAAAAGGGTTTTGTTTGGGTATATCAATGAATTTTATAGGATTTACAAGAGTTTTAAAAGGTTTTTAAAATGATTCGAAAGGATAAACAACATTTTAAAAACAACCTGTTTAAAACTCTTGTAAATCCTTTAAAATTCATTGAAATAGCTACATTTAAACGAAGTATATGCTAATTCTGCAAAGATGTCAAACGCTATTTATTCAATAACCGAAAAGGAGTAACTTAACATTTTTCTAGAATAGTCTCACAGTAAAAACATAAAATTTTAAAATCTACTTGCAAACTAAACATTGAAATATCTTGCCATTCATTATTGTTCTTGATGCAATAAGCTAAAGCTCCATTCCTGCGATCACGTTTATATACCAGCAAGATGCAAACTTCAATATCCTAGGTATTTGCTAATTCTGCAAAGATAATATAATTAAGGTTAGAACCTTTTAAAATACATTGAAATACCAACCTGTTAACCATTTTAAAACTCTTGTAAACCAATTTAAAACCAGTTTAAATAACTATGTGAAAACCTACACTGACCTGCAAAGATGTCAACCGCCATTTTCTGCCGTAAATCACCAATTGACTCATTTGTAAGATTGCCACTTGTTTAAATGCTCATAGCCAAACACTCCATTATCTTTAGCATGAAAACACCACTATCTTCAATCTTAGCAACCTGTCAAGAAAAAACAAAGTGAAAAGTCAACAGTATTTACAGAGAACATATCACAAAACTAGAAAACAAGTTCAACAGTATTTACCTGAGGTATGCAATTGATGATAGTGATTCTAAATGGAGAGTTATTTGTAGCATCTTCCATCCCAAACTTCTTCTAGGCAATATATGGCATTGCAACAGCATATGCACCCACCTGTTTGTCTTTAATTTTGTTACTGTAGAAAGACTTACCTAAATCATAGGTAGTCAACATCCTCTTCTCCAAATTGATCATCAATGGCATCCAAAGCCTTTCCTTAACCATCATTAGGGCCAATATTTTGTTTGTAGGTGCTTCCATGAAGAGTTGACTGAATTCTTCTTTAGGGAACTCATATTCATCTTTGTCGTTAATGAATATGGAGTAATATTCATCAATATCTCTCAAAAACCTTTTTAAAACTCTTGTAAAACTTTTTAAAAACCCATGAAACGTTAACAACACATTGTAAACCTTATGCCTTATGATTTGTAATCATACCATTGTTGTTAATGACTTCCCTGGCGTCTCTAGTGTTGTGAGCCACCTAGCATCAACTTTGTTACCTAGAATTGTTAGTTGCCTACATCCAAAAATAAACAGAATAAACTTTTTATAATACTTACAAAACCATGAATACATCTTTTAAAACATTTATAAAAGACTAATTGAACTTTTACTTTTGTTGTTGGAAACTAAAACTTACTTTGTTTTCCTTGAATTATTCCATTCAGTAAATATTTATAACCGAGTCTTATCAACTTTAGAAAAAGGATGAATTATTGGGTGCTTCTTCTTCTCAGCCGTGTAAGGCGGCTGAGTGTGAATAGAAGAAACTGTATTTCGTTCAATTTTTCTTTGCACACCACCAAAATTTTGGTGTAGAAGGGCGTGGAGAAGGATATTTATCGTTCAAAGATGATAACAGTTGTGGTTTACAACAGGCTTTTAAAAGGGTATTTGGAAACTTATAAAAATACTAAATCAATGTACTTTTGGTGTTTCTTCAAAATAATTACCATCATCACCACCAGTTTTTTGGGTGTTTTCATCGTCTCCAGCGTAGCTCCCATCTTGTGTGTTTGACGGACGGACAGAATCTGCAGACGGGCTTTCTACGAAATCTTCTTTAGCAATATCTCCATCAACATTTTGTTTGCCAGCCTGCAACAAAACAAAAGATCATATAACAACATCATTTAAAAGGTTTTACAATCTGTTTTAAAAGGGTTTTATAGCCTTTTAATATTTTTTAAACTGTTAAAAACAAAACTTTGTTTTTAAATTTGGAAGTTTACAAAGCTTTTTTTTAAAGATTTTAAATTAAATTAGGTTTTCTTTTCTTTATCTTACTTTTATATAAAACCTTTTTATGGTAGGTTTTGAATTTTTACATTTTTATTTTTAAAATTTTTAATAAATGTGGAATTGACATGTGTCAACATCTGAATGATACAATTGACACATGTCACGATCTTGTTAATGAGTAACTTTGACATGAAGCTTTATATAATAAGATTTGTGGTAATACTTGTTTGAAATTATAAATATTTTACATCTTTACAGAAAAATATATCAAAAAGTGATATTTGAGAAATGGAATACAAAAAAATAATAGTGTATTACTATTCACACTCAATATCATAGAGACACTTTCTTTAAGAAAAATCCAGAACATAAATTCCAATATCATTGTCAAATTATAATATTATTATTCGGATTTTTTTTTTTTAAACAACATAAATTTTACTAACTAGAATTTGATTAGTTTATTAGATTATGATCCGCGGTATACCGCGGGGCAAGTTTTTTTTTTTTTTTTGTTAATACTATTTTAATATTAATTTTGCTGATATACTCTTTTGTTAATTTTAGTGATTTAGTATATAATCTGCGTTATACTGCACAACAATTTTTGTTTAAGGTAATTTTAATTAAATCAGTTTGATTCAACATATTTTTTATTGGTGTTGTTAAAATAGTAAAATGAAGATTTAACATGTTGTTTACTGTTTTCATACTGTGGGCAGTGCTTCTCGCCCTAGTGGACTCCAAAGTATCGACTCTCTTTCAACGTCTCAGCGTCCTTTGACCAAGACCAACCAACCGTCCTTCGAGTTATCCAAGGATGGCCTATCGATTTACCTTAATCTCACATGTGCCAATCGGCTTTCAAACTCATGGTTCATAGCTCTCTTGGATTTATAATCGATGAATTCGACTTTTAACCTTATGGCATTGGAGAGTGCCCTCTTTTGTAATGTTTTGAACTTTGTAACTCTTCCTCTTTGTACTTGTAATTGTGTCCTTGATTGAATGAAAACAAAGGGTTTAACAAAAAAAAAAAAGTAACTTGTATTGAAGTATCATATTAATGATATTTTATTTTTTAGTATTATTAATTCAATCATTTCATGTCATATAACATATCATGTAATATAACTTGTTTGTGTTATCATGAAAATTTAATATGTTTAAATATTCATAATTTTAATTTTTTTTATTAAGTTTAGATATATCAGTTATAAATTATAAACTTCTAAATTTTTTATAATTTACTATATATGTATGTTGAACACATACTTTTTATATTAATTAAGTAATATATGTTCGTTTAAAAAAATTCAAATCATGATATATGCAGAAAATATATATATATATATATATATATATATATATTTAATTTTATGTATTATATGATGATGAACTACATTAAAATTTAAAATCAAAAAGAGATGATAGGAGAATAAATTTTTTAAATCTGGAATAAATCTTCTAAATATCTATATTAATTGTAGAACATTACATATATGGATATTTCAAATATTTTAGTTGTGTTTGGTTAGAAGAATAATAGAGAGTTAACTAAACTTGTTTGGATATGAATATAAACATTTAATGGTAAATGTTTCCAAAAATATATTTTTGAACAAAAAGTGAAGCAATAATACTAGTATAGATAAAAAATAATAATACAGCCAGCGAGTGTTTTCACTGACATTGTTTTATTGTTGCACGTCTCTTATCGCACAAATCTATATAAAATAGCAATCTGAATAAATGGCACCAAAAGTTGTATTTCTTCAATCATATCTTTGGATAATTTTCCAAATGAATCTGTAAAAAATTTTAATTGTATGTTTTACGAAAAGCTGCGATTGTTAAAATTGCAACTGTTCATTGTAGAGTCGTGTTTATTCGAATATTCATATCTTTTGAAATCTATATATATTTGTCTGTTTGAACTATTTTTTTTTTTTTGTCATGACTCAAACTAATATAAAATTTTAATCACAACAGTTTTTACAGCTTTCTAAATTATTCTCTAACATTCATTCTTTTAAAAGTAAAGAAATTCCTCCAATTCTTAATTTAACAAAATATTTTTATAATGATAAATCTAATTTACAACTTTTAGTTAATTTTAAATATAAAAATTTAATGAAAATAGAGTTTTTTTTTCCAAGAGTTAGATGGATTATATAGTGAATTTTTGGATTTGACTTTTGAATATGGTAATAAAGATGTCTTCTATTTAAAAGCAGTTTATATTGGTTGCATACATCGGAATTTGGATGTTGCATTAACATTACTACAAAGTCCAGATCTGAAAAGATATCCTCAAGTTATATGACTATCTTGTATATTTTTCATTTGTGTTGAATGCTTTAATTGTAGTAAACGTGATATGATACGTTTTAAATGTTATTCGTTTCAAGATAAAATTTCAACTGTTAAAAGAAAAGCAATGATTCTGATTCGCCCTACTTATTATTTTTTTCTTTTGAGATAATTTTTAATTTTATTATTTAGCATATATTTTCAAATAATTTTATAATATATAATTCTAAATTTGAAATTTAATTTAACTTGTTTTGAAATACTTTCTCCGCGATATCATGGGGTCTGAGTCCTAGCTAGTGTTTATTAAAAAGATACTATTGTTATTATCTTATTAAAAATAAACTATTGTTATATTAAATATATTTAAGATTATAAACTAAAATACAACGTAAAATATACTGTCATGCCATCAAGAATGGATTTGTATGTCCTTCAGTTAAAATCCTACAAGGTGACATAATCAAAGAACTGTACATAATAAGTCAATTAATAGCATAGTCTTTGAACCAGTGATTCCCAAAACACACAGATCAATGTGGAATTCTTGTTTGAGAACAGCAGCCTGGAAAACATAATTTAATGCTTAATCAAATTCTTAAAGGATTTTGAAAATACTGAACAACATTATGAAGTTCACTGAGTCCCTCAGCTGGTCAAGTAATGTAGCACCTATGAAGCTCGGTCCTATAGACATTGTTTATTTTGAATGAGAGATGGTTTTTTTTTTTTTTCAGAGATATGAATGAGACAGACTGTGGAATGAAACAATGAATGTTACGTTACTATTTATTAATCTAAGTGTCGGTCGATTGTGTTGTGTTTTCTCCTTTTCACAATTGGAAAAGTGGGGTTATCGTGTTTCCTTTTTCTCACAAACAAATATGGAAAAGAGAGTAATTAAGTCACAACCCTAAAAACCAACAATTAGAGAAACGAAACAAAAAAAAAAAAGTTTAGGGTTTTGGAGCAGCAGCTGGTTCCTCAAAAGCCCAAGAGTTCTGCCTGCGAACTTCTTCTTCTTCTTCGGGTGTGTAATCGTTCTCGATATTAAAGATCTCTCGAACCTCCTCTGGCGTCATGTCTTTGATGTGATCTGCAACGCTCTGGGAAGTGAGATCAAGAAGGCCTTGGACGTTGAGATAGTTAGCAGCGAGAATGAGTTGGAAGACTGTCGCCAGATCTTTATCCTTGAGAAACTCTGCTTCCCATTGCTTGAGCTTCACGGCTTCTTCTTCAGACCTTGAATCAGCTTCCTTCTTCTCCTTGTCTCCTTCCTTGCTGATCTCTTCTTCATCATGTACAACATTGACGTGTGTTTTGCAATACTCGATCACCATGGAGAGGATCTTTCTGGTGACGTTTGTAAGCGGGATTGCTTTGTCTGCACACTCGTCTTCGATCATGTGCCTTACGATCTGCAGTTTTCTCGCCACCACTTCCTCAATTACGAAAGACTCGCCATCAGAGCTCACCAACTC
>NC_025695.1:22497878-22500401 GCF_000633955.1 Camelina sativa | reverse complement strand
CTCAACCTCCTCTTGTTCAATCTCAACTGCTGGTCTCTTCCCTTTGGCCTTGTTTCTCCTCATGAAATCACTAAGAGTTGACTCCCTTTCTTCTTCACTTTCAGTTTTCTCAGGATCTTCCTCAACTGACTGATTTCTTGAACGCGGCAGCTGGCTCGATCGACCACTCGGACCACCACTCGATCGAGTGCATGCTCGAGTGGGGCATCGAGTGGTCCTTCCAGCTTCTCCTCTTGATTGTAGGCGATCTTCAAAACGTTCCATGGAGCTTGCAACCGCTTGTTGAGACTTCCTTGTAATCCTTGAAGACATTTTCGAATAGAACTGAAGGGAATAGACTCAAAGCTTAAGTTTAATAGGTTAGTGACCCAAAAACTCAAAAGAGCTAAGCTTGAGCAAAAGATGAACTTTGAGAGAGATTTTAAAACTTGATTTTAGTTGTTTTGAGCAAGTGAGAGAGTGTGAGAGACATAGGATCGTGTAAGGCTTTATTTAAAGAAGCTAAGGGGGCAAGGAGACAAGGGTGGAGCGTCCATACCATTCAAATTTGAAATGAGAATCTTTGACCTGCTTTTTGCTGCCACTCGACCCCACACTCGACCAGCACGTGGTCGAGCTCCTTGACCAAAGTTTGAAATTTCAAAATTTTTCTTCTTGTTCTTCCCTCCACTCGATCATTCTAGAGAAATGAGAATCGAGTGGGCCTTAGTTCTTTGCCAACTCGGTCGAGTACCTCTCGTGGGCTGGTCGAGTGGGCTTGCGAATCTCCTTCCCCAAGTCCAAATCTCTCCATACCCATCTACACTTTCATTGAAAGGCCTGCCCAACACAAACATAAAACAAAACACATCAAAACTACTAAGAAAATAAAGCATATTTACAAAGGATACCTTAGGGACTTCCTCCCTAGTGAGCTTGTTTAGAGTCACTAAGCTTGACTTTGGCTGCCTTCTTAGGCTTTGTTTAGATACCAAGGAGGTGATGAAATCCTCCCTGGCACTTCTTGATCATTGTGAGTCTGATCCTTGATCACCTCACCCTTAACACACAAACCATATTTCTTCTTGATTTTGAGCCTTGGTCTTGCTTTCCTCAAAGACCTCTTGTTTAGCTTGACTTGGAGATCCTTAACCATACCAGTCAACTCTTGAACTGACCTCTTAAGCTTTTCCACAGAATCTTCTTGAAGAGGGAGATTGTCCTTTGGAGTTGCCACTTCACTTAAACCTTCATGACCACCTTTGTCCTTGATAGTAAAAGGTTGATCATCAATGGTAGGAAGGTTGGTTGGGTTATAGATGTTAAACTTCATAGCTATACCCTCAGAAATGTTCAAGGTCACAAGATCTTCCTTAACATCAATAACAGCTCCAACTGTGGCTAAGAATGGCCTCCCAAGGATGATAGGATCTTCAGGTTCCTTGTCCATCTCCAATACCACAAAATCTGTATGAACCCTTGCTCTTCCTATCTTGACTGGAATATTCTCCAACTTGCCAACCACATCTCTGTTTGAACCATCAGCTAGGCATATATGAAGGTTGGTGGACTTGAAGTCAGTGTGCCCAAGCTTTTGTGCTATAGAATAGGGCATCACACTGATAGATGCTCCCAAGTCACATAAGCACTGGTTGTAGTGAAGATAGCTAAGTGTGCAAGGCAGATAGAATGGACCTGGATCCTTAAGCTTAATTGGGATGATTACTCCTCCAAGGTCTTCAAGATCCTTCTCATCTTGAGCTTGAGCCTTCTTCTTTGATAAATCAAGCAAAAAATCCTTATAGAGAGGATATGGATCATACTGTTCCAAGGCAGGTCCTCTCTCTTCTTCTTGGTAAGCAATGATGATCTCTTGTATGGCCATCACTTCTTCTTGTTTCTCAATCACAACCTCTTCCTTCAAAGCCTTCTCTTCCTTTTGTTGCAAAGTCAACATTTGTTTTTTCTCAATGATTTCCCTTAATTCCTTAAGCTTCTGTGCCTTGAAACGTCCTGGGAATGGTAGAGGCGGTTTGTAAGCAGGAAGGATGTACTTAGCAGGCTTGACAGCTTCTGACTCTTCAGCTCGATCAGCCACTCGAACACTCACTCGGTCGAGTGCATGCTCGAGCACCTGGTCGAGTGCAATACCGGAGTCAGTCTGCTTTGCACAAACTTTACTCTGAGCTTCAAGAAATGACCAATCCTCCCCAACCTGAACTTCATTGTCCCCAGTGACTTCCTCCTCAAAGAGATGAATGGCTTTGGCAGTAAACTCCCTTGGGTTTTGAACTGCTTTTCCAGGGAGTTGGGTGGGTTTTGGAGCTGAAGTGGATGCTACATTGCTCTCCATATACTTCACTCTTGAGTTAAGTCCCTCAAACTTCATATTCAGATCATTATATTGTGATGTTAACCTTTGATTCAGCTCAGCAAACTGTTTGGCTTCCTTAATTTTCCCATTGGTTTGCCCAATCAACAACTGTTGAATCATTGCTCTTAGGTCTTGTTCCTGGCCTTGGTTAGTCTGAAACCCTGGTGGGG
>NC_025695.1:22495615-22496389 GCF_000633955.1 Camelina sativa | reverse complement strand
TCTCCCAAGCTTCACAAAAGCTCTCATTATTCCTTTGAGCAAACCCAGAAATTTCATTCCTCAATCTAGCAGTCCTTGCATTGGAGAAGAACTTTGCCAGAAAAGCTTTCTTGCATGCATCCCATGTGGTTATAGCTCCAGTTGAAAGAGTCTTCTCCCATAGATGAGCTTTGTCTCCAAGGGAAAATGGGAATAGCCTTAACTTGAAGCCATCTTCACTTACTCCATTGATTTTTGTGAGTCCACATATTCTGTCAAACTCATCAAGGTGATCTAGAGGATTCTCCATTGGCAACCCATGAAATTTGTTGGCTTGTATCATGGAGATTAATCCACTCTTGATTTCATAATTATTATTGGCCACAGCAGGATGCACCATACCAGCTTTTTGGTTGTGTGTGTTAGGTGCATCCCCAGCACCAATGTGTCTAGGTCTATGATCATGGTGATCTTGCTGCTCCATGACTACTTGATCGTCCTGTTGTTGAACTACTCTTCTTTGCTTATGTCTCAAACCCTTTTGTAGCTTGTGGATGTTGTCAATAGACCTTTGAAGACTGTCTTTCCCTTTTGACCTTGTGTGCATCAACAAACTCGACTACAGACTCGAACAGGTACACGGTCGAGCGCAGGCTCGAGTGGTTGGTCGAGTCGACTGGGAAGTAATGGCTATTTGGATCCGGCTTCTGACTCGATCAAGTGCTGCTCGATCATGGCTCGGTCGAGTGGTGGTCGAGTGGGTACCTGAAATTCAAGACAGCCAAGCAAAGGAAG
>NC_025695.1:22490466-22493607 GCF_000633955.1 Camelina sativa | reverse complement strand
CATTGCTTCCATGCTCCTTAAGCTCCAAAATCACCTGTTTATGCATGAAAAGATGCAAATGCAATGCAACTAAACTCTAATGCAAGAACAGTCCTAAAGCTATGCAATAATGGTCAAAATGGATAGCAAAAGATGCAAAAGATGCGAATATATTAAGGGAAAACAGGGTAAAATATATGAACATCAAGCATGGTGAATCGATGGTATTGGTGTTGCTTTTTGTTAATCATCTGCTAATTTAAGAATCGCTAGTCTCGACATATATAACATGTGGTTGGATGATTTTTTAAAGTTCAGCCTGTTACAGTATAAATGACTGTTCTTAGCGTGTTTTGAGTTTGCTATAGTATCTAAGGTTGTCTTGTTTTCTACAATGTATTTTCCTTGATATGATTTATGATGAATGGTAATGTAACTTTGTTGTGAACTTTTGTATACAGTCATTGAAGGACACCGACGGAAATCCAGTTAGCGACTCTCATGTAAAATTGTTTCAGAAATATCATGTGTTTGTTCTTTCCGAGATTTAATCTAATTCACCAAGTGGTTTGGTTCACTATTTATCTTGGTCTGCAATCTTTGGATGCGGTGTTCCAATGGTGTAGCTTATATAGAATAGTGATTGAGAAGATGGTTCAAACAACACTAGACATATGGAGGCAATACAAATCCAAATAGTTAAAGCTTCTTCCTTTATTCCATTCTTTTCTCTGTTTCTTGACGAGGTTCAATAAGAAAGTAAGAAAAGAACCTGAAGAAGGAAGATAGGAACCAGACATTACCTTGGCTATGATTCTTGTCTGGGTTAAAGGTTCCAATGTGAAGCCTTTAATATCCTCATTACAAGAAATAGAGACCAAAGCATCTAATACTCTAACTCTAAGAATCAATTTATGAATCGATGAACTAAGCTAACAGATCGAGTTCTTATATACAGTCTAACAATCAATCAATCAATGAACTAAACCAACAGATGCAGATTCTTCAACAATCAATCGATGAACTCCAAATTTTATACCAAACAACAAGATAAAATAGACTAACCTTTGAATGAGTCTTAGACGTCTCGGAAAGCGGAGAGCCCGAAGATGAAGAGAAGAAATTTAGAGAATCCAGGTTGAGAGATTGTGAATTACAGAATTTACATAGGAAAACAAAAATCTCCCGCAGATATAGGTAATGGAGAAGAACTGATCAACAAACGATTCTTAACAATCTCAATTTCGATTCTTAATGGGGGGGGAATACGTAGATACATACATAGTTTTGGATATATATATGGGTAATAATTGGGTATCGGGTATTACCTGATCCGAAACGATACCCAAAAGTATATACATTCAAGATCCAACTAAGATATTGTACTAGATAAAGACCCGCCCGATGTGCGGGTTTAAAGTTTTGTAACTAAAATAAAATTTAATAAAAATATATTAAAATATATTATATATTATTTATAAAATTTGTTTTTGCTATATTACACTGATTTATATCCATATATAAATATTTTATGTATGTTACCTTCAAAAGATTATTTTTTACACCTAGGTATATTGTATGTTACAAATTTATTATTTACCACCGGTTAAAAAATGTCTATATGAACAAATTAAGCCAACTATTATATGTCTCTTCACTTTCACCTTTGTATAGTTTCTTTAATCACTAAAATTGTTGGTTCAAAAAATATTTTGAATAAAAAATTAATTACATCACAATAGTGTATGACTAACCATAGAGAGAAACTCGATTCTGCCTTCCTCCCTTATGGAGAGAACCTTGCGTCCAACCTCCTCCACAATGGAGAGAACCTTCGTTCCGCCTTCCTCCCTTGGGGGAGATAACCTTTGTAACGCCCGCAAACCAAAACTGTGCGTTTTGGGGGAGGATGTCGATCGACACCAAGGGTGGGTGTCGATCGACACCACTAATTTCTGGTTCGACCAGATCGAGTTTTTGATCGTTTTGGTCCAGTTTGGTTTAAGGAAAACCATTGAACCGAGGTTTAAAAGGGGGAAAACGACATAGGTTTGTATTTTTGTTGTCTTACGCCGCTTGAGAGTGAGAGGAAGAGGAGAAGACAGTTCCTAAAGGTTCTTGAGAGAGTTTGTGAGATTTCAAGGTGTTTTTGGTGAGATCTTGCGGTGGGAGTGAAGATCCAGGGCCATGAACGTCTTAGAAGGTTGCTAGGAGTGTAGGATTCATTGCTGTTGGTCCAAATCTTCCTACACTGAGTTGAGTGCATGACCATGGATAATCTAAGCCTTTGATTTCCTTGTTCTTGCTTGTGTGTTGTTGTTTGTGAGTTTTCTTGCTGGGGAATGGTTGCTACAGGTTTCTAAGGATGTTTCCGGCTTGGGTTTTGAGTATTGGACGAGTTGGTGGAGTTTGGGAGCGAGATTCGACTCTCGACTTCGCAGCGGAATGTAGTTGCAGGTGGAGTGTCAATCGACACCAAGTGGTGTCGGTCGACACCAAGTGGTGTCGGTCGACACCAGCAAAATGGCATCGATCGACACTGTGGGGTAGTGTCGGTCGACACCAATGCTAGTGTCGGTCGACACTTGGCTGGTGTCGGTCGACACCTCCCTTCCAGCGAGACGATGTTTGTTTTCCTAGTTTGTATGTTTTGTTTGTTGTTTGTTTGGAACATTGGAATCACTGTTGCTTGTGTGTATAGCCCAGTAGATGGGAGGATTGCCTCACTGAGTGTTTATAAAATACTCATGCATTGCAATTTGTGTTTGTGATGTAGGTAAAGGCAAAGTGTGATCGTGGAATCAAGGCAATGAATAGGAGGATGTTCTATGGACTCGATTGGATGTTGTCTAGCATTGCTAGGTTGCTAGAGTTGAGTCTTTAGAACTTGCTAGGTTGCTGGTTCCTTGTTTCCTGTTGTTTGATATTGGAGTATTGCTATATTTGATTATTGGCTATTAGTTATTGGATTATTGTTTGGATATTGGTATCTGTTATTTTCTCTGTTGGTTGTGCTTGTGGTTAGGTGACTAGTGGGTATGGGACCACTAATTGTAGTTTATTATTATTATTTATTATTAAAAAAAAAAAACGGGTCAGGTCGTTTCAGTTTGGTATCAAAGCCCTTACGGTTCTAGGTTTGGGTTCACTAGGCTTTGTGCT
>NC_025695.1:22421627-22490045 GCF_000633955.1 Camelina sativa | reverse complement strand
GGCATCGATCGACACTGTGGGGTAGTGTCGGTCGACACCAATGCTAGTGTCGGTCGACACTTGGCTGGTGTCGGTCGACACCTCCCTTCCAGCGAGACGATGTTTGTTTTCCTAGTTTGTATGTTTTGTTTGTTGTTTGTTTGGAACATTGGAATCACTGTTGCTTGTGTGTATAGCCCAGTAGATGGGAGGATTGCCTCACTGAGTGTTTATAAAATACTCATGCATTGCAATTTGTGTTTGTGATGTAGGTAAAGGCAAAGTGTGATCGTGGAATCAAGGCAATGAATAGGAGGATGTTCTATGGACTCGATTGGATGTTGTCTAGCATTGCTAGGTTGCTAGAGTTGAGTCTTTAGAACTTGCTAGGTTGCTGGTTCCTTGTTTCCTGTTGTTTGATATTGGAGTATTGCTATATTTGATTATTGGCTATTAGTTATTGGATTATTGTTTGGATATTGGTATCTGTTATTTTCTCTGTTGGTTGTGCTTGTGGTTAGGTGACTAGTGGGTATGGGACCACTAATTGTAGTTTATTATTATTATTTATTATTAAAAAAAAAAAACGGGTCAGGTCGTTTCAGTTTGGTATCAAAGCCCTTACGGTTCTAGGTTTGGGTTCACTAGGCTTTGTGCTGTAGATGTTTGGGAATTTCATGCTTTGCTTGATTATGTAAGTTAGTCAATTGTGTGTGGCATAGAGTCCTAGAACATCTTCTTCGAGCCTACTATGTGATTCTACGGTGAGTTTATGTTTCTGTGATATGTATAATTATGTGCTTAGCCTTCTGTTCATGGTAGTGCAGATGGTTAGAGGTGGTGCTGTTGCTGGTCGTGGTCGTGGACGCGGACGTGGTCGGGGTAGGGGCAGAGTCCCAGTGGTTAGTGAGACCGAGGACCAGAGTGTGACAGCAGAGGGTGTTGGCGAGTCGCAGGGTGTCCAGGGTGATTCCGTGAGGGTGGCCGGAGGGGGCGGTGTTGATGCTCCAGTAGCCGGTGATGTTAGGGCCCCAGGTGCGGGTGTCCCAGTGGTTGGAGTCCCGGGTGTCGACCTTGCGGGTTTGCTAGCACAGTTGTTAGAGCGGTTGCCGCCAGTGGCACCAGCTCAGACTCAAGTAGTGCCACCAGTGGTGGCAGAGGAGCGGCAGCCAGTGGCTGCGGATGTGGGGGTCCATTCTCGTTACATCAGTATGCTGACAGAGATGGGCCGTATTCGTACCGAGCAGTTTTCGGGAGGTACTGATCCTACCGCTGCGGAGGCGAGGAGGACGAGTGTGGAACGTAACTTCCATGCTCTGAGATGTCCTGAGGAGTTTTGGGTGGACATTAGGGTCCACCATTTGACTGGTGATGCTCAGTTGTGGCGGAGTTCTGTGGCAGGCAGGAGAGTGCAGAGGGAGATGTCTTGGGCTAACTTCGTCTTGGAGTTCAACCGCAAGCATTTCCCTAGAGAGGCACCTGATAGGTTGGAGGTGCAGTTCCGTCAGCTAGCTCAGGGAACTCAGTCAGTGCGGGAGCTTGATTTGGAGTTCAGTCGACTTCTGAGGTATGGGGGTCAGGATATGAAGTCCGAGGAGGCTCAGATCAGGAGGTTTTTGAGGGCCCTACGTGACGATTTGAGGGTTCACTGTAGAGGGCGGAGTTATGCTATGCGTGCAGAGCTGGTTGAGACTGCAACAGGGATTGAGGAGGATATCGGGGCATAGTCAGTGGCGGCTAGCCCAGCAGTCCAGCCTAGCAAGCCTCAGCATCAGGGAAGTTCTAGCAGGGGCGGCAAGCTTGCACAGGGAACCAAGAGGAGATGGGAGGCTACGTAGAAGTCGGGTGGTCCGAGTTGCTTCGGGTGTGGAGGCAAGGATCACAAGGTTGCTAGCTGTCCTAAGAGGAGTGCTCCGTCGGCAGCAGATTGTGTGTGCTATCATTGCAGGGAGCCAGGGCACATCAAGCCCTATTGTCCCAAGTTGCAGCCGGTAGTAGTGTCAGCGTTGCAGCAGGTGCAGCAGGGAGGACAGCAGGTGGCACGGATTGAGCAAGCACCACGGGTTTACACGACTGTAGAGACTGGTGGAACCAGTGCCAAGGCGATCACATGTATAATTTCTGGTACCTAATCTTTGTGAATTCTTAGTAAGTTCACATTTTATGTTGTCCTGTGATAAAGTGTTAGGTTCTCAACACATGAGGTTTGTGTAGGGACCTTGTTGGTGGGAGGGTTTAAGTCCCATGTTATGTTTGATTCTGGAGCTTCGGATAGCTTCATTATTCCGGAGTGTGCAGAGAGCACGGGAATCAGAGGGGATTCCGGGGAGCGTACATGAGTTGTCAGAGTTGCGGGAGGCAAGTTCCTGAGGTTTATTGGACAAGCCAGAGGAATTGATATTCAGATCGTAGGGGAGTCGTGGCCTGCGGATTTGCTTAAGAGCCCAATGGAGCTGTATGACGTTATCTTGGGGATGGACTGGTTGCATCAGCATATGGTTTATCTGGATTGTCAGCGGGGTAGAGTAGAGTTTGAGCTCTCAGGGGGGAAGTTGGTTTATCAGGGGATTAGACCGACTTTGGGGAGTCTCGTGATCTCGACCATTCAGGCTGGGAAGATGATCGAGAAGGGCCGTGAGGCTTATTTGGTTACTATATCTATGCCAGAGTCAGTGGGGAAGTGTAATGACCCTCACCAAGGGGTAAATTTTAAAATAAAAACCTCTGGCCAAAGGACCTGGAAAGGACATGAAAAGAAGGCAAGGAAGGAAGGTCGAAAAATTACTGAAGAAGTGTCCGAGAAATTCTGGACGGACCGAGAGATGGCCGATGATACCATGTACCATGTACCATGTACCATACCAGACGTACGTGGAACGACCGGACGTACCAGGCAAACACCGAGCGAACAAGGACTGTGTCCTGGACGGGAAGCGAGAGTGGGAAGGAACCCACTAAGGAGGGTGAATTAAATATTAAAAAGTGGAGTTAGTGGAGTCTCCACTAAGTGATTATTTAATCACAAAATTAACTAAGTGGAATTTTCCACTAAGAGTTAATTTAATCTCATGGAAGTAAGTGGGAGACAAGAGAAGATTCTCTTGGACAAGTGTTGTGCTCACTTAACAAGTGTACACACATGCAAATTGGTGGCTTAGAAGATGGACACTCTTCAAGCATGCATTGGGACAAGTTCTCGCATACACCCTCTATATAAAGACCTCCATCCTCTCTCTTTTCGCCAAAAATTCTTAAGGGAGAAGAAGAGAAAGAGAGAAAGGAGAGGAAGAGAGAAAGAAGAGAGAAAAAGAGAGAGGTGTTGCCGCCAGGGAGAAAGAGTGAAAGAGAAAAGAAGCAAGTCAAGACTATCGACCATTGCAAGGTGTTGAATCGAGTAGGAAATCGATTTCAACAAAGAAAGGGTTTCAAGTGTGCCGTGAAGGAGCTTCATCAAGAAAGTCCGACCACTCCTTACAAAAGATCGCCGGTTTTCTGTGAGTTCAGACACTAATTGCACCGGCTAAATGGGGATTAAAGACATCCATCTAGTGAACGGTTTGCATGAGCATTTAGTTGCATTTTTACTTGAATTTCTTTTGTGATTTTCTTGTTTAAATGCATGTGCTGTGAGGTTATACCAGTTACTAGTTCGAAATGTTCTAGTAACAAAGGTGATAACTAGTTGTGATACTTGTAAAATTATGGGATTAATAACCATAGGAACTCAAATATCAATCTTGCTGAAGTCTTAATGCGTTTTAGTCCACAACAAAGTCCGGCTAGCGTAGTAAGACTGGGGTATTGCTGTCCTTCCTATTCCGTACCACATGCAGCCGCGACATGCAACCCATGTTCGTGTGTGTAGGGTTGGTTACGAATAGCTCGGAGGTTACTGGGCTCACTACCCTGGCCGAGGCTGTCTACACGACGGTGTGACTCTAAATGAAGTCCGGTTGAATGCCTCTGTGGTTGCAACACGGTTGTTTAAAGGGGTGTTAAGGAAAGGAAGCATACCGGGCCCATAAATTAAAACTTGTTTAAAACTCTTTGTTTTTATTCAAGTTCGTGGTGTGGCATGTTGTTGTATGTTGTTGCATGTTGATGCATGTTGTTGTGATTGCTTGCTAGATTAATTTGCTTAGCTCATTATCTTCCGCATGCTATCTCTGATTGTTTGTTGATTGACTGTTTGCTTGCATGTCGTCTGTTATTGGGGTTTGGGATTGGGGCTAATCTCTTTGCAGGAACCCTAAGCTCACTAAGTAATCTTAGATTACTTATGATAATAATTTGTGTTGCAGGTAACCGTAGAGGGAACTAGAGGGCGTGGTGAACGATAGGAACCCGGAGTAATTTTATTTTGTGTCTATTGTAAAATTCAAGTATGTTTCTTTTCGAATCAAACTTTGGCACTAGGCCTTATCTAAAGCTCTACCATCTTTTGGTATCTATTTTGTAATAAATCTTTTTATTTATCAAAGTATTCAGGTTTCTTTTAAACGGGCGAGTGGTACTGATATAGACTTTGTCCGAGTCGGCTCAACGCACGGTGTGTGACAAGGGTTCCACAGCCTTAAGGATGTGCCGTGTTGTCGGGAACCTCACCGATAGACTGGCCAAAGGGTCCTGATCCGTTCTTGCACCCGGCCGGATCGTTGGTGAAAGTTTCCAAAGTAGCGTCCCGGTGCCATCCGCGGTCCACCCGGCCATACGGCGGTTCGGGGCGTTACAACGGTGGTATCAGAGCATGGTCGCAGTATTACTTGTGTTTTCAAATGTTTTAACGAGTCAAAATGGTCGCAGTAGACACTTAGGATAATCCGGTTCGTTCATCACTTAGGGTTAGATGGGATTAAGTAAACCTTATTGATCATGGATGCATATGTCTGGTCAAGGATCCGAAAGGTCTAGATCGATGTACTTTTCGCCGGACACAGGGAGGGGTTCAAGTCCACAGTTTGGTCCGGAGGAATGGGGTCCGCATTTTGGGGATGAAAAAGGGGAGGAATCGTTTCCAAGCATATTCGAACCAAATATGTATATGTCTGAATGGGATGTACCCGTCGCGACGCCGAGGTACACACCATCGAGTTCTACTCGGTACAATATGCCTGAGAATATGTACCAGCCGGCACCAGGATTTTCACCAATTGGTCAGTTCGCTGCCAATCCGAACCAGAATGTGCCAAGGGGAGACCAAGTTCGTGGAGGAGGCCCGAATGAGCCGAGTGTACCAGAGACTCAGCAGACAGTTAAGATGATTCAAGATCTTTTGAATCACATGATCAAACAGCAGCAACAGAACCAAGGAAATCGATCAGGAGAAACTCCATCAGACCACTTTCTAAGATTGGTGGTGATGATGAGGAATGTAGGACTTCACAAGTTCAAAGGAGATCAGAACACGATCCTAGCAGATGCATGGATAAGAGAATTGGAGACTAACTTTGAAATGTCAAGATGTCCAGAGGAATTTAGAAGACCAATCACAGTCAACTTCTTAGAAGAGGATGCTCGTGCATGGTGGGATAGCGTAATTCCTCGCTATCGATACCAGTCTATATCATGGGGGATATTCAGGAGAGAGTTTGAGCAGGGCATTGAAACGGAACAAGGTGATATGAGTGTTCGAGCCTATGGAAAATTTTTCACTAGACTTCGGAGATATTTGTATCAAGGTAATGACGATGAGATAGCTATGGCCCGAAGATTCTTTAACGGACTCAGGCCATATATAAAGGGAAGGTTGCACGCTGTGACATATAGAAGCATTGCAGAAGTGGAAGAGAGAGCGGTGAGTGTTGAGGAGGGCATTGAAACGGAAAAAGAGATTATGGCCCAAGAGAAAAAGAAGGAACGAGTGCAGCAAAATAAGGTTGTGAACTTTCGAAAGGTGAATCAAGTAGCGGGAAGAAATTGGGGTGCAGGTCGTGGTAAAGTCAGTATGACTATTAACCAAGGAGGACGTACCGTGAGCAACATGGATCCTAGGGGATGCTATGTGTGTGGTCAACTTGGGCATTTTGCTCGAGCTTGTCCAACCGTTGTGGAAGCGAAGAATACTAGTCTGTCGTTTGTCACATGTTTCTACTGTGGCGAGATGGGACACTATGCGACCTCATGTCCATCGAAGCCAACCAAACTGAACGCCCAAACTGTGAATCGTGCCCAGCCAGTGCAGCAAGTGAAGGAACCCCCAGCGAAGAAGCAAGCAATCCCAGAAAATGGTTTTGCTTTAGGAGTAGAGCCACCCAAACCTCCAAAGCCTACGAAAAGCCCTAAAACAGGTTTGATTGGGGTCTAACTCTTTTGTGATTGATTGTGAGTTTGTGTGATTGTGTGTTTAGCTTTTGCATTGCATTTTTATATTTGCCTTGCATTTAGGAACATTACTTGTTGGTGGTAACCCCACACATGTATTGTTCGATTCGGGAGCGTCCAATAGTTTTGTGACTCCCGAAGTGGCCGAAAAGTTCAGAGATTTGTGTGAAGAGGAAGAACTGAACATCAATGTCTACACTGCTGGTAATCAACCGCCTCTGAAGACAAGAAGATTGTTCAAGGAAGTGTCAATAGTCTTGCAAGATACAAACCTCTCGGTGAATCCTCTAGTGATGCCGTTGGAGAGGTTTGATGCTATTTTTGGAATGGATTGGTGATGTTCATATATTTTACCTTGTTTTCCCTTAGTTTATTCACAACTTTTGCATCTTTTGCTATCCATTTAGGCCATTATTGTGTAACTTTAGGACTAATCATGCATTAGAGTGTAGTTGCATTGCATTTGCATCTTTTCATGCATAAACAGGTGATTTTGGAGCTTAAGGAGCATGGAAGCAATGCTGAGGAGAAGTGAAGCTGTCCTGAGGAGAAAACAACAGAGTTAAGGCTGTAGAATCAAGGTCCGGAGTCCAACTCGACCGCACCACTCGACCACCACTCGACCGTGTGCTGAGGAGGACTCGACCGAGTGGAGAATGCACGAGAGAAGCCAGCTCGACCAGCCACTCGACCGAGCACTGGTCGAGTTGACCGAGCCGTTGACTGCTTTGACTTTTTGTATTTTTAGGGCTTCCACCTCACCTCCTATATAAGGCCCTTGTACTTGCAGCCAAAAAAAGAATCCAGCTTTTTAGAGAGTCTAAAACCTAGTTTTTACCTTTTTTAGATATTATTCCTTTTGCACTTTTTTTTTTTTTTAGATTTTGTACTTGTTTGAGAGAGAAAGACTAGATTCTTATATTTTGTTTGTTTCATAACTTTCAAAGTATTAAGATTTCGAGTTTTATTCCTTCATCAATATTGTAGATCTCTGTTTCATCTTTCTAATGATGCAAGTTTCATTATTTTCTGGGTTTTTGACATATTTCACCATGTGTTCTTGTGAGTAGTTTGTTTAGGACCTTGAGGATGGGTTAGGCTGGGTTGATCTTGTGGTTTGTTTGATTTGGTCAAGCTTGATTGTTGTAGATCTCTTCTAGGCTAGATGATCTTAATGCTGATCCTATATCTGAGAGGGTAGGGTTTGATTTCAAGCATCTTAGCATCACACCAATGTCTAAGGAGCATAGATAAGGCTAGATCTAGAGCTTACCATTAGGCTTGCTAAGAGATTAGGAGTCTTGTTTGGTTTGAGATGTATTGCTTAATGCCTGCTTGTGTAGATTCTTTTCTTTGTGAGAACAAGTCTAGAATTGCATAGGTTTGATTGTTTCTTGCCATGAGAGTGGATTAAACATGTATTAGAATAGTATGTCTAGAGATCAGCTCAATGTTTGCTTGAGATTTGTTGACCAAGTTAGATAACCACAATGATTAGCTCAGCCCATGAATCCCTCCTCAAGGCCTTCTTTGTTTATTGAAATCTTAGTCTAAATATCATTGCTTGCTTGTTGTTTGATTGGTTTTAGCATTGCTCTGTTTTTCTTGTGTTGCTCTGTTTTCACGTTTAAGTCTAGCTCGACCACGTACTCGACCTACACTCGGTCGAGTGCTGCTCGAGTTCATCCCCAGAACTTGTGTTTTTGATTTGTGATTGTCTTGTTTCATTCCTGTTTCATTTCCATTGCATTCACGTAGTTTCCTGTTCATTACTTGTCTTGCATTAGTCCATTAGCATAGTTTCTATCTTTGTTCTAGTTTCATTATAGCTTCAAGTTGTTTGTTCTGTTTGCATTTAGTATCCTGTTCTAGTTGTTTTTACTTTCTGCATTTCATATCTCATTTTAGGATTGTTAGTGACAAACAATCTTTACAATTGGCTTGACTTAGACTCATATGCACATCTTAATTGTTCACAATCACTCAGATAGGATTGACACCTCTTATACTGCAACTGCATAAGGGGAATTGAAACACCCTGACTTCTATTCATTCCATACATCATCATTCCATACATCATTCATTCATACACCACAAAGAAAGTCAGTTTCAATTTGGCGCCGTTGCCCATTTGAGTGTGTTTTTGTGACAATTATTATCAAAAGAAGTCTAAGATTAAGTTCGTTTATCCACTTGTCCACTACTGATCTCGTTTCTTCTACTGCTTGTCTGTGATTGAGTTTCAGGTACCAGCTCGACCACCAACTCGACCACCACTCGACCGAGCTGTGATCGAGCACTTGATCGAGCCAGAAGCCGGATCCAAATAGCCATTACTTCCCAGTCGACTCGACCACCCACTCGAGCCTGCGCTCGACCGAGTACCTGTTCGAGTCAGTAATGATGTACCACAACAGTATGTTCAATTACATACCCATGCAACATCAACCAGTATACCAGGCTGAATTGTATCCCTCTCCATGGTTCCAGACCTCACAAGCTCAAGAACCTGACTTAAGAGCTATGATGCAACAACTGTTGCTTGGGCAAGCCACTAAGCAGATTGAGGAAGCAAGGCAGTTTGCTGAGCTGCACCAAACGTTGAATTCTTATTCTACTGGACTGAATAACCAGTTGGAGAGACTGAGCTCTACAATCACGAACATGGAGAGTTGCATGGCTTCTACTTCCTCTCCTACACCAAACCAACTTCAACACCCAAGGGAATGCACTGCTAAGGCCATTCATCTCAATGAGGCAGTTGTCACTGAGGACAGTGAAGTCCAAGTTTGGGGGAATTCATCAGTTACTGAAGCCCCAAGTGACATTTGTGCAAAGCAAAAGGAGGTCGACATTGCACTCGACCAGGAACTCGAGCAGCCACTCGACCGGGTGCATGCTCGAGTGGTCGATCGAGCTGGAGACTCCGAAGCTGTCAAACCTGTTAAGTACATTCCTCCTGCTTACAAGCCTCCACTACCATTCCCAGGACGTTTCAAAGCACAAAAGCTGAAAGAACTCAGAGAAATTATTGAGAAAAGGGAACAGTTGGCTTTGCAACAAGAGAAGGAGTTAGCTTTACAACAAGGGGAAGTCATTGAGAAGGAAGAAGTCATGGCTTTGAAGGAAGAGGTTGTGATTGAAAAGAAGGAAGTGAGGGCCATTCAACAGGAGGTTGTCATTGAAGAGAAGGAAGCAGAGAGAGGACCAGCTTTGGAACAATATGCCCCATATCCTCTCTACAAAGGCATGTCACTTGACATATCCAAGCAGAAAGCTCATAATCAAAACAGGAGAGATCAAGAAGAGATTGGGACAGCTATTGTACCAACAAAACTTGAAGATCCAGGTCCATTCAATCTACCTTGCTCCATCAGCTACCTTCACTTCAACAAATGCTTGTGTGATCTTGGAGCATCTGTTAGTGTCATGCCCTACTCTATAGCAGAAAAGCTTGGACACACTGAATTCAAGCCAAGCAATCTCTACATAAGTCTAGCTGATGGTTCACACAAAGATGTAGTTGGTAAATTGGAGAGCCTCCTAGTCAAGATAGGCAAGGCAAGAATTCCCACTGATTTCATCATAATAAAGATGGATAAGGAGGTAGAGGATCCAATCTTGCTTGGGAGACCATTCCTTGCCACAGCAGGAGCAATCATTGATGTTAAGGAGGGGCTGATAAGGTTGAACATATCTGAAGGTTTGACCATGAACTTTGATATTACAAATCCATCTAACCTACCAACCATTGGAGGTCAACCATTTAAGATTGAAGATAAGGCTGATTTTGGGGTTTTGAGAGAAGAAGAGACTTCAACAGCTAAGGTCACATCTCATGAGGAATCAGTTCAACATCTTAAGGGTTCAGTTCAAGAGCTGACTGATCTGGTGAAGGATCTTCAAGTTCAGCTCAACAAGAGGTCTTTGAAGAAGGCAAGACCAAGACTCAAGTTTAAGAAGAAGCAAAGCTCAAATGTTAAGGAGGTAGTGATCAAGAAACAGCACCAAGGTTATCAAATAGAACCAGGGGGGATTTCATCACCTCCTTGGAATCCAAACCAAGCCTGAACAGGCATCAAAAGTCAAGCTTAGTGACTCTAAACAAGCTCACTAGGGAGGAAGTCCCTAAGGTATCCATGTACATATTGTTTAAGGTTTTTGGTATTTTGATTTTTGTTTGGGATTTTCATGATCAGGGAAGCAAGGGAGGCCAGATAGAAGAGGAAAAGAAGACTCGGCAGCCAGCTCGACCCCCCCACTCGACCAGGCACTCGACCGAGTACCAGTCGATGGCCATAGTCGAGTTGCCCCAGTCTCCTCCTCCAAATCAACAAGACCCCAACTACACTTTTGACAGCATGCAAGAGGATGTGGACAGTTTCTTCTCCAATACTTGAGGTACCACTATCACCTTCCCTTGTAAATACCATTGCATTTCATATTGTGTTTTGTTTTTGATCTTGAATCCTCTTACAAATTTCTTTCACACAGAGGACTGTGTGATTTAAGTTTGGGGGAGGGTTTGAGATAGCATTTGATATTGTGTTTTGTGTTCTTATTTCAAATTTTTAGCATCATCATGTTAGTATTTGCATAGCATCTAAGGCATAGAAAAACCCTAAAAATTTGAAATTTTTTGCAAAAATCTTTATAAAAAAAAAAGAGTGTTCATGTAGTTTGCATTGCATATTAGGATCTTGTTTAGCATGTTTCATGTAGGATTGTATAATATTTGCATTAGGGATCTATGATGAGTTTTGCCTTGTTAGCTTGTTTAATTCACTAGACTAGGATCAATGCCCAAGTTAATAGTACTTTGATGCTAGTTGAGTGGTTAGAAGCATAAGATTGAACCAAGCCTTGAATTCCTGCATTGCATTTGGTCTAAATTGAAGCATGTTGTGATTTGATACCATTTCCTACTTATAAGAACTTAATATTGACTGTTAAATATCAATGTGTGCATTGCTTTAAACTCATGGATATCATATACATATTTGGATCATCTTTCTCCTTTTTACCACTCTTGTTGATCCAAGTAGCTGATTGAATCATTAAAATCAGTTTCCAATACCCTTAACCAACCCTTCTTTCAAGCCATGTTTATTCTTGAGTGTGTGAGGCCTTTTTGGGATTGAGCTTGGTAGAAAGTGTTAGGTTTGAACTGACAAGAATAATGCCTTGTGTAGTTCTAGTTTGCAATTTTCAAACTAGATAGGACTAGGTGATTTCATTGTTGGGTTTGGGATTTGGTTGTTTGAAAAAGAAAGAAAAGAAAAGAGGAAAAGAGAAAGAAAAGGTTAGAGTCTTTAGGAGGGGAATGTGTTTAAGTAAAATCAAAGTCTAGTGAAAGAATGGGAAGTATGATATTGTTTAAAGATGGTTTCAGTCAAAGAAAATAAAGAAAGAAAAAGAAGAGTATAGCAAAATGCTTTAATGTCTTAAGAATAAGAAGAAAAGAAAACCATAGCAAATAAGTAAGAATCTCCCATTCCACTAGAAAGATCAAATAAGAAACCTCTCCTAAGACTTTAAAATCAAAAGAGAAAAGGGTGAAAGAGAAGAGAAGAAGTTAAAGGGTAGCACTAGGATCAATTGGGTTTAGATTGATAGGATAAACACTTTGGGTGCCTTTGGGTAGACAAGGTTTTGTTTTTGTATGTGTCTAAGTGTTCTTACCTTTAGCATTCTTCTAAAGCTCAATCCATTTTTTATGAGAGAACCTTGATATTGATAAGCCCCACTCTAAAAAGAGACCATCATTGTCTCTAAACCTTTTACTGCCAAGCCAAATGAGTTTAAGCATTGCATAGAATTGATTCATGTTCTTGATTAATGAATGTTAAAGGAAATGGTTGATTTGAATGCATGTGGATATCTAAGGCTCAAATCAGTAAAGGTTGTGATATGCTTGTCTAAAATCTTTAAGTACAGCTCATTCAACTTGCATCATAGTACTAGTAACTTGGACATTGATTCTAGATGGTCTATTTGCAAGCTTTAGGAGCTGAGATCCCACTTTCAAACCTCACCTACCTTCTTATGTCTTGTTTATTTGCTTGAGGGCAAGCAAAGACTAAGTTTGGGGGTGTTGATGTTCATATATTTTACCTTGTTTTCCCTTAGTTTATTCACAACTTTTGCATCTTTTGCTATCCATTTAGGCCATTATTGTGTAGCTTTAGGACTAATCATGCATTAGAGTATAGTTGCATTGCATTTGCATCTTTTCATGCATAAACAGGTGATTTTGGAGCTTAAGGAGCATGGAAGCAATGCTGAGGAGAAGTGAAGCAATCCTGAGGAGAAAACAAGAGAGTTAAGGCTGTAGAATCAAGGTCCGGAGTCCAACTCGACCGCACCACTCGACCACCACTCGACCGTGTGCTGAGGAGGACTCGACCGAGTGGAGAATGCACGAGAGAAGCCAGCTCGACCAGCCACTCGACCGAGCACTGGTCGAGTTGACCGAGCCGTTGACTACTTTGACTTTTTGTATTTTTAGGGCTTCCACCTCACCTCCTATATAAGGCCCTTGTACCTGCAGCCACCAAAGAGTCCAGCTTTTTAGAGAGTCTAAAACCTAGTTTTTACCTTTTTTAGATTTTATTCCTTTTGCACTTTCTTTTATTTTTAGATTTTGTACTTGTTTGAGAGAGAAAGACTAGATTCTTATATTTTGTTTGTTTCATAACTTTCAAAGTATTAAGATTTCGAGTTTTATTCCTTCATCAATATTGTAGATCTCTGTTTCATCTTTCTAATGATGCAAGTTTCATTATTTTCTGGGTTTTTGACATATTTCACCATGTGTTCTTGTGAGTAGTTTGTTTAGGACCTTGAGGATGGGTTAGGCTGGGTTGATCTTGTGGTTTGTTTGATTTGGTCAAGCTTGATTGTTGTAGATCTCTTCTAGGCTAGATGATCTTAATGCTGATCCTATATCTGAGAAGGTAGGGTTTGATTTCAAGCATCTTAGCATCACACCAATGTCTAAGGAGCATAGATAAGGCTAGATCTAGAGCTTACCATTAGGCTTGCTAAGAGATTAGAAGTCTTGTTTGGTTTGAGATGTATTGCTTAATGCCTGCTTGTGTAGATTCTTTTCTTTGTGAGAACAAGTCTAGAAATGCATAGGTTTGATTGTTTCTTGCCATGAGAGTGGATTAAACATGTCTTAGAATAGTATGTCTAGAGATCAGCTCAAAGTTTGCTTGAGATTTGTTGACCAAGTTAGATAACCACAATGATTAGCTCAGCCCATGAATCCCTCCTCAAGGCCTTCTTTGTTTATTGAAATCTTAGTCTAAATATCATTGCTTGCTTGTTGTTTGATTAGTTTTAGCATTGCTCTGTTTTTCTTGTGTTGCTCTGTTTTCACGTTTAAGTCTAGCTCGACCACGTACTCGACCTACACTCGGTCGAGTGCTGCTCGAGTTCATCCCCAGAACTTGTGTTTTTGATTTGTGATTGTCTTGTTTCATTCCTGTTTCATTTCCATTGCATTCACGTAGTTTCCTGTTCATTACTTGTCTTGCATTAGTCCATTAGCATAGTTTCTATCTTTGTTCTAGTTTCATTAAGCTTCAAGTTTTTTGTTCTGTTTGCATTTAGTATCCTGTTCTAGTTGTTTTTACTTTCTGCATTTCATATCTCATTTTAGGATTGTTAGTGACAAACAATCTTTACAATTGGCTTGACTTAGACTCATATGCACATCTTAATTGTTCACAATCACTCAGATAGGATTGACACCTCTTATACTGCAACTGCATAAGGGGAATTGAAACACCCTGACTTCTATTCATTCCATACATCATCATTCCATACATCATTCATTCATACACCACAAAGAAAGTCAGTTTCAATTGGTTGTCGGAACACCAAGCCCATATAGACTGCAGCAGAAGCAGAGTTGTATTTGAAAATGGAGGAAGGACACCTCTAGTTTTCAACGGAATTAGCCCAAGTAAGACGACATACTTCGCATCGGCAGTAAGGATTGGAAGATCGTGCGATGAAGAGAATGTTTACCTAGTCACTCGTACCGCCATGGGAGGAGATGACAAGGGAGACATGGGAGTGGAGGACATCATAGTAGTCGGGGACTATGAAGATGTATTCAGGCCATTAGAAGGATTGCCTCCACCAAGGAACCATCCTTTTACCATAAATCTTGAGCCCGGAGCTGCCCCGATTGCTAAAGCACCGTATCGCATGGCACCAGCCGAGTTGGCTGAACTCAAAACTCAGTTAGAGGATTTGTTGGAGAAGGGTTTTATTCGACCGAGTTCATCGCCATGGGGAGCCCCAGTGCTTTTTGTCAAGGAAAAGGACGAAAGTATGCGTTTGTGTATTGATTACCGAGGAATCAATAACATAACCATCAAGGATAAGTATCCGTTACCACGGATTGATGAGCTGTTAGATCAACACAGAGGAGCAAGTTGGTTTTCGAAGATTGATTTAGCCTCCGACTATCATCAAATCTCGATTGCAGAACAAGATGTGATGAAGACGACATTTCAGACAAGATAAGTCCAGTACGAGTTCGTGGTAATGCCGTTTGGACTTACCAATGCACCGGCAGCATTCATGCGTCTAATGAATAAGGTTTTCCATGATTATTTGGATCGATTCGTGATAATATTCATCGATGACATCCTTATATATTCACGGAGTGTAGAGGAGCATGAGGAGCATTTGGAGAAGGTATTGGAAATACTAAGGGAGAAAAAGTTGTTCGCTAAGTTAAACAAGTGCAAATTCTGGCAAAGGGAAATCAGATTCTTAGGACACCGAGTTTCAGAGCAAGGCGTATCCGCCGACCTAGAAAAGATTGCTGCAATTCAGGATTGGCAGAAGCCGACAACAGTGTCAGAGGTCAAAAGTTTCTTAGGCCTGGCCGGCTATTACCGGAAGTTTGTAAAGGGATTTTCATCCATTGTGAAACCTTTGACGCGACTCACTGATAAGGGAGTACCTTTTATTTGGAGTGAAGAGGTGGAAGAAGCTTTTAGGAAGCTAAAAGGAGCATTGACAACGACACCAATTTTAGCTCTTTCTGAGCCAAATCAGTCGTATGCTGTGTACACAGATGCATCAAGAGTTGGCGTTGAATGCGTTCTAATGCAATGAGATAGAGTAAATTGCGTATGCCTCCAACAGTTAAGGAAGCATGAGGAAAACTACTCCACTCATGACCTAGAAATGGCAGCCGTGGTGTTTGCGTTAAGGATATGGAGATCATATTTGTATGGAGAAGCTGTTCAGGTATTTACTGATCATCAAAGTCTTAAATACTTGTTCACGCAACCAGATCTTAATTTGCGCCAGAGAAGGTGAATGGAATTCATTGCCGATTATGACTTGAAGATCCAGTACCACCCAGGCAAAGCGAATGTAGTGGCAAATGCACTAAGCCAAAGGAAAGCACAAGTTGATGCCGAGAAAGACGTGGAGTCTCTAGCAGATGAATTGAAGAAGGTAAGGCTTCTAGACTTAGAAGGAGAATCTAGTGAGCCATTGGGTTTACAAGCTGTAACTCAAGCGAGCCTACTACATCAAATTCGCAAAGAGCAACCCAAGGATGAGAACCTGAAGAAAATTATCGAGGAATTGAAGAGTTTAGACGGACCAAATGCTAGTGGTTACCACTTAGCAGATGATGGCACCTTACTCCTTAATGGGAGAATAACTGTACCTGACTGGGGTGGACTAAGAGAGGAGATATTGAGAGCAGCCCACAGTTCAGTGTTAAGTATACATCTTGGAAGTGCGTAGGTATTATCATTGGCCTGGATTGAAGAGAGCAGTAGCAAAATGGGTAAGCCAATGTGATTCATGTCAAAGAATCAAGGTAGAGCATCAAGTGCCAGCAGGATTGCTTCGCAACTTGCCCATACCAACATGGAAATGGGTCTCTATCTCGATGGATTTTATTACCGGTCTACCAACCAGGAAGGGACGAATCAATGACGCTGTATGGGTAGTGGTTGATCGTTTAACCAAGGTAGCCCACTTGGTTTCAGGGAAGAGCACGGATCAAGCGCCAATTTTGGCAGAGAAGTATATAGACGAGATTTTGAAGTTGCATGGAGTGCCAGCAAACATTGTCTCCGACCGAGATCCAAAATTCACATCGATATTTCGGCAAGATTTGCAGAGGGCGTTGGGAACAGATGTTCACATGAGCACCTCATTCCACCCAGAGAGTGATGGACAGACGGAAAGGACTATCCGAACCATATAGGACATGATCCGACTATGCGCATTGAAATGGTCTACAGATTGGGAAGGGAATTTGCCATTGGTTGAGTTTGCATATAACAATAGTTATAACTCAAGTATCGACATGTTACCGTTTGAAGCGATGTACGGAAGGCCTTGTCGAACACCTTTGTGTTGGACCGAAGTTGGGGAAAGGACAAGTTTCAATCAAAAGTTCATTGACGAGACGACAGAGAAGGTCAAGTTTATTCAAGAGTGCAAGGCGGGAAGTGGAATTTGAAGTCGGGGATATGGTGTACTTGAAGGTAGCACCACAAAAAGGAAAGGATCGATTTGGTAAAGTGGGAAAGCTCGCGGTAAGGTTCATCGGACCATACCGGATTGAGAGAAGAGTTGGAGAGGTAGCCTACCGGCTATCTATGGCAGAGACTATGCGGCTACATAAAGTCTTCCACGGCTCACAACTACCGAAGCATGTACTGGATCCTAACATGATTGTGCCAGAGCCTATCGAGGAATTGGAGCCAAATCTCACATACCCCGAGGGACTGTTGGAATTAGGGCTAAGAAGGACTTGGAAGTTGAAGAACAGGAGCATTCCTCAAATCCAAGTATTATGGGGAAAGCAGAACCGTAAGATCATCACTTGGGAGGATGAGGATAGGATTCGCACCAAGTATCCTCAGTTGTTCATCGGAGAGGATGAAGCAGGGCCATTAGATCCTTATGGAATTCGGGACGAATTCTATTAAGGGAGGGAGAATGTCATGATCCTCACCAAGGGGTAAATTTTAAAATAAAACCCCTTGGCCAAAGGACCTGGAAAGGACATGAAAAGAAGGCAAGGAAGGAAGGTCGATGAATTACTGAAGAAGTGTCCGAGAAATTCTGGACGGACCGAGAGATGGCCGATGGTACCATGTACCATGTACCATGTACCGTACCGGACATACATGGAATGACCGGACGTACCAGGCGAACGCCGAGCGGACAAGGACTGTGTCCTGGACGAGAAGCAAGAGTGGGAAGGAACCCACTAAGGAAGGTGAATTAAATATTAAAAAGTGGAGTTAGTGGAGTCTCCACTAAGTGATTATTTAATCACAAAATTAACTAAGTGGAATTTTCACTAAGAGTTAATTTAATCTCATGGAAGTATGTGGGAAACAAGAGAAGATTCTCTTGGACAAGTGTTGTGCTCACTAAACAAGTGTACACACATGCAAATTGGTGGCTTAGAAGATGGACACTCTTCAAGCATGCATTGGGACAAGTTGTCGCATACACTCTCTATATAAAGACCTCCATCCTCTCTCTTTTCGCCAAAAAATCTTAAGGGAGAAGAAGAGAAAGAGAGAAAGAAGAGGAAGAGAGAAAGAAGAGAGAAAAAGAGAGAGGTGTTGCCGCAAGGGAGAAAGAGTGAAGGAGAAAAGAAGCAAGTCAAGACTATCGACCATTGCAATGTGTTGAATCGAGTAGGAAATCGATTTCAACAAAAGAAGGGTTTCAAGTGTGTCGTGAAGGAGCTTCATCAAGAAAGTCCGACCACTCCTTACAAGAGATCGTCGGTTTTCTGTGAGTTCAGGCACATATTGCATCGGCTAGATGGGGATTAAAGACATCCATCTAGTGGACGGTTTGCATGAGCACTTAGTTGCATTTTTACTTGAATTTCTTTTGTGATTTTCTTGTTTTAATGCATCTGCTGTGAGGTTATACCAGTTACTAGTTCGAAATGTTCTAGTAACAAGGGTGATAACTAGTTGTGATACTTGTAAAATTATGGGATTAACAACCATAAGAACTCAAGTATCAATCTTGCTGAAGTCTTAATGCGTTTTAGTCCACGACAAAGTCCGGCTAGCGTAGTAAGACTGGGGTATTGCTGTCCTTCCTATTCCGTACCACATGCAGCCACGACATGAAACCCATGTTCGTGTGTGTAGGGTTGGTTACGAAGAGCTTGGAGGTTATTGGGCTCGCTACCTGATGTTACTATATTTTACCATATTTAAGGCCTTGTTTAGTTCATGTTTTGCATCATATAGAAATGATTCCTTAGGTTTTATAGCCATTTATGTCCAAATATACACTTAGGATGTTTAGAAGCATGCATTGCACACATTAGTGCATTTGGAGTATTATTAGGTGTTATGGAGCTCTAAAAGGGTAAGGAAGGACTTGGTGTTATTTCTGGAGCTAAACAAGAGGACTGAAAGTATCAGAAAGTGGATTCGCAAGGCAACTCGACAACAGCATTCGAGCAGGCACATGGTCGAGTACTCGGTCGGATTCATAACGAGCTCCTCAAAGATCGATCCAAATGAAGATCTTCCGTTGCGATTCAGGTTCCGCATCCTTCATGAGAGTTGTAGGAAATTGAGATAACGTTCTAATGACGGTGGTTTAAAGGAAATAAGAGGTGTAGTGCAAGAGTTATCCCGATATTACTGAACGGATATCATCCCAGATCGAAGACTCGAGCTACGTGACGGACCGACCACTCAACCATGCACTCGATCGAGCACATGGTCGAGCTGACCGCCGCCTCTCTGTTTTGTCCTCTAGCTAACTAGGGCTTCTCTCTCTTTACTATATATATGTGTACTGGTACTTGTGGCCGAAGAGAGAGACCCTGGAGACCATGTGGACACTTCATAACCTAGTTTTTGCCATTTTTAGCTTCTTTTACTTATTGCATCGTCTCTTATCTTTGCTCAAGATTTTCATAGATTTGTAACCTTCATAACTTTGAATCTGTTGAATATTTGCTTTCACTTATTTGTTTAATATTGTTCATCTTTATCTCATCTTTCTAATCATGATAGTTTCATTAATTTCTGGGTTTGTGTTCTTCATGATGATTTTTAGATCTTATTAGTGGCTTAGGATCTTAGGGATGGATTAGGCTGGGTAAAGGTTATGGTTGTTTAGATTGGTCAAGCTTGGTTGTTATATATCTCTTCTAAATTAGATATGCTCTATGCTATTCTTATACTGAGAGGGTAAGGATAGATCTTAAGCTTCTTAGCATCACACCAATGTCTAAGTTGTTAGATAAGGCTAATGCTAGAGATTATCATGAAGCATGCTAAGAGATTAGATGTTTAAAGTGATTTTTGACATTGATGATCTGGGTTTTAATGCCTGCTTTGATATGTAATAGCTAGTGAGAACTAGGTCTAAGAAGTATCTTGGCTTGATTGTTATTGTCATGAGAATGGATTAACATGTATTAGAAGATCATTGTCTAGAGATAGCTCATTGTTGATTGAGGTTTGTTGACCAATTTAGATAGCCATAGCTTGAGTCCATCCCATGAATCCATCCTTAGGACCTTTCTTTGTTTATTGATTTCCTTGTTTAAGTATTGTTAATTGCTTGGTGTTTGCTCTGTTTTCATTATTTGCTCTGTTTCTGTTCATTCGCTTGTCAACTCGACCCCCCACTCGACCATGCACTCGACCGAGTGCTAGGTCGAGCTCCATTTTACTTTATTGCTTATGCATTGTTCTGTTCCTGTTTTCTTCTGCTTATTAGTTAATTCTGCTTAGTCTTGTTTATTGCACTTGTTCTACAGTTTAATTCAGCATTAGTATTGTCTTAAGTTGCCTTATTTCATTGCATTTCATTATTGTCATTAGGTTGTTAGAAACAAATCAACTTGATATTTGGCTTAACTTGAATGCATTGATCACATCTTGACTGCTTACATATCACACTCTTTATGGATAGACATCCTTTATGCTACAACATTATAAGGGAATTGAAACACCTTGCATTACATTCTGATCATCTTAGCCTAAGTCTGTTTGTTTGCATGTCATCATTCATTCATTCATAGGTTAAGATAGAAAAACCCATGTTTCAATTGGTGCTGTTACCATTAGGGTGTTTATATGTTCCAGTCGAGATTTCATTGTTTCAAGATTAAGCTATGTTACTTTTGATTATATTACTCACCTCTTTGTTGTTCTGGTGTTCTGTTTTGATTCTCAGGTACCACTAGTCTAGGCACTCGGTCGAGTACCTCATAGCAAACGGTCGAGTGCTTGTTCGAGCACCTGGTCGAGCACCTGTTCAGAGTCTCAAAATCAAAGAAAAAGAGGTGGCAATGGAACTCCCACATGATCAGACTGAACCTCAAAGGAGAAGGAAGATTGGTGATAGTGATGCTCCCACAACTCATACTCAGAGATTTGGGATAGTGCCTCCTGCTGTCCATAACACAACCTTCACAATCAAGAGTAGTCTTATCTCAAGGGTTCAAAGCAGCAAATTTCATGGACTGCCTACTGAGGACCCACTTGCACACCTTGATGAGTTTGATAGGCTCTGTAGCCTCACCAATATAATTGGAGTTAGTGAGGATGCCTTGAAGCTGAGATTGTTCCCTTTTTCTCTAGGAGATAAAGCCCATCAGTGGGAGAAGACTCTACCTCCTGGAAAAATCACCTCTTGGATTGATTGTAAGAAGGTATTCCTTGCAAAGTTCTTCACTAGCTCAAGGACTGCATATTTGAGGAATGAAATTTCAGGATTTCTCCAAAAGAACAATGAGACCTTTTGTGAGGCATGGGAGAGGTTCAAAGGATATCAAACACAATGCCCACATCATGGATTCAGCAGTGAATATTTGTTGTGTACTTTGTATAGAGGTGTTCTTCCCAATATCAAGATGCTCCTAGACACAGCCTCCAATGGAAGCTTCATGAATAGAGATGTAGCTGGAGGTTTGGAATTAATAGAGAACTTTGCTCAGTCTAATGGAGATTATAGTGAGGAATATGATAGCAGCTTAAGGGGAGGTGTTGATTCTGAGGAAGAGCATAGAAAGGAACTACAAGCTTTAGAGGAGAAGCTTGAGAAGCTAGATAACCTCTTTCTAACCCAGCAGAAGCAAGTACATGCTCTTTGTGAAGCTGAGCAGTTTATGGTCCCAGTTTACCCTCCACAACAACCCCAGCCAGCTCCTGCTCAAGATCATGAGATGAAGAGTATGCTTCAGCAACTCCTACAAGGTCAAGCTAATGGAGCTATGGAAACAAGTAAGAAGCTCACAGATATGAATAACAAGGTGGACTGCACATACAATGACCTTAATACCAGGATTGAAGCCTTAACTTGCAGAATGCTTCTACTAGAGAGGAAGAATGAATCTTCTTCTTCTAGTCAACTCAATGGGACCACAATTGACAACCTAAAGGAGTTTGCCACTGCCCAAGATTTCTCTCTCCAAGAACTACCTTCAAAGCGCACTGAGGACAGTTGCAACCAAGTTGGGGAGGATTTTCTTCAACCAGAGGTGCAGAATGAGAAGAGAACTGAGCTTGAGACACCATTCGACCATACACTCGACCATGCACACGGTCGAGTGCCTGATCGAGTCATTGCTCAAAATTTTAGCAAGCCGGTTTGGTTCATTCCTCCTCCTTATCAGCCACCTTTGTCATTTCCAGGACGGTTTAAAGAGCAAATGCTGAAAAGTACAAGGCTTCTATTGACCAGCAAGCAATGATGGTCTTGAGTCATGAACCTTTATTAGAAGATGTTGAAATGAAGGATAAGCCACAAATTAAATAGCTTGAGCAGAAGAAGCCAACTATTGATGGGCAGACCTTCAGGATTGAAGAAAAAGGTCATGAAACTGAGTCTGAAATCCTTAAGGGTGTGAATGGGGTAGAAACAGAGATTTTAGGTCACTCGGCCTTCCACTCGACCTACCACTCGACCGAGCACCTTAAGTCACTCGACCGAGTGGTACCAAGTCACCCAAAATGCCCAGACTTCATCCCCAAGCTTCACCAACAACAAGAGCCAAGAAATCCTTCCTTTGATGGTTTGTCTGAGCTTCAAACTGTCAACTTTCTACATGATTCAGTGAGGGAATTAACAACTAAGGATGAGGAGATAAGTGGGCAAATCAAGCAACTCCATGGTAAAGCCAAAAGTTCCTCTCTAAAGAAAGCAAGGGAAGGTCTGAGTATTATTAGCAGACACAACTCTTTTAGCATTGACCCAAGAATAAGAGGAGCAATACAATCTTTGGGAACAAAGGGGACTTCATCACCTCTCTATGACTCTTCCAAAGCATAAGAAGTATGAAAAGTCAAGCTTAGAGACTTTAAACAAGCTCACTTGGGAGGAAGTCCCAAAGGTATCCTTGTATATATTGGTTTAAGTTTCTTGTTATTTTGATCTTGTTTTCTTTAGTGTTATGGTTGGGCAGGTAGCATGAATGTCCTTTAAGCACTTGGTGGATATCAAATGAATCCCACCCTTAGCCCATCCCAAGTAGTACTCCAACTCTATCTTTGTATATACCATTGCATTTGTTGTTTTTGTGCTCTTTCTTGATTCTTAAATCCTCTTTCAAATTTCTCTTACACAAGGGACTGTGTAATTTAAGTTTGGGGGAGGGTTTGAGATGACATTTGATGTTGTGTTTTGTTTTCTTATTTCAAATTTTTAGCATAATCATGTTAGTACTTGTATTTCATCTATGGCATAGAAAAACCTAAAAATTTGAAAATTTTTGCAAAAATCTTTACAAAAAAAAAGGTGTTCATGCAGTTTGCATTGCATATTAGGATCTTGTTAGTATGTTTCATGTAGGACTGTTTCATATTTGCATTAGGGATCTATGATGAGTTCAGCCTAGTTAACTTGTTTAAATTAGCTAGACTAGGATCAATGCCCAAGTTAATAGTACTTTGATGCTAGTTGAGTAGTTAGAAGCATAAGATTGAACCAAGCCTTGAATTCCTGCATTGCATTTGGTCTAAATTGAAGCATGTTGTGATTTGATGCCATTTCCTACTTATAAGAACCTAATATTGACTTTCAATTATCAACTTGTGCATTGCTTTAAACTCATGGATACCATACACATATTTGGATCATCTTTCTCCTTTTTACCACTCTTGTTGATCCAAGTAGCTGATTTCACTTTTAAATCATGTTTCTCCTACCCTTAACCAACCCTTCTTTCAAGCCATGTTTATTCTTGTGAGTGTGAGGCCTATTTTGGGATTGAGCTTGGTAGAAAGTGTTAGGTTTGAACTAACAAGAGTAAGGCCTTGTGTAGTTCTAGTTTGCAATTTTCAAACTAGATAGGACTAGGTGGTTCACTTGTTGGGTTTGGGACTTGGCTGTTTTGAAAAGAAAAGAGGGAAAAGAGAAAGAAAAGGTTAGAGAACCTTGACTTAATGAGCCCCACTCTAAAGAGAGACCATCCTTGTCTCTAAACCTTTATCTCCAAGCCAAATGAGTTTAATCATTGCACAATCTGATTCATGTTCTTGCTTAATGAATGTTAAAGGAAATGATTGATCTGAATGCATGTGGATATCTAAGCCTTGAATCAGTAGAGGTTGTGATAGGTCTGTCTAAAGTTTTTAAGTACAGCTCATTCACCTTGCATTATAGTACTAGTAACTTGGACATTGATTCTAGGTAGCTCATTAGTAAGTTGTTAGGTTCTAAGATCCCACTTTCAAACCTCACCTTCCTACTTATGTCTTGTTTATTTGCTTGATGGCAAGCAAACACTAAGTTTGGGGGTGTTGATGTTACTATATTTTACCATATTTAGGCCTTGTTTAGTTCATGTTTTGCATCATATAGAAATGATTCCTTAGGTTTTATAGCCATTTATGTCCAATTATACACTTAGGATGTTTAGAAGCATGCATTGCATACATTTGTGTATTTGGAGTATTATTAGGTGTTATGGAGCTCTAAAAGGGTAAGAAAGGACTTGGTGTTATTTCTGGAGCTAAACAAGAGGACTGAAAGTATCAGGAAGTGGATTCGCAAGGCAACTCGACCACAGCACTCGAGCAGGCACATGGTCGAGTACTCGGTCGGATTCATAACGAGCTCCTCAAAGATCGATCCAAATGAAGATCTTCCGTTGCGATTCAGGTTCCGCATCCTTCATGAGAGTTGTAGGAAATTGATATAACGTTCTAATGCCGGTGGTTTAAAGGCAATCAGAGGTGTAGTGCAAGAGTTATCCCGATTTTACTGAATGGATATCATCCCAGATCGAAGACTCGAGCTACGTGACGGACCGACCACTTGACCGAGCACATGGTCGAGCTGACCGCCGCCTCTCTGTTTTGTCCTCTAGCTAACTAGGGCTTCTCTCTCTTTACTATTTATATGTGTACTGGTACTTGTGGCCGAAGAGAGAGACCCTGGAGACCATGTGGACACCTCATAACCTAGTTTTTGCCATTTTTAGCTTCTTTTACTTTATTGCATCATCTCTTATCTTTTCTCTAGATTTTCATACATTTGTAACCTTCATAACTTTGAATCTGTTGAATATTTGCTTTCACTTCTTTGTTCAATATTGTTCATCTTTATCTCATCTTTCTAGTCATGATAGTTTCATTAATTTCTGGGTTTGTGTTCTTCATGATGATTTTTAGATCTTATTAGTGGCTTAGGATCTTAGGGATGGATTAGGCTGGGTAAAGGTTATGGTTGTTTAGATTGGTCAAGCTTGATTGTTATATATCTCTTCTAGATTAGATATGCTCTATGCTATTCTTATACTGAGAGGGTAAGGATAGATCTTAAGCTTCTTAGCATCACACCAATGTCTAAGTTGTTAGATAAGGCTAATGCTAGAGATTATCATGAAGCATGCTAAGAGATTAGATGTTTAAAGTGATTTTTGACATTGATGATCTGGGTTTTAATGCCTGCTTTGATATGTAATAGCTAGTGAGAACTAGGTCTAAGAAGTATCTTGGCTTGATTGTTATTGTCATGAGAATGGATTAACATGTATTAGAAGATCATTGTCTAGAGATAGCTCATTGTTGATTGAGGTTTGTTGACCAATTTAGATAGCCATAGCTTGAGTCCATCCCATGAATCCATCCTTAGGATTTTCTTTGTTTATTGATTTCCCTGTTTAAGTATTGTTAATTGCTTGTTGTTTGCTCTGTTTTCATTATTTGCTCTGTTTCTGTTCATTCGCTTGTCAACTCGACCTCCCACTCGACCATGCACTCGGTCGAGTGCATGGTTGAGCTCCATTTTACTTTCTTGCTTATGCATTGTTCTGTTCTTGTTTTCTTCTGCTTATTAGTTAATTCTGCTTAGTCTTGTTTATTGCACTTGTTCTACAGTTTAATTCAGCATTAGTATTGTCTTAAGTTGCCTTAGTTCATTGCATTTCATTATTGTCATTAGGTTGTTAGAAACAAATCAACTTGATATTTGGCTTAACTTGAATGGATTGATCACATCTTGACTGCTTACATATCATACTCTTTATGGATTGACATCCTTTATGCTACAACATCATAAGGGAATTGAAAAACCTTGCATTACATTCTGATCATTCATACTTATGTTTGTTTGTTTGATTGCATCATTCATTCATTCATAAGTAGATACTTGAAAAAGTTCTTGTTTCACTACCCTGGCCGAGGCTGTCTACACGATGGTGTGGCTCTAAATGAAGTTCGGTTGCATGCCTCTGTGGTTGCAACGCGGTTGTTAAAAGGGGTGTTAAGGAAAGGAAGCATACCGGGCCCATAAATTAAAACTTGTTTAAAACTCTTTGTTTTTATTCAGGTTCGTGGTGTTGCATGTTGTTGCATGTTGATGCATGTTGTTGTGATTGCTTACTAGATTAATTTGCTTAGCTCATTATCTTCCGCATGCTATCTCTGATTGTTTGTTGATTGACTGCTTGCTTGCATGTCGTCTGTTATTGGGGTTTGGGATTGGGGCTAATCTCTTTGCAGGAACCTTGAGCTCACTAAGTAATCTTAGATTACTTATGATAATAATTTGTGTTGCAGGTAACCCTAGAGGGAACTAGAGGGCGTGGTGAACGATAGGAACCCAGAGTAGTTTTATTTTGTGTCTATTGTAAAATTCAAGTATGTTTCTTTTCGAATCAAACTTTCGCACTAGGCCTTATCTAAAGCTCTACCATCTTTTGGTATCTATTTTGTAATCAACTATTTTTATTTATCAAAGTATTTGGGTTTCTTTTAAACGGGCGAGTGGTACTGATATAGACTTTGTCTGAGTCGGCTCAACGCACGGTGTGTCACAAGGGTTGCAAAGCCTTAAGGATGTGTCGTGTGGTCGGGAACCTCACCGATGGACTGGCCAAAGGGTTCTGATCCGCTCTTGCACCTGGCCGGATCGTTGGTGAACGTTTCCAAAGTAGCATGCCGGTGTCGTCCGCGGTCCGCCTGCCCATACGGCGGTTCGGGGGCATTACAGGAAGGCTACGGTTAGCGGTATTCAGGTTGTAAAAGAGTTTTAGGACGTGTTCCAGTCATTGCAGGGATTACCACCTTCTCGGTCTGATCCTTGTACGATTGAATTGGAACCAGGGACCACACCGTTATCCAAGGCTCCTTACAGGATGGCTCCAGCAGAGATGGCAGAGCTGAAAAAGCAGTTAGAGGATTTTTTGAGCAAGGGATTCATCCGTCCTAGTGTATCACCATGTGGAGCGCCGGTGTTATTCGTTAAGAAGAAGGATGGGAGTTTTCACTTGTATATTGATTACAGGGGTCTCAACCGGGTCACTATGAAGAACAAGTACCCTCTACCGAGGATCGATGAGTTGTTGGATCAGTTGAGGGGTGCTACTTGGTTCTCCAAGATAGATCTGGCGTCGGGTTATCATCAGATACTGATAGATGAGGCAGATCTGAGGAAGACTGCATTCAGGACGAGGTATGGGCATTATGAGTTTGTGGTGATGCCGTTTGGGTTGACTAACGCACCAGCTGCGTTTATGAGATTGATTAACAGGGTGTTTCAGGAGTTTCTGGACATGTCTGTCATCATTTTCATCGACGATATCCTGGTTTATTCTAAGAGTCCTGAGGAGCATGCAATGCATTTGAGAGCAGTTCTGGAGAAGCTGCGTGAGCAGAAGTTGTTTGCTAAGTTGAGCAAGTGTAGTTTCTGGCAGCAGGAGATGGGTTTTCTGGGTCACATTGTGTCTGCAGATGGGGTTTCTGTAGATCCGGAGAAGATTCAGGCTATCAAGGATTGGCCTCGACCGCAAAATGCCAGAGAGATCAGGAGTTTCCTTGGTTTGGCAGGTTACTACAGGAGGTTTGTACAGGGGTTTGCGAGTAGAGCACGCCCTATGACTAAGTTGACAGGGAAGGATGTTCCTTTTGTCTGGTCACAAGAGTGCGAGGAGGGCTTTGCAAGCCTGAAGGAGATATTGACTACTGCTCCGGTGTTGGCTTTGCCTGAGCAGGTAGAACCCTATGTGGTGTATGCAGATGCATTTAGAGTTAGTTTGGGATGTGTGTTGATGCAGCATGGGAAGGTGATTGCCTACGCTTCGCGGCAGTTGTGGAAGCATGAGGACAACTATCCTACTCATGACTTGGAGATGGGTGTTGTAGTTTTTGCCCTGAAGATTTGGAGATCTTATCTTTATGGTGCAAAGGTACAGGTGTTTACAGATCATAAGAGCCTGAAGTACATATTCACTCAGCCCGAGCTGAATTTGAGGCAGAGGCGGTGGATGGAGCTGGTGGCAGATTATGATCTGGAGATAGCCTACCACCTTGGTAAGGCTAACTTGGTTCCAGTTGCTCTGAGTCGGAGGAGGGTAGCTTCAGCTCAGGAGCAAGAGATGGAGTCTCTGGTAGGAGAGATCGGTGCGTTGAGTTTGTGTGTTGTGTCTTAGGAACCGTTGGGTTTGGAGGCGGTTGATAGAGCAGATCTTCTGAGCANATGCTACAACATCATAAGGGAATTGAAAAACCTTGCATTACATTCTGATCATTCATACTTATGTTTGTTTGTTTGATTGCATCATTCATTCATTCATAAGTAGATACTTGAAAAAGTTCTTGTTTCACTACCCTGGCCGAGGCTGTCTACACGATGGTGTGGCTCTAAATGAAGTTCGGTTGCATGCCTCTGTGGTTGCAACGCGGTTGTTAAAAGGGGTGTTAAGGAAAGGAAGCATACCGGGCCCATAAATTAAAACTTGTTTAAAACTCTTTGTTTTTATTCAGGTTCGTGGTGTTGCATGTTGTTGCATGTTGATGCATGTTGTTGTGATTGCTTACTAGATTAATTTGCTTAGCTCATTATCTTCCGCATGCTATCTCTGATTGTTTGTTGATTGACTGCTTGCTTGCATGTCGTCTGTTATTGGGGTTTGGGATTGGGGCTAATCTCTTTGCAGGAACCTTGAGCTCACTAAGTAATCTTAGATTACTTATGATAATAATTTGTGTTGCAGGTAACCCTAGAGGGAACTAGAGGGCGTGGTGAACGATAGGAACCCAGAGTAGTTTTATTTTGTGTCTATTGTAAAATTCAAGTATGTTTCTTTTCGAATCAAACTTTCGCACTAGGCCTTATCTAAAGCTCTACCATCTTTTGGTATCTATTTTGTAATCAACTATTTTTATTTATCAAAGTATTTGGGTTTCTTTTAAACGGGCGAGTGGTACTGATATAGACTTTGTCTGAGTCGGCTCAACGCACGGTGTGTCACAAGGGTTGCAAAGCCTTAAGGATGTGTCGTGTGGTCGGGAACCTCACCGATGGACTGGCCAAAGGGTTCTGATCCGCTCTTGCACCTGGCCGGATCGTTGGTGAACGTTTCCAAAGTAGCATGCCGGTGTCGTCCGCGGTCCGCCTGCCCATACGGCGGTTCGGGGGCATTACAGGAAGGCTACGGTTAGCGGTATTCAGGTTGTAAAAGAGTTTTAGGACGTGTTCCAGTCATTGCAGGGATTACCACCTTCTCGGTCTGATCCTTGTACGATTGAATTGGAACCAGGGACCACACCGTTATCCAAGGCTCCTTACAGGATGGCTCCAGCAGAGATGGCAGAGCTGAAAAAGCAGTTAGAGGATTTTTTGAGCAAGGGATTCATCCGTCCTAGTGTATCACCATGTGGAGCGCCGGTGTTATTCGTTAAGAAGAAGGATGGGAGTTTTCACTTGTATATTGATTACAGGGGTCTCAACCGGGTCACTATGAAGAACAAGTACCCTCTACCGAGGATCGATGAGTTGTTGGATCAGTTGAGGGGTGCTACTTGGTTCTCCAAGATAGATCTGGCGTCGGGTTATCATCAGATACTGATAGATGAGGCAGATCTGAGGAAGACTGCATTCAGGACGAGGTATGGGCATTATGAGTTTGTGGTGATGCCGTTTGGGTTGACTAACGCACCAGCTGCGTTTATGAGATTGATTAACAGGGTGTTTCAGGAGTTTCTGGACATGTCTGTCATCATTTTCATCGACGATATCCTGGTTTATTCTAAGAGTCCTGAGGGGCATGCAATGCATTTGAGAGCAGTTCTGGAGAAGCTGCGTGAGCAGAAGTTGTTTGCTAAGTTGAGCAAGTGTAGTTTCTGGCAGCAGGAGATGGGTTTTCTGGGTCACATTGTGTCTGCAGATGGGGTTTCTGTAGATCCGGAGAAGATTCAGGCTATCAAGGATTGGCCTCGACCGCAAAATGCCAGAGAGATCAGGAGTTTCCTTGGTTTGGCAGGTTACTACAGGAGGTTTGTACAGGGGTTTGCGAGTAGAGCACGCCCTATGACTAAGTTGACAGGGAAGGATGTTCCTTTTGTCTGGTCACAAGAGTGCGAGGAGGGCTTTGCAAGCCTGAAGGAGATATTGACTACTGCTCCGGTGTTGGCTTTGCCTGAGCAGGTAGAACCCTATGTGGTGTATGCAGATGCATTTAGAGTTAGTTTGGGATGTGTGTTGATGCAGCATGGGAAGGTGATTGCCTACGCTTCGCGGCAGTTGTGGAAGCATGAGGACAACTATCCTACTCATGACTTGGAGATGGGTGTTGTAGTTTTTGCCCTGAAGATTTGGAGATCTTATCTTTATGGTGCAAAGGTACAGGTGTTTACAGATCATAAGAGCCTGAAGTACATATTCACTCAGCCCGAGCTGAATTTGAGGCAGAGGCGGTGGATGGAGCTGGTGGCAGATTATGATCTGGAGATAGCCTACCACCTTGGTAAGGCTAACTTGGTTCCAGTTGCTCTGAGTCGGAGGAGGGTAGCTTCAGCTCAGGAGCAAGAGATGGAGTCTCTGGTAGGAGAGATCGGTGCGTTGAGTTTGTGTGTTGTGTCTTAGGAACCGTTGGGTTTGGAGGCGGTTGATAGAGCAGATCTTCTGAGCAGAGTGCGGTTGGTTCAGGAGAAGGATTTGGGGCTGGTGAATGCCTCACTGAGTGGATTGCCTCACTGAGTGTTTATTAAATACTCATGCATTGCAATTTGTGTTTGTGATGCAGATAAAGGAAAAGTGTGATCATGGAATCAAGGCAATGAAGAGGAGGATATTCTAGGGACTCGATTGGATGTTGTCTGGCATTGCTAGGTTGCTAGAGTTGGGTCTTTAGAACTTGCTAGGTTGCTGGTTCCTTGTTTCCTATTGTTTGATATTGGAGTATTGCTATATTTGATTATTGGCTATTAGTTATTGGATTATTGTTTGGATATTGGTATCTGTTATTTCCGCTGTTGGTTTTGCGTGTGGTTAGGTGGCTAGTGGATATGAGACGACTAGTTGTAGTTTATTATTATTATTTATTATTTAAAAAAAAGGGTCAGGTCGTTTCAACCTTGCGTCCAACCTCTCCCACCTTCCTCTCTTGGAGAGATAACCTTTCGTCCAACCTCCTCCACCATAGAGAGAATATCGGCTCTGCCCTCCTCTAGTGTGGAGAGAATATGTTCACGTCTTTTTATTATCTCAAAGTGGCTTGCTCTAGTAACCAATAAAACTAAAAACCCTTTTCCAACGTCACAAAATCTTTTGATAGTAACTAATATTAAATTTCCCAATGTATTCATGGAAGTTTCTTTGACCCACCATGATGTAGCCTCTGTCTTCAAGTTCCTATGGATCTATAACCAACGATTTATGTTTTTCCAATCTATCTATGTTTGATGTAGGCTTGTGTTTGATTAGCCTATTTTATCCAACCATTAGGTTGATGACCTTCTCTCTTTATCTTCTTTTGAGATCGAACGAATGGTAAAAATTATGTTTGCAAAAAAAAAAAAGTTCTATGACCAACCAATCAAGGTTGAAAAACTAGAAGAAAATTAATTTGACATAATTAATGAAATAATAGAAAATTATAAGCACGATAATATATGAATCTCAAATAATTCAAAGAAAAATAAATTAAATAAAATAATCTAAAAATACAGTAGTAGAAAAAGAAGATGCATATATTAGGCTTCCAATTTTTTTTTGGGTCAATATATTAATCTTACCTATTCCAAACTGAAAAAGTAGAAAGTATGTTTTGGTTTAAAAAAATAAGGAAAATTTGTCTTCTCATTAAAAAAAGGTTTGACCAACAGGATAAAGTTGAAAACAATATTTTTGAATAAATTATTTTGTTAGATGAGTAATATAAGATGATCTATGTTTATATAGAAGTGAGTATTTATATTTTTTAAAATTAATAATATACTGTATATTTTCCTTAATCTATTTTCTATTTTTTTGAGAAAATTTCTTCCAATGAGCTTATTATTTTTTTTTTAAAGTTGTTGCTTCTCACTTTCTTGTAAGACATACTATCGTTCGACAATAAGAACACTTTCTGTTTAGTTGATCTATTGTTATATAATTTATATTGTTATCTTGCATTTGTGTATTCATCTTTTTTTTTTATGCTACTTGTCCAGCATATTAATAGAAATAATAATAATACTATGAGAAATTTGTTAAAATCAAAAACCTTAGTTATTATGCATAAAAAACTTTGTTAACACTTCAAAGTCAAAAATTGCGTAGTATGCATTATGAAATTAAGAAACGAAACAAAATTCAAAGAAACGATGACGAAAACACATGGTAATATCTAGGAATCTTTTTATATAGTTTCTTCGATTAGACAACAAACAAATTGCCTTCGAGACTTTTTCAAGAACAATGATGTGTCAAATAAAAGGTTAATAAAAAACAAAGAAGAACATTTTACCAAGAAAAACAAAGCTAGTCGAAATTATTTTGTTTGATAAAAATATGTCATCATTTCTTGGCTTAAATAGAGGGGTGTATTTACAATCTTTTTCCTTTTAGGATTAACATTTTTTTTTTAATATAATAAGATTACAATTATCTTATGTCTCGTTTTATCAAGCTTGAAAACTGTGATTTCTGATCGTTAAAATTGACATGTGTCAAGATGTGATGTGTTACTAACTTTGATATGTGATTTTTGATCGTTAAAATTGACACGTGTGACAACCTGATGAATTACTAATTTGGATATTTAATCGTTAAAACTAACACATTTCACGATCTAATGAGTTTTTAACTTTGATCTCTGATCATTAAAACTAACACGTGTCACGATCTAGTGAGTTACTAAATTTGAGAACCAAATTTTTTTAATATGATAAGATCCACCCTCGATCCGAACTAGGTTTTGTTGGTTCGATTCCAATATAGGTATTTAAGGTAGGGTATTTTGCCCATGCCTACTCTACACCTTCTTTTATAAAATATCCAATTTAATTGTAGCCAGCCACACACAAAATATCAGATTTGTATTCTTCCCGTTTGAAATATCAACTCTCGATTATTGATAAAATATATATATATAACAAACTAGCAAATCTTTAGCTCCCATCTTTGCAAGCAGAGTCTGAGACCCTCCTCGAAAGACTTATCGTGGTCCTTGTATTTAAGACAATGTTTTGAGCTTGTGTATCGTCGAAAACTCTCTGAGCATATAAGAATTTTTACCACACACCACTTGCCTCAACTTCAAAGTTTGAACAAGATTTTCAAAAGAGTTTGCTACAAACTTATTAGGTTATGCTAGGGTTTATAAATCTTCTCTCGGGCTGTTTATATATTATTCGTAAGTTAAGCTAGATTGTCTCCCACGATCGATGATGTAAAATGACAAATCTATTATTCGTACGAACCGTCGAGGTGATAGGTTTCTGTTATAACGGTATCACTATTAACCACTGAGATTGTGGTGAGGCTTTTTTTTTTTTCCTTTTTTTTTCATTTTTTAATTATATTCAAAAATCTTAAATCTAATCTTTTTAATGATCAAATTTAATCACAAAAGCAACTGCAAATCATCATTTTATTTTTTTGGAACAAACAAACCACAATTTTATGAACACTACTCTTTTCATCACAAATAGCCTATTACACCACAGCAAGAGTTGACGTTTTTTTCCAAAGATTGAAATATAGTATAAAATGTTATAGTTGTATTTATTTGAATTTTTTAAAAAAATTTTAGACAGCATTTACTTTTAATAGTTTTTAGTTATAAATTTACATAAATGGTTTTGAATTTGACACACATATATTTATATATGTATATATATTTGGAGATATTTAGCAAATAAGCTCTATCTTGACTGTGATCTTCTGCGGGATTGTTATGTCTCACTATACATGGCACAATGTAACAGATAAATCATCACAACGCAAGTTTGTTTTCCTTCTAATAAAGTGAATTTTGACTAAAATGAATATATTTTTTTGGCGTAGACACACTTTTGCTGCATTGTCATTTCTAGCTGAGATTTTTATCTTCCTTTACGTTGGAATGGATGCGCTCGATATTGAGAAATGGGACGTTGTACGCGACAGGTGAGACTTGTTGGAAGTGATCAAGTCTTCATATTTTTTTTATCTATTTAATGTATAAGAGTCGGCTGTATTTAAATCATTCGTATCACTTTGATACAAATGATATAAGTAACCGCCAAGTAATTATTGTTTGAATGTTTGTGTGTTTACATTGGGGCATCTATTAGAGATGCAACTCTTAGTCCAAAGTGTGTCTTGTAACCCTATAAATATGTGTTTCACAATCTAATAAAGTATGTGGTTTTCATTCTACAAAAACAGAGTACGATTAACAAGAGAAACACATTGAGTGTAGAACAAAAACAGAGAGAGACAAAAAACAGAGTAACATCTGTTGTTGTCTGATCCTAAACACTTTGAGAATTCAAAGTTCTACATGGTATCAGAGCCATAGAAACACCAGTGCAGCAAGTTATTCCGATCTTCAATGGTGAATCATACGGTTTTTGGAAAATCAAAATGATTACCATTTTGAAGACACCGAAGTTGTGGGAGATTGTCGAAAACGGAATCATAGTGAGTTCGACTTCTGAAACCGCTACACCGGCATCGATCAAGGAGAGAGAAGATCAATTGATGAAAGACATGTTGGCTCTCCAAATCTTTCAAAGTGCAGTTTCAGAATCTATTTTTCCGAGAATTGCTCCCGCATCAACCACAATAGAGGCTTTGAACGCTTTGGAAATGGAGTTCCAAGGAAGTGCACAAGTGAAGATGATTAATCTTCAAACCTTAAGAAGAGAGTATGAGAATTTGAAGATGGAGGAGAGTGAAACTATCAATGATTTCACAACTAAGTTGATTAATCTGAGTAATCAACTAAGAGTTCATGGAGAAGAGAAGTCCGATTACTAAATGGTTCAAAAGATTCTAATTTCCGTACCACAACAATTCGACAGCATCGTTGGGGTACTTGAACTAACAAAAGACCTATCAACTCTTTCTGTCACAGAATTGATAGTAACATTGAAGGCACATGAGAGGCGTCTAAATCTCCGAGAAGATCGTATCAATGAGGGTGCGTTTTATGGAGAAAAGCTTGGCCCAAGAGAAGGAAACAAGCAAAACAAAATTCGCCATGGGAAGACCAGCATGTGGTGTGGCGTGTGTAAGAAAAACAATCACAATGAGGTAGATTGTTTCAGAAAGAATAGTGAAAGTGTTTCACAAAGAGGTGCAAACAATGTGTGCGACAAGCCAGGGCACATAGCCAGAGGTTGTAAACTTAGAAAAGGTGAAAAAGCGCATCTAAGTATTAAAGAATCAGAAGAAGAAAATGAAGATGAGTGTCATATGCTCTTTAGTGCTGTTGAAGAAAAAGGGATCTCAACACTTGGAGAAGAAAGGTGGTTGGTAGATAGCGGATGCACCAACCACATGTCTAAAGATGTTAGACACTTTATCACCTTGGATCGCAGCAATAAAATTACCATAAGGATTGGTAACGGTGGAAAGGTTGTGTCCGAAGGCAAAGGAGATGTAAGAGTATTCACAAAGAAAGGATGTCATGTCATCAAAGATGTACTTTACGTACCCGAACTAGCAAGAAATTTGCTTAGTGTTTCTCAAATGATATCCAACGGATATCGAGTCATCTTTGAAGACAACAAATGTGTGATTCAAGATTTAAAAGGAAGGAAGATCTTGGACATCAAGATGAAGGACAGAAGTTTTCCAATTTATTGGAAAAAAATCAAGAGAAGAAGCGCATGTGGCTTTCGAGGAGAAAGAAGAACAAACAAATCTTTGGCACAAGCGTTTTGGTCATGTGAATTATGACAAGATGGATACAATGCAAACGCTAAAGAGTGTAGAAGATCTTCCAAAGTTTGAGTTAATAAAAAGCATATGTGAGGCTTGCGAGATGGGAAAAAAATCAAGGAGGAGTTTCCCAAAGAAATCTCAAAGCAACACAAACAAAACCTTGGAGCTTATTCATTCGGACGTGTGTGGTCCAATGCAAACGGAGTCAATAAATGGAAGCAAGTATTTTATCACGATTATTGATGACTTCTCAAGGATGACCTGGGTGTATTTCTTGAAAAACAAGAGTGAAGTGATTACAAAGTTCAAGATATTCAAGCCTTATGTGGAGAATCAATCAGAGAATCAGATCAAAAGGCTTAGAACAGATGGAGGCGGTGAATTTCTATCAAGAGAATTCATCAAACTATGTCAAGAAAGTGGCATACATCATGAGATAACAACTCCCTACTCTCCACAGTAAAACGGTGTTGTGGAAAGGAGAAACCGAACACTTGTAGAGATGGCAAGATCAATGATCGAAGACAAGAAGTTGTCTAACAATTTTTCGGCTGAAGCTATTGCAACATCAACGTACTTGCAAAACAGATTGCCATCTAAGTCACTAGAGAAAGGAGTTACACCAATAGAGATATGGAGTGGAAAGAAACCAAGAGTTGATCACTTGAAAGTTTTTGGGTGTGTATGTTACATACACATATCGGATGTGAAGAGAAGAAAGCTTGACACTAAAGCCAAACAAGGGATATTCGTAGGTTACAACAACGAATCAAAATGATATAGAGTGTTTTTGCTAAATGAAGAAAAGATCGAAGTGTCAAAAGATGTGACATTCGATGAGAAGAAAACTTGGAGCCATGATGAAAAAGGAGAAAGAAAAGCGATTCTATCACAAGTGAAGATCAATTCACAAGAACAAGGAGGAGGAAATGATCTAAATGCTCAAATAGATCAAGTAAGTAAAACTTTTAATCAACTTCAAATTTCAAATACAGAAGAAGGAGAAGAATCTGTTGGTCCAAGAGGTTACCGATCAATCAATGATATTATGAACGAAACAAATGAAGTTGAAGGAGAGGCGCTTATACTTGAGATGTGTCTCATGATGGCTGAAGAACCACAAGCTTTTGAGGAATCAATGAATGACGTAAAGTGGATAGAAGAGTTGAGGATGATAGAAAAGAACAAGACGTGGCAAGTTGTGGAAAGACCAAGCGATAAAAATGTGATTAGTGTCAAATGGATCTTTTGTTTGAAGACTAATTCAAGTGGAGAAGCAATCAAACACAAGGCGAGATTGGTGGCTAGAGGATTTACACAAGAATATGGTGTGGATTATCTTGAAACGTTTGCACCGGTTTCAAGATACGATACGATCATAACGTTAATGGCGATTGCGGCTCAACACAAATGGAAACTCTTCCAAATGGACGTAAAGTCAGCGTTCCTAAATGGAGACTTGGAAGAGGAGATTTATGTAGAACAACCACCAGGTTTTGTAAAAGAAGGAGAAGAAGGAAAAGTTCTAAACTGTACAAGGCCCTTTATGGCTTAAAGCAAGCACCTAGAGCATGGTATGGGCGCATTGACGGTTATTTTATCAAGAATGGCTTTGAGAGAAGCATCAATGATGCAGCGCTTTATGTGAAGAAGATCTCAAAGGAGATATTGGTGGTTAGTCTATATGTTGATGACATCATAGTCACGGGAAGCAACATGGAAGAGATTGAAAGTTTCAAGGAGGAGATGAAGAATAAATTTGAAATGACAGACTTGGGAGAACTAAGTTACTTTCTTGGCATGGAAGTGAACCAAAACGAAGAAGGCATTTTTTTATCACAAGAAAACTATGCAAAGAAGCTTTTGAAGAAATTTGGAATGCAAGACTACAAAAGTTTGTCAACACCATTAACTCCTCACGGCAAGAAGAAGGAAGTCATAGATGAGAAAGTTGAAGACATTACAAAGAACAGAAGCATGATTGGAGGACTCTTGTATCTTTGTGCTTCAAGACCAGATATCATGTATGCAAGTTCTTACTTGTCTTGTTACATGGCATCTCCTCAACATCTTCAAGAAGCCAAACGAGTACTTAGATATGTTAAAGGGACTTTGACATATGGGATTCAATTCAGAAGAACCAGAGTTGGTGGGATTTTCTGATAGTGATTGGGGTGGTTCAGTTGAAGACAAGAAGAGTACTAGCGGATATGTTTTCTCAATTGGATCGGGTGCATGCTGTTGGAATTCAAGCAAGCAAAAGACGGTTGCTCAATCAACCTCTGAAGCAGAATACATTGCCATTTGCTCCTCAGCAAATCAAGCAATATGGCTACAAAGACTGGTGAATGAAATCGGATTCAAGGCTGAAAAAGGTATAAGGATCCTATGTGATAACAAATATGCGATTGCTATAGGAAAGAACCCGGTTCAACATCGTCGAACAAAACACATTGACATCAAGTATCATTTCGTAAGAGAGGCTGAACAATAAGGAAAGATCAAGCTTGAACATTGTCCAGGAGAATTTCAAGTCGCTGATATCTTAACCAAACCTTTAAACACGTTAAGGTTTGAGTCTCTACGAGAAGAGCTAGGAGTGAAGATGAAGCCATGATCAAGGAGGAGTGTTGGAAGTGATCAAGTCTTCATATTTGTTTTATTTATTTAATGTATAAGAGTCGGCTGTATTTAAATCATTCATATCACTTTGATACAAATGATATAAGTAACCACCAAGTAGTTATTGTTTGAATGTTTGTGTCTTTACATTGGGGCATCTATTAGAGATACAACTCTTAGTCCAAAGTGTGTCTTGTAAACCTATAAATATGTGTTTCACAATCTAATAAAGTATGTGGTTTTTATTCTACAAAAACAGAGTACGATTAACAAGAGAAACACATTGAGTGTAGAACAAAAACAGAGAGAGAGACAAAAAACAGAGTAACATCTGTTGTTGTCCGATCCTAAACACTTTGAGAGTTCAAAGTTCTACAAGACTTTCTATAGTGTGTCAAATGAAAATATGTACAATTGTTTCTTGGATCCCTTTTTATCTCCTTCTCCAGGTGTTAGCTATCTTGAAATTTTTTTTACAATTTTTTTTTTGTTTAAATGCCTGAAGTATTTTGTTTATTTTCTTCTCAACTAATCGCAAAAATTCTAAATTCTTAAGGATACAGAGGTAACAAAAGGTTCTCTGCAGTAAGTGATATTCTATTTCTATATCTACTCGATTCCATGTAAGTGATTGTGAAGACTGCAGTAAGTGAATATGTTGTCTACAGATTCAAACTGTTACTGGTTTTGTCCTCTGCAGTAAGTTATATAATTTACTGGTTTCGTTGTCTGAAGTATGTGAATATGAAGTCTGCTTAATACTTTTTAAGTAGTTTCTGTTACAAAATATTGTCGATTACATTGGTGTTTATGAGATTTCATATTAACTTTATTTTTTTTATGTAGGTGGTACCTGCTCAGAATGGGAGGATCTTCGGTATCGGGGGACAAAACTACATACGTGAGCGTGGGGAAAGCTCAGCTGGTGCAGTATCTAGAATATCTCTTGAATGCCAATTGACTTCTGCTCAAGAGCAGCTGGCCACTGTGGTTGAATTTATGAGGCAATATATGCCTGAAGGTCACACAAACACTTTCCCCTCTGCTCAGCCAACTTCTGCTACGGGTGCGTCGGTCACTGGCCCAACTCAAGGCAACATCAGAGAGAACCGAGAAGCCAATCCCGAAGCTGCGACTGAACGTCCAGAAATGGCTGATGTCCATCAAAGTCATCCAACTAATGTGCCTGATGAATCTCATGAGCAAGAAGACGATGAAGATGTGGAGCTTGTGGGAGGTTCCCTCTTCTAAAGAACTTGTTATCCCACCTCTCTTTACTCAATCTATTTAGCACTCTTTCTTTTCTCCACTAGTTTAAAACTCTTTTTATCTGAATGTTTACAACTAAGGTTTAATCAGAGCTTTTGGAATTTAGTTTTGCAATGATATTTACAGGTAAATTGTGTTTGGCGCTACATTTACAAACTTTCCCCACAAGGCAAGGATTTTTGTAGCTCGTAGCAATTTTGTATCGTCTTTGTAACAATATGTCACAATTACTAACGCTGTATACGAAGCTATTACAAACGAATAACGTCGGAATCAGTAACAAGTTCGTCACAAATCGTTGTGTAGGTAACTGTTATAATTTGACGACGCATTCTGTAACAAATAACTACAGCTAAATGCAAGAATTCGTAGCAATTTACGACTTTTTCATTAGTAACAAAATTGTAGCAATTTGCGACAATTAGCTATGATGGAGAATTTTGCTACGACCAAATAGTTATTAACTTCTCTTGTCACAAATTTGTAACAAAATTTTTTTTGCTACAAAAAAACACGTTATACCTACAAATATTTCCATAACAATACGGAACATTTTTTTCTAGTGGAAAGCAAAAGCTCAAGAAGATTTCACCTGTCTAATTGTGCAAATATTATATCTCTTATTTCTCCTGTTTTAAACCTATAATTATTTTATCCATTTTATAAGGTTTGTTGTCTTGGCGAGATTGATGTGTTTTTTTTATAGCTTGGCTATAGTTTTGTTTATAGCTTGGCTACACCACCAAAAAACTATAACCTAACTATGAAAACACACACATCAATCTCGCCAAGACAACAAACCTTATAAAATGGATAAAATAATTATATGTTTGAAACAGGAGAAATAAGATATATAATATTTGCACAATTAGACAGAGACAAACACCTCTTCGCTTATTCGTTCAACATGTTCATCATTGTTTCTGAAGCCGTCTCTCAGCTGTCGTTAGTATTGAGATTGTTGTTGTTGATATTCTTTTGATACAAATCCATCTCAATATCACTAAATTGATACTAACAAAATATATTTTTGAGTTGTTGATTTCCATCTCTTTGTCGTCAAGCATGTTAACATGTGACATCTTCTTGAGCTTTTGCTTTTGTGAATGATATTGATACTTTTTGAGGGTTTTAGCATGGTGAATCGATTGTATTATTGTTGCTTTTTGTTAATCCTCTGCTAATTTAAGAATCGCTAGTCTCGACATATATAACATGTGGCTGGATTATTTTTTCAAGTTCAGCCTGTTATAGTATAAATGACTGTTCTTGGTGTGTTTTGAGTTTGTTATAGTATCTAAGGTTGTCTTGTATTCTACAATGTATCTTCCTTGATATGATTTATGATGAATGGTAATGTAACTTTGTTGTGAATTTTTGTATATAGTCAGTGAAGGACACCGACGAAAATCCAGTTAGCGACCGTAACCAATTAAACAGTCAGTTAACTCTCTCATGTAAAATTGTTTCAGAAATCTCATGTGTTTGTTATTTCCAAGATTTAATCTAATTCACCAAGTGGTTTGGTTCACTATTTATATTGGTCTGCAATCTTTGGATGCGGTGTTCCAAAGGTGCAGCTTTTATAGAAAAGTGATTGAGAAGATTGTTTAAACAACACTAGACATATGGAGGCAATACAAATCCTAATAGTTAAAGCTTCTTCCTTTATTCCATTCTTTTCTCTGTTTCTTGACGAGGTTCAATAAAAAAGAAATAAAATGATCTGAAGAAGGAAGATAAGAACCAGACATAATTGGCTATGATTCTTGTATGGGTTAAAGGTTCCAATGTGAAACCTTTAATATCCTCATTACAAGAAATAGAGACCAAAGCATCTAATACTCCAACTCTAAGAATCAATTTATGAATCGATGAACTAAACTAACTCATCGAGACTCTTATATATAGTCTAACAATCAATCAATCAGTGAACTAAACCAACAGATGCATATTCTTCAACAATCAATCGATGAACTCCAAATTTTAAACCAAACAACAAGATAAAAGAGACTAATCTTTGAATGAGTCTTAGACGTCTTGGAAAGCGGAGAGCCCGAAGATGAAGAGAAGAAATTTAGAGAATCCAGGTTGATAGATTGTGAATTGCAGAATTTATATAGGAAAAAAAAAATTCCAAGAAATATAGGTAATAAAGAAGAACTTATTAACACAGGAATCTTAACAATCTCAATTTTGATTCTTAATGGGGGGGGGGATACTTTGATATATACATAGGTTTGGATATATATGGGTACTAATTGGGTATCGGGTATTACCCGATCCGAACCGATACCCAAAATCATATACATTCAAGATCCAACTAATATATTGTACTAGATAAGGACTTGCTCGATGTGCGAGTTTAAAGTTTTGTAACTAAAATAAAATTTAATAAAAAAATATTAAAATTTATTATACATTATTTATAAAGTTTGTTTTTGCTATAATACACTGATTTATATCCATATACAAATATTTTATGTATGTTACCTTCAAAAGAGTATTTTTTACACCTAAGTATATATTATGTTACAAATTTATTATTTACCACCACCTAAAACATGTCTTAAATGAACAAAGTAAACCAACTATTATATGTCTCTTCACTTTCACTTTTGTATAGTTTCTTTAATCACTAAAATTGTTGGCTCAAAAAATATTTTGAATAAAAAATAAAGTACATCACAATAGTATATGACTAACCATAGAGAGAACCTCGATTCTGCCCTCCTCCCTTATGGAGAGAACCTTGCGTCCAACCTCCTCCACCATGGAGAGAACCTTCGTTCCGCCTTCCTCCCTTGGGGGAGATAACCTTGCGTCCAACCTCTCCCAGCTTCCTCTCTTAGGGAGATAACCTTGCGTCTAACCTCCTCCACCATAGAGAGAATTTCGGCTCTACCCTCCTCCTGTGTGGAGAGAATATGTTCACGTCTTTTAGTTATCTTAAAGTGGCTTGCTCCAGCCACCAATGAAACTAAAAACCCTTTTCCAACGTCACAAAATCTTTTGATAGTAACTAATGTTAGATTTCCCAATGTATTCATGGAAGTTTCTTTGACACACTATGATGTAGCCTCTGTCTTCAAGTTCCGATGGATCTATAACCAACGATTTATGTTTTATATCTATGTTTGATGTAGGCTTGTGTTTGATTAGCCTATTTTATCCAACCATTAGGTTGATGGCCTTCTCCTCTTTATTTTCTTTTGAGATTAAACGAATGGTAACAATTATGTTTGCAAAAAAAAATGGTCTATGACCAACCAATCAAGTTTGAAAAATTAGAAGAAAATTAATTTGACATAATTAATGAAATAATAGAAATTATAAGATGATCTATGTATATATAGAAGTGAGCTCCATTTTCTATTTTTTGACAATATTTCTTCCAATGAGCTCATTATTTTTTAAAAAAATTATTGCTTTTCACTTTCTTGTAAGACATACTATCGTTCGACAATAAGAACACTTTATGTTTAGTTGATCTAGTGTTATATAATTTTTGTTGTTATCTTGTATTTGTGTATTCATCTTTTTTTTTATGCTACTTGTCCAGCAAATTAATAGAAATAATAATAATACCATGAGAAATTTGTTAAACTCAAAAACCTTAGTTATTATGCATAAAAAACTTTGTTAACACTTCAAAGTCAAAGATTGCGTAGTATGCATTATGAAATTGAGAAACAAAACAAAATTCAAAGAAACGACGACGAAAACACATGGTAATATCTAGGAATCTTTTTATATAGTTTCTTCGATTAGACAACAAACAAATTGCCTTCAATACTTTTTCAAGAACAATGATGTGTCAAACAAAAAGTTAATAAAAAACAAAGAAGAAAATTTTACCAAGAAAAACAAAGCTAGTCGAAATTATTTTGTTTGATGAAAAATATGTCATCATTTCTTGGCTTATATAGAGGGGTGTATCTACAATCCTTTTCCTTTTGAGGATTAAAAAAGTTTTTTTTAATATAATAAGATTACAATTATCTTATGCATCGTTTTATGAAGCTTGACTGTGATTTCTAATCGTTAAAATTGACACGTGTCAAGATGTGATGTGTTACTAACTTTGATATGTGATTTCTGATCGTTAAAATTGACATGTGTCAAGACCTGATGAATTACTAACTTGGATAATTAATCGTTAAAACTGACACATGTCATGATCTGGTGAGTTACTAACTTTGATCTCTGATTGTTAAAACTAATACTTGTCACGATCTGGTGAGTTACTAACTTTGAGAACCAAACTTTATACAATAAGATAAAATCCACACCCGATCCGAACCAGGTTTTTTTGGTTTGGTTCCAATACGGGTATATCTGGTCGGGTATTTTGCCCACGCCTACTCTACACCTTCTTTTATAAAATATCCATTTTAGTTGTAGCCAGCCACACACAAAATATCAGATTTGTATTCTTCCCGTTTGAAATATCAACTCTCTATTATTGATACAATATAAATATATATCTATATATATATATTTAACAAACTAGCAAATCTTTAGCTCCCATCTTTGCAAGCAGAGTCTGAGAGTCTCCTCGAAAGACTTATCGTGGTCGTTGTATTTAAGACAATGTTTTGAGCTTGTGTATTGTCAAAAACTCTTTGAGCATATAAGAATTTTTACCACACAACAATTGCCTCAAACGTGTTCAGAATTGTTTGCTCGCGACTTCTGGGTGACTTAGGTTCTCCTAGTTCTGTCATATTCTGAGACTTTCTGGCTTGAGAGTATGGTTAGTATATCGACTTCGGATGATGATTCGGGGGCGCTCTGTAGGGTGACAACCCGAGAGACGAGTATTGTACTTCTTTATTTATATGGCATGCGGGCTTAGGCCCGATGAGGAGCCAAAATTATGGCATGCAGACTTAGGTCTTATGAGGAGCCAATAAAACTCAAGATTTTGGCCTATGAGTAAAGGAAAGTCCAAAAGTCGAGAGCAAATAATGCCTGGAACGTGAGTTTATCGCCTAGAGGTGACCTTTCATAGATCGGTCAGAGTTGTGCGAGCCGTAGAGACGGTTGCACGGGAGTCCTTGGCTGATGGTTGTTCGAGATTCGAGGACGAATCTATGTTAGTAGGGGAGACTTCTAACATCCGCGAACCAAATTCCCGGTTTAGGGGTGCATCGGTCGATGCAATAGGTGCATTGGTTGATGCATGTTTGGTTTTCTCGGTCGAGTTTTAAGTTAAGCGCTGCGTTTTGGGTTTAGGGGAAACCCTTAAACTCGAGTTTTGTCTCATTTGGCGAGTTTGGCCATTTTTGAGAGAAAAGAAAAGAGAGAAAAGGTTCTTGAGTGTTCTTGAGGATTTTGGGTGATTTGAGGTTGTTCCTGTAGAGATTTGCAGCTGGCATCGTTGTAAGAGCTTCCTGTGAGTGTTGTTTTGCTTGTTTAAGGTTCAGAATTTTCTTGGCAAAGGTAAGTGCATGACCATGGCTTATTTAAGCTGGAGATTTTTCTTATCTGTTTGTTTATGTGTTTTTTGGTTTGTTAGTATGTTAATTGGGACTTTGTGAGGCCTTCTTTAGGCCTGGGATCGAGTTGTTGCTTGTAGGAACGAAGATCCGGCAAGAAGCTTCGGGGAAAACGATGCTCGGCATGTGCGTCGATCGATGCACTTTGTGCGTCGGTCGATGCAATGTGAGGACAGCGTAGATTAACCTAGGAGCATCGGTCGATGCCATGTGGAGGCGTCGGTCGATGCAACTAGGGATTTCGAGCTATGTCAAGCATGCGTCGGTTGATGCAATGTGAGCATCGGTCGATGCAAGTGAACCTTGCATCAGTCGATGCAGATCATGCGTCGGTCGATGCAAACCCCTTTGGCGTTGGTCGATGCAAGTTTGGCGTCGGTCGATGCATTGCCTGGTTTGTTTATTGATTGTTGTTTGATGGTTAGATTATCTTTATTTCTTGTGTGTATAGCCCAGTAGATGGGAGGATTGCCTTACTGAGTGTTTATAAAATACTCATGCATTGCAATTTGTGTTTGTGGTGCAAGTAAAGGGAAAGTGTGATCGTGGAATAAAGGCAATGAAGAGGAGGATGTTCTAGGGACTCGATTGGTTGTTGTCTGGCATTGCTAGGTTGCTAGAGTTGGGTCATTAGAAACATTGTTAGGTGGTTGGTTCTATGATTCCTGTTGGTTGATTCTGGATATCGTTTATGTTATAATTATTGGAGTATTATTGGTTATTTGGTATTATGATTTCCGCTGTTTGGTGTGTTTGTGGTTAGGTGGTTAGTGGGTATGGGACCACTAGTTGTAGTGAATTTATTATTTAAAAAAAAATGGGTCGGGTCGGGTCGTTTCAGTTTGGTATCAGAGCCCTTACGGTTCTAAGTTTGGGTTCACTAGGCTTTGTGTTGTAGATGTTTGGGATTGCATGTCTTGATTGATTATGTGAGTTAGTCAATTGCATGTGGCATGGAGTCCTAGAACATCCTCTTCGAGCCTTCAATGAGATTCCACGGTATGTCATGTTTCTTTGTGTGCTTTTGGTTTGTTTCTATGCTTGTTAGCCGCTGTTCTTGGAAGAGGAGTGGTTAAAGTTGTTTGAGTTGTTGGTCGTGGACGTGGGTGTTGTCGTGGTCGTGGTCAGGTGGATTTCCGAGGCCAGCGAGTGTGTGGTCTATAGTTCCACGAGGAGGTATGTCAGAGGGTCGCAAGCGTATCAGGAGGGACAAGAGGGGGTTAGCCGGTGAGCATGCTGGATGTGTTGGGAACCCAGGTGTAGGGTTGCAGCAAGTGAAGCCCAGGGTCGAGATGATCGCTTGGCGGATCTGTTAACGTGCTGTTGGAGCAGTTACTGAGAGGGGTACCAGTGCAGGCTCCAGTTGTGCTGCATGTGGTGGGGTGCAGCCAAGGGCTGCAGATGTTGAGGAGTGTTCCATCTTATGTTAGGAGTATGGGGCAGTTGTAGATGACCAGTGCGAGATTCTTTGCAAGAGGTATCGAGCCTAGAGAGGCGGATAGATGGACATATGTAGTTGGAGCAGATATTTCTCTGTTTGGTGGGTAATCCAGTTGGATATTAGAAGTTGAGTGGGCAGGTGTAACATTACAATGTTATACTCGGACCACATGAGGTACTTTTGGTCAGGAGATGTTTATAGTCGTTAAGGATTGTTGCTCTTGAGGGGATGGTGCTCCCCTGAATACCGATAGCTCGAGGGGCTGAGGGCTCCGAGAGTAACAGAGGGGATGATGTGCCCCTGAGGGGATGAGTAGTTCCCCTGATACCGTGATCTTGAGGATTGTGGTCTGAGAGTGAGATCGGTATGGCTCGAAGGTTGCGACCTAAGGGTGAAAGAGTTGGGAGCAGTCAATGCCTAGGACGTGAGTATAAACATAACGAATGAATGTAGACCTCGAGAGAGTGATGGTGGTTTAATCTCGGATTTTGGATGTGTTGACCAGTGGGTCAGGGTTTTATGATTGGAGCGGTCATGAATGTGTGGCTGTTGCGCCAGGATTGTGCGGCCGGTGGTGTTGGAGTCCCGGGAAGGGGAGTTGCAGCAGGTATGAGCCGGGAAAGGCATGTTTGCCAGATACATAAGTTCACGGGAAGCCTTCATGGCAGGATAAACTAATACTTGCGACGATGTTGGATGAAGTTTATTGGAGATGGACAGGGTTGCTAGATTCATGGTTTTGGTAAGCTTGCTGGGGGAAAAAAGGTCAAGTGGGTAGAGTTGGCGGCCTGCAAAGCATTTGATACAGTGAATCAGAATATGCGAACGTATGGTACTTGTTTGTTGTATTACGCTCGTATTGATGATTTTCTGTGGAGAATTGCTAAGCAGAAAGCTATTTTTGGATTAAGCGACCTTGTGAAAGTTTCCCTAAAAGACAAATTACTAGAGCTTCTTGGATGGTACAAGTTTCTAGAGGTTCTTGGATGGAACAAGAGGTGTTGATATTCGGGTGGTGGTGAGTTAATGTCAGCATACATTATTACTAGTTTAATAGAGTTGAGGAAGTAAATAGGAGATTCATTCGTCTTATCACTTCACCGTAGGGAGCGTCGGTGTTGTTTATCAAGTAGAAGGACGAGGTATGAGTTTGTGAGTTCCTGGCGATGCCTTCCGGGTTGACTATCGCACCAGCAGCGTTTATGAGATTGATGAACAGCGTGTTTCAAGAGTTTCTGGACGTGTCTGTCATTATTTTCATCGACGACATCCTGGTATATTCTAAGAGTCCTGAAGAGCATGCATTGCATTTGAGGGTAGTTCTGGAGAAGCTGTGGAAGCAGAGATTGTTTGCTAAGTTGAGTAAGTGCAGTTTTTGGCAGCTTGAGATGGGTTTTCTGGGTCACATTGTTTCTGCAGAGGGGGTTTCTGTAGATCCAGAGAAGATTTAGGCCATCAAGGATTGGCCTAGACCGCAGAGTGCCACAGAGATCAGGAGTTTCCTTAGTCTGGCAGGTTATTACAGGAGGTTTGTGCAGGGGTTTGTGAGCAGAGCACGTCCGTTGACTAAGTTGACAGGGAAGGATGTCCCTTATGTTTGGTCACAGGAGTGCGAGGAGGGCTTTGAAAGCCTGAAGGAGATGTTGACTACTATGCTAGTGTTGGCTTTGCCTAAGCAGGGAGAACCCTATGTGGTTTATACTGATGCATCCAGAGTAAGTTTGGGGTGTGTGTTGATGCAACATGGGAAGGTGATTGCCTATGCTTCGCGGCAGTTGCGGAAGCATGAGGACAACTATCCTGCCCATGATTTGGAGATGGGTGTTGTAGTTTTTCCCTTGAAGATTTGGAGATCTTATCTTTATGGTGCAAAGGTACAGGTGTTTACATATCATAAGAGCCTGAGGTATATATTCACTCAGCCTGAGCTGAATTTGATACAGAGGCGGTGGATGGAATTTGTGGCAGATTATGATTTGGAGATAGCCTATCATCCTGGTAAGGTTAAATTGGTTGCAGATGATCTGAGTCGGAAGATGGTAGCTTCGGCTCAGGAGCAGGAGATGGAGTCTCTGGTAGGAGAGATCAGTGCGTTGAGTTTGTGTGCGGTGTCTCAGGAACCGTTGGGTTTGGAGGCGGTTGATAGAGAAGATCTTCTGAGCAGGGTGCGGTTGGCTCAGGAAAAGGATTTGGGGCTGGTGAATGCTTCAAAGGATGTTGATTCAGAGTATCAGGTTTTGGCTAATGGTACTATTTTGGTGCATGGGCGGATTTATGTGCCTNATTTGTGGCAGATTATGATTTGGAGATAGCCTATCATCCTGGTAAGGTTAAATTGGTTGCAGATGATCTGAGTCGGAAGATGGTAGCTTCGGCTCAGGAGCAGGAGATGGAGTCTCTGGTAGGAGAGATCAGTGCGTTGAGTTTGTGTGCGGTGTCTCAGGAACCGTTGGGTTTGGAGGCGGTTGATAGAGAAGATCTTCTGAGCAGAGTGCGGTTGGCTCAGGAGAAGGATTTGGGGCTGGTGAATGCTTCAAAGGATGTTGATTCAGAGTATCAGGTTTTGGCTAATGGTACTATTTTGGTGCATGGGCGGATTTATGTGCCTAAGGATGAGGAGTTGAGACAGGAGATCTTGAGAGAGGCTCATGCGAGCAAGTTTTCTATTCATCCAGGAGCGACTAAGATATATCGTGATCTCAAGAGGTACTATCACTGGATCGGGATGAAGAAGGATGTAGCTAGTTGGGTCGCGAGGTGTGATGTGTGTCAGCTAGTGAAGGCTGAGCATCAGGTTCCAGGAGGATTACTGAAGATTCTTCCCGTTCCAGAGTGGAAGTGGGATATGATTACTATGGACTTCATGGTGGGTTTGCCAGTGTCTAGGACGTTTGATGCTATTTGGGTCATTGTGGACCGGTTGACTAAGTCAGCACATTTTCTGGCCATTAAGAAGACTGATGGAGCAGCGGTCTTGGCCAAGAAGTATGTGAAGGATATAGTCAGGTTGCATGGAGTGCCAGCGAGTATTGTGTCTGATAGGGATTCTAAGTTCACTTCGGTGTTCTGGAGAGCGTTTCAGGCAGAGATGGGCACTAAGGTGCATATGAGTACAGCTTATCATCCCCAAACATATGCACAGTCAGAGAGGACGATCCAGACGTTGGAGAATTTGCTGAGGATGTGTGTGCTGGATTGGGGTGGCCATTGGGCAGATCACTTGAGCTTGGTAGAGTTTTCTTACGACAGCAGTTACCAGGCGAGTATTGGGATGGCTCCTTATGAGGCTTCATATGGGACGACGTATCGCACACTGTTCTGCTGGACTCAGGTGGGGGAGAGGAGCATTTACGGGGCAGCTTTTGTTCAGGAGACCTCAAAGAAGATTCAGGNCGGACCTTTGATGCTATTTGGGTCATTGTGGACCGGTTGACTAAGTCAGCACATTTTCTGGCCATTAAGAAGACTGATGGAGCAGCGGTCTTGGCCAAGAAGTATGTGAAGGATATAGTCAGGTTGCATGGAGTGCCAGCGAGTATTGTGTCTGATAGGGATTCTAAGTTCACTTCGGTGTTCTGGAGAGCGTTTCAGGCAGAGATGGGCACTAAGGTGCATATGAGTACAGCTTATCATCCCCAAACATATGCACAGTCAGAGAGGACGATCCAGACGTTGGAGAATTTGCTGAGGATGTGTGTGCTGGATTGGGGTGGCCATTGGGCAGATCACTTGAGCTTGGTAGAGTTTTCTTACGACAGCAGTTACCAGGCGAGTATTGGGATGGCTCCTTATGAGGCTTCATATGGGACGACGTATCGCACACTGTTCTGCTGGACTCAGGTGGGGGAGAGGAGCATTTACGGGGCAGCTTTTGTTCAGGAGACCTCAAAGAAGATTCAGGTTCTCAAGTTGAGCATGAAGGAAGCTCAGGATAGGCAGAGTAGTTATGTCGAAAGGAGGAGGAGAGATCTTGAGTTTCATGTGGGAGATAGAGTGTACCTCAAGATGGCCCTGTTGCGGGGTCCGAACAGGTCATTGACTAAGACTAAGTTGAGTCTGAGGTATATGGGTCCGTTTAGAGTGATTGAGTGGGTGGGATCGACGACATATAGACTGGAGTTACCTGAGGTTATGCGTGCTTTCCACAAGGTGTTCCATGTGTCTATGTTGCGGAAGTGTCTCCGTGAGGATGATCAGTTGTTAACTAAGATTCCTGAGGATCTTCATCCTAACATGACTTTGGAGGCGAGACAAGTAATGGTTCTCGAGAGGAGGATCAAAAAACTTCGGAAGAAAGAGATTCCTTTGATGAGAGTCCTGTGGGACTGTGAGGGCGTTGAGGAGCAAACTTGGGAGCCAGGGGCGAGGATGAAGGCAAGGTTCAAGAAGTGGTTAGAGAAGCAGGTCGCGGCTTAAACTTGTCTAGCCTGGTCCCATTTGTATTCTGTGGCTGGAACGGGAATGGAGTATTCCAGCCCATCTCTCTTGGTTACTTGGTCGCTTAGGGGTGGTTGGTTGTGCGACTAAGTAACAAGATGAGGTGGTGTTCGGGGTACGAAATTTCCGTGAGGCGGTGATTTGAGGGAAAGTTTCCAGAAATTGAAGTTTCTAAAAGTGGAAAGTTTCTAGAAGTGGAAAATCTAAAATTGAAAGTTTTATGTGAGTTATAATTTGTCCATTTTTAGTGGTTGTTAGCCTTGGAGAGGCTAGTGTGGCCTTTATGGCGGGCTTTTTAGCCATTGTGTGGCCTTTGTGGCGAGCTGTTTAGCCGTGTGTGGCCTTGGTGGTGGGCTGTTTAGCCGTGTGTGGCCTTTGTGGCAGGATGTTTAGCCATTGTGTGGCCATTGTGGCGGGCTGTTTAACCATTGTGTGGCTTTTATGGCGGGCTACTTAGCCATTGTGTGGCCTTTTTGGTGGGCTGTTTAGCCAATTGGGTGGCCTTTGTGACGGGCTATTTAGCCAGTGTTGCCTGTTTAGGCGGTCCTTCGGGAAAAGTGGTCTTCGTGACTGTCCTTCGGGACAAGTGGCCTTGGAGGCAGTCCTGTTATGGACATTTGTTTGGCCTTGGTGGCGATCCTGTTTAGGACATTTGTTTAGCCTTAGTGGCGGTCCTGTTTAGGAAATTTGTTTGGCCTTGGTGACGGTCTTGTTTGGGACATTTGTTTGGCCTTGGTAGCGGTCCTGTTTAGGACATTTGTTTGACCTTGGTGGCGGTCCTGTTTAGGACATTTGTTTGACCTTTGTGGTGGTCTTGTGTAGGACATTTGTTTGGCCTTTGTGGAGGCCTGTGGGGGCAGTGAGATGATCCTTGTGTGGTCATGAGGTATTCCAGTGAGGGGATATGTGGTTGGTGGGACATTGTGTTGTCTTACGTGGGCCACGGGAAGGAAACCAGGTTAGGGATAGGACTCAGCCGTGTTCATAATTGTTTACTCGGGACTCTTGGGGGACTTAGGTTCTCCAAGTACCGTCATATTCTGAGATTTTGTGCCTTGAGAGGATGGTTGGTATATCGACTTCGAATGACGATCTGTGGGCGCGCTGTAGGGTGGCAACCCGAGAGACGAGTATTGGACTTCCTTATTTATATGGCATGCAGGCTTAGGCCCGATGAGGAGCCAACATTATGGCATGCAGACTTAGGTCTGATGAGGAGCCAATAAAACTCTCAAGGTTTAGGCCTATGAGTAAAGGAAAGTCCAAAACTTGAGAGCAAATAATGCCTAGAACGTGAGTCTATCGCCTAGAGGTGACTTTTCGTAGATTGTTCGGAGGAGTGCGGCCGTGGAGACGGTTGCACGGAGTCCTTGGCTGATGGTTGTTCGAGATTCGAGGAAGAATCTATGTTGGTGGGGGAGAATTTTAACATCCGCAAACCAAATTCCGGTTTAGGGGTGCATCGGTCGATGCAATAGGTGCATCGGTCGATGCATGTTCGGTTTTCTCAGTCGAGTTATAAGTTAAACGTTGCGTTTTGGGTTAAGGGAAAACCCTTAAACTCGTGTTTTGTCTCATTCGGTGAGTTTGGCCATTTTTGAGCGAAAAGAACAAAGAGAAAAGGTTCTTGAGTGTGCTTGAGGATTTTGGGTGATTTGAAGATGTTACTGTAGAGATCTGTAGCTGGGATCGTTGTAGGAGCTTCCTGAGAGCGTTGTTTTGCTTGTTTGAGGTTCAGAATCTTCTTGGCAAAGGTAAGTGAATGACCATGGCTTATCTAAGCTGGAGATTTCTCTGATCTGTTTGTTTATGTGTTATTTGGCTTGTTAGTATGTTATTCGGGACTTTTTGAGGCTTTATTGTGGCTTGGGATCGAGTTGTTGCTTGTAGGAACAAAGATCCGGCAAGAAGCTTCGGGGAAAACGATGCTCGGCATGTGCGTCGGTCGATGCAATGCGAGGACACTGCAGATTGACCTAGGAGCGTCGGTCGATGCCATGTGGAGGCGTCGGTCGATGCAACTAGGGATTTTGTGCTATGTCAAGCATGCGTCGGTCGATGCAATGTGAGCATTGGTCGATGCAAGTGAACCATGCTTCGGTCGATGCAGATCATGCGTGGGTCGATGCAAACCCCTTTGGCGTCGGTCGATTTAAGTTTGGCGTCGGTCGATGCAGTGCCTTGTTTGTTTGTTGATTGTTGTTTGATTGTTAGAGTATCTCTATTGCTTGTCTGTATAGCCCAGTTGATGGGAGGATGCCTTACTAAGTGTTTATAAAAATACTCATGCATTGCAATTTGTGTTTGTGGTGCAGGTAAAGGCAAATTGTGATCGTGGAATCAAGGCAATGAAGAGGAGGATGTTCTAGGGACTCGATTGGTTGTTGTCTGGCATTGCTACTAGAGTTGGGTCATTAGAAACATTGTTAGGTTGCTGGTTATATGATTCCTGTTGGTTGATCCTAGATGTCGTTTATGTTATAATTATTGGAGTATTATTGGTTATTTGGTATTATGATTTCCGCTGTTTGGTGTATTTGTGGTTAGGTGGCTAGTGGATATGGGACCACTAGTTGTAGTGAATTTATTATTATTACTATTATTTATTATTTAAAAATAAAAAACGGGTCGGATCGGGTCGTTTCTCAACTTGAATGTTGAACAAGATTTTCTAAAGCAACAACTGTAGCTACAAACTCATTAGGTTATGCTAGGGTTTATATATGTTCTCTCAGGCTGTTTATATATCATTCGTAAGTTACGCTAGATTGTGTCCCACGATCGATGATGTACAATGACAAATCTATTATTCCTACGAACCGCCGAGGTGATGAGGATTCTTTTATAACGGTATGCTAGGGTTTTTTTTTTCTTTTTTTTTTTTTAATTATATTCAAAAATCTTAAATCTAAGCTTTTTAATGATCAAATTTAATCACAAAAGCAACATCAAATCATCATTTTATTTTTTTGGAACAAACAAACCACAATTTTATGAACACTACTCTTTTCATCACAAATAGCCTATTACACCACAGCACAAGTTGACGTTTTTTTCCAAAGATTGAAATATAGTATAAACTGTTATAGTTGTACTTTTTCAATATATTTTTTAATTTTTTAGACAGTATTTAGTTTTAATATTGCTGTTTTTAGCTATAAATTTACATAAATGTTTTTGAATTTGACACACATATATTTATATATGGATATATATTTGGAGACATTTAGCAAATAAATCATGCAGTTGAAACCTATTTACTAGCATGCCACTGGCATCAAATAATTAATTTTAAAAATAAATTAACTCAACATATATTCAATTTTCTTTTTGTAGAAACTAAGTGTTTTTAAAGGTAACAAGCATAATTGCAAATGCCATTAATTTCGGTGTAATTGTTCTAAATAATTGCAAATGCCATTAATTTTGGTGTAATTATTTTACATAAATTGTGAATTTAAAAAATCATTCAGAAAAACTAACTGTATGATTTTAAAAGGTAACAAATATATTTACTATTCAATTTGATATCTTAATCAAGGAATGATAATAAAATATAAAAGATATTGCTTGCTCACAAATTTATTTTTATTACATAATTAAAACTAATCCTCCTGATCCTTTTGATACGCTATATATTTTGGTGTAATTATTAGTAAAAAAAGAAGAACACATTATACTAGAACGATAACACGATGAAATTTAATTTTACGCTTCTCTCTATTTTAGATTTTTTTTTTTATAGATTTTGTTATTCTTCGTATGTTGATTATTGATTGACAATGTTGGTGTAATTGTTCTAAATAATTGCAAATGCAATTAATTTTGGTGTAATTATTTTACATAAATTGTGAATTTAAACAATCATTCGGAAAAACTAACGGTATGATTTTAAAAGGTAACAAACATATTTACTATTCAATTTGATATCTTAATCAAGGAATGATAATAAAATATAAAACATATTGCTTGCTCACAAATTTATTTTTATTACATAATTAAAACTAATCCTCCTGACCTTTTGATATGTTATATATGTTGGTGTAATTATTAGAAAAAAAGAAGAATACATTATACTAGAACGATAACACGACAAAATTTAATTTTACGCTTCTCTCTATTTTAGATATTTTTTTTTATAGATTTTGTTATTCTTCGTATGTTGAAAATTGATTGACAATGTTGGTGTGTTGTTGTCCATGGTAAATAAAGTGCCAAATTTCAAAATAGATTTATTTCTAATAATTTTTTTTTTTTGTTCTGAATTTATTTTTGTGTATTTGTGACTTTATTATCAAGAATAAGATGCAAGCACAAAGCATGTGGCATTTCAGTTATTTTGATATCCCAAAGCCTCTTAAAAATGTAGTTATGTCATGTCTATCTCGCCAAAGAAAACCAGATCAACAACTATTAGAACCCATGTATGTATATATTAATGTGATATATTGCTGAAAATCCAAAAATATCAGGTTATATAAATATAATTATTATATATAAAGTAACAAAATCATGAAAATACTAATGAGTCTTTTAGTTATTTTATTTGATCTTTCATGTATCAAATAAGATATAAGTTTTAAGAAAACATTTAGCTGTAAAATTTATATTTTAGTTGATAAAAATTTTAAAAAAATGATTTGATAAAAAGTGACTTTAAGTCTCACATACTATTTTTACTTTCACGGATTTCGTATGATGAGTTTTTGAGGATTAAAAATCTTTGAACATGTTGCGTGACCCGCCTAGCATGGCGGGTTTGAACTATAGATACAACATTAAAACTATTAGTTTATTCTTATACTATAGATTTTTAATCATAGCTTAGAAAATTAACTTATAAATTATTTAGTATAGAAACTACAAAATACTACACATACTATGACATATTCTTAATATATAAAAAAACAATTGTATACACATAAAAGTATACACTAACATACCATATAGACATATACCTCTATTTAATTCTAAAAAACAAAACTAAGTATGTTAAAATTTTATATTCTATCTAATAACAAATTTAATGTAATTAGGGTCTAAACTGTATAAAACGTAAGAAGAAGAAAAAATATTCTAAACAAAATTATAAATTAATTAGACAAAATTTAATTAATTGGAAATTTGAAAAACAAATATATAAAAAATTAGTATTTAAAATACAATAATTTATAATGATCAAATTTTATGAACACTACTCTTTTCATCACAAATAGCCTATTATAGGACAGCACAAGTTGACGTTTTTTCCAAAGACTGAAATATAGTATAAAATGTTTTTGATTTTTTTTTTAAACGTACTTACTTTTAATATTGCAGTTTTTAGTTATAAATGTACATAAATGTTTTTGAATTTGACACACATATAATTATATATGTATATAAATTTGGAGACATTTAGCAAATAAATCCTGCAGTTGAAACCTATTTACTAGCATGCCACTGGCATCAAATAATTAATTTTAAAAATAAATTAACTCAACATATATTCAATTTTCTTTTTGTAGAAACTAAGTGTTTTTAAAGGTAACAAGCATAATTGCAAATGCCATTAATTTCGGTGTAATTGTTCTAAATAATTGCAAATGCCATTAATTTTGGTGTAATTATTTTACATAAATTGTGAATTTAAAAAATCATTCAGAAAAACTAACTGTATGATTTTAAAAGGTAACAAATATATTTACTATTCAATTTGATATCTTAATCAAGGAATGATAATAAAATATAAAAGATATTGCTTGTTCACAAATTTATTTTTATTATGTAATTAAAACTAATCCTCATGATTTTTTTGATGCGCTATATATATATATATATATCTTCCCATTAGTAAAAAAGAAGAACACATTATACTAGAACGATAACACGAAAAAATTTAATTTTATGCTTCTTTCTCTATTTTAGATCTTCATGCCATATTTTTTTTATAGATTTTGTTATTCTTCATATGTTCATTATTGATTGACAATGTTGGTGTGTTGATGTCGATGGTAAATAAAGTGCCAGATTTCAAAATAGATTTATTTCTAACAATTTTTGTTTTTTGTGTGTTTCTGAATTTATTTTTGTGTATTTGTGACTTTATTATCAAGAATAAGATGAGAGCACAAAAGATGTGGCATTTAAGTTATTTTGATATCCCAAAGCCTCTTAAAAGTGTATTTATGTCATGTCTATCTCGCCAAAGAAAAACAAATCAACAACTATTATAACCGTGTATGTATATATTAATGTGATATATTGCTGAAAATCCAAAAATATCAGATTATATAAATATAATTATTATATATAAAGTACCAAAATCATGAAAATACTAATGAGTCTTTTAGTTATTTTATTTGATCTCTCATGTATGAAATAAGATATAAGTTTTAAGAAAACATTTAGCTGTAAAAGTTATATTTTACTTGATAAAAAATTTAAAAGTTGATTTGATAAAAAGTGACACTTCAGGCATTCATATGATGAATTTTTACGGATTAAAAATCTTTGAACATGTTGAGTGATCCGCCTAGCATGGCGGATTTGGACTATAGATACAACACTAAAACTATTAGTTTATTCATATAATCTAGATTTTTAATCATAGCTTACAAAATTAACTTATAAATTATTTAGTAAAGAAACTACAAAATATTACACATACTATGACATATTCTTAATATCAAAAAAAAAAATTGTATACACATAAAAGTATACACTAACATACCATATAGACATATACCTCTGCTTAATTCTAGAAAACAAATTAACAATGTTAAACAAAAATTTCCAATTTTTTTTGTTCAAATGCCTGAAGTGTTTCGTTTATTTTCTTCTCAACTAATCGCAAAAATTCTAAATTCTTAAGGATACGGAGGTAACAAAAGGTTCTCTGCAGTACGTGATATTCTATATCTACTTGATTCCATGTAATTGATTGTGAAGACTGCAGTAAGTGAATATGTTGTCTACAGATTCAAACTGTTACTAGTTTTGTTATCTGCAGTAAGTTATATAATTTACTGGTTTTGTTGTCTGCAGTATGTGAATATGAAGTCTGCTTAACACTTTTTATGTAGTTTATGTTACAAAATCTTGTCGATTACATTGGTGTTTATGAGATTTCATATTAACTTTAATTTTTTATGTAGGTGGTACCTGCTCGGAATGGGAGGATCTGATGTATTGGGGGACAAAACTACATACGTGAGCGTGGGGAAAGCTCAGCTAGTGCAGTTTCTAAAATATTTCTTGAACGCAAATTGACTTCTGTTCAAGAGCAGCTGGCCACTGTGGTTGAATTTATGAGGCAATAAATGACTGAAGGTCACGCAAACGCTTTCCCCTCTGCTCAACCAACTTCTGCAACGGGTGCGTCGGTCACTGGCCCAACTCAAGGCAACATCAGAGAGAACCGAGAAACCAATCTCGAAGCTGCGACTGAACCTCCAGAAATGGCTGATGTCCATCAAAGTCATCCAACTAATGTTCATGATGAGTCTCATGAGCAAGAAGACGATGAAGATGCGGAGCTTGTGGGAGGTTCCCTCTTCTAAAGAACTTGTTCTCCCACCTCTCTTTACTCAATCTATTTAGCACTCTTTCTTTTCTCTACTCGTTTAAAACTCTGTTTTTTTTTCTGAGTGTTTAAAACTAAGGTTTAATCAGAGCTTTTGGTATTTAGTTTTGCAATGATATTTACTGGTAAATTGTGTTTGGCGCTACATTTACAAACTTTCCCCATAAGGCAAGGATTTCTGTAGCTCGTAGCAATTTTGTATCGTCATCGTAACAATATGTCACAATTACTAACGTTGTATACGAAGCTATTACAAACGAATAACGCCAGAATCAGTAACAAGTTCGTCACAAATCGTTGTGTAGCTAACTGTCATAATTTGACGATGCCCATTTTGATACTTTTTGAAGCTAATTGTTACGCATTTTTCAGACGCATTTTGTAACAAATAACTACAGGTAAATGTAACAATTCGTAGCAATTTGTGACTTTTTCATTAGTCACAAAATTGTAGCAATTTGCGACAATTAGCTATGATGGAAAATTTGCTACGACCAAATAGTTATTCACTTCTTTTGTCACAAATTTGTAACAAAACTTTTTTTGCTACAGAAAACACGTTATACCTACAAATGTTTCCATAACAATACAGAACATTTTTTCTAGTGGAAAGCAAAAGCTCAAGAAGATTTCACCTGTTAACATGCTTGATGGCGAAGAGATGGAAATGAACAACTCAAAAATATATTTTGTTAGTATCAATTTAGTGATATTGAGATGGATTTGTATCAAAAATATATCAACAACAACTATCTCAATACCAACGACAGCTAAGAGACGGCTTCAAAGACAATGATGAACATGTTGAACGAAAAAGCGAAGAGGTGTTAGTCTTTGTCTAATTGTGCAGATATTATATCTCTTATTTCTCCTGTTTTAAACCTATAATTATTTTATCAATTTTATAAGGTTTGTTGTCTTGGCCAGATTGATGTGTTTTTTTTATAGCTTGGCTATAGTTTTATTTATAGCTTGGCTACACAGCCAAACAAATAAACCACCAAAAAACTATAGCCAAACTATGAAAAAAAAACACATCAATCTCGCCAAGACAACAAACCTTATAAAATGGATAAAATAATTATATGTTTGAAACAGGAGAAATAAGATATATAATATTTGCACAATTAGACAGAGACAAACACCTCTTCGCTTTTTCGTTCAACATGTTCATCATTGTCTTCGAAGTCGTCTCTCAGCTGTCGTTAGTATTGAGATTGTTGTTGTTGATATATTTTTGATACAAATCCACCTCAATATCACTAAATTGATACTAACAAAATATATTTTTGAGTTGTTGATTTCCATCTCTTTGCCATCAAGCATGTTAACATGTGAAATCTTCTTGAGCTTTTGCTTTCGTGGATGATATTGATACTTTTTTAGGGTTTTAGCATGGTGAATCGATGGTATTGTTGTTGCTTTTTGTTAATCCTCTGCTAATTTAAGAATCGCTAGTCTCGACATATATAACATGTGGCTGGATGATTTTTTCAAGTTCAGCTTGTTACAATATAAATGATTGTGCTTGGTGTGTTTTGAGTTTGTTATAGAATCTAAGGTTGTCTTGTATTCTACAATGTATCTTCCTTGATATGATTTATGATGAATGGTAATGTAACTTTGTTGTGAATTTTTGTATACAGTCAGTGAAGGACACCGACGGAAATCCAGGTAGCGACCGAAACCAATTAAAAACAGTCAGTTAACTCTCTCATGTAAAATTGTTTTACAAATCTCATGTGTTTGTTATTTCCAAGATTTAATCTAATTCACCAAGTGGTTTGGTTCACTATTTATCTTGGTCTGCAATCTTTGGTTGCGGTGTTCCAAAGGTGCAGCTTTTATAGAAAATTGATTGAGAAGATGGTTCAAACAACACTAGACATATGGAGACAATACAAATGGAGGCAATACAAATCCTAATAGTTAAAGCTTCTTCCTTTATTCTATTCTTTTCTCTGTTTCTTGACGAGGTTCAATAAGAAAGAAAGAAAATGATCTGAAGAAGGAAGATAAAAACCAGACATAACCTTGGCTATGATATTTGTCTGGGTTAAAGGTTCCAATGTGAAACCTTTAATATCCTCATTACAAGAAATAGAGACCAAAGCATCTAATACTCTAACTCTAAGAATCAAGATTCTTATCTACAGTCTAACAATCAATCAATCAATGAACTAAACCAACAGATGCAGATTCTTCAACAATCAATCGATGAACTCCAAATTTTAAACCAAACAACAAGATAAAAGAGATTAACCTTTGAATGAGTCTTAGATGTCTTGGAAAGCGGAGAGCCCGAAGATGAAGAGAAGAAATTTAGAGAATCCAGGTTGATAGATTGTGAATTGCAGATTTTATGTAGGAAAAAAAAATCTCCGGCAGATATAGGTAATAAAGAAGAACTTATCAACACAGGATTCTTAACAATCTCAATTTTGATTCTTAATCGGGGGGATACGTAGATATATACATAGGTTTGGATATATATGGGTACTAATTAGGTATCGGGTATTACTTGATCCGAACCTATACCCAAAAATATATACTTTCAAGATCCAACTAATATATTGTACTAGATAAGGACATGTCCGATGTGTGGGCTTAAATTTTTGTAACTAAAACAAAATTTAATAAAAATATATTAAAATTTATTATACATTATTTCTAAAAAGGTTTTTTTCCTATAATACACTGATTTATATTCATATACAAAAATTTTATGTATGTTATCTTCAAAAGAGTATTTTTTACCTAGGTATATTGTATGTTAGAAATTTATTATTTACCACCACCTAAAAAATGTCTATATGAACAAATTAAGCCAACTATTATATGTCTCTTCACTTTCACTTTTGTATAGTTTCTTTAATCACTAAAGTTGTTGGCTAAAAAAATATTTTGAATAAAAAATAAAGTATATCACAATAGTATATGACTAACCATAGAGAGAATTTCGATTCTTCCCTCCTCCCTTATGGAGAGAACCTTGCGTCCAACCTCTCACACCTTCCTCTCTTGGGGAGATAACCTTGCGTCCAACCTCCTGCACCATAGAGAGAATCTCGGCTCTGCCCTCCTCCTGTGTGGAGAGAACATGTTCACGTATTTTAGTTATCTCGAAGTGGCTTGATCCAGCCACCAATGAAACTAAAAACCCTTTTCCAACGTCACAAAATATTTTGATAGTAACTAATGTTAGATTTCCCAATGTATTCATGGAAGTTTCTTTGACATACCATGATGTAGCCTCTATCTTCAAGTTCCTATAGATCTATAACCAATGATTTATGTTTTTCCAATCTATCTATGTTTGATGTAGGCTTGTGTTTGATTAGTCTATTTTATCCAACCATTAGGTTAATGACCTTCTCCTCTTTATCTTCTTTTAAGATTGAACGAATGGTAACAATTATGTTTGCAAAAAAAAAAGGTCTATGACCAACCAATCAAGGTTATAAAATTTGAAGAAAATTAATTTGACATAACTAATGAAATAATAGAAATTATAAGCACGGTAATATATGAATCTCAAATCATTCAAAGAAATATAAATTAAATAAAACAATCTAAAACTATTACACAAAATTTTAAAATACAGTATTAGAAAAAGAAGATGCATATATTAATCTTCTTTTTTTTTTTGGTCAACATATTAATCTTACCTATTCCAAGCTGAAAAAGTAGAAAGTGGAAACTTTGTCTTTCCATTTTAAAAAGGTTTGACCAATAGGACAAAGTTGAAAGCAATATTTTCGAATAAATTATTTTGTTAGATGAGTAATATGAGATAATCTGTGTTTATATAGAAGTGAGTATTTACATTTTTAAAAATTAGTAATTTACTGTATATTTTCCTTAATCCATTTTCTATTTTTTGAAAAAATTTCTTCCAATGAGCTCATTAGTTTTTTAAAAAAATGATTGTTTCTAACGTTCTTGTAAGACATACTATCGTTTGACAATAATAAAACTTTCTGTTTAGTTGATCTAGTGTTATATAATTTATGTTGTTATCTTGCATTTGTGTATTCATCTTTTTTTTATATGCTACTTGTCCAGAAAATTAATAGAAATAATAATAATACCATGAGAAATTTGTTAAACTCAAAAACCTTAGTTATTATGCATAAAAAACTTTGTTAACACTTCAAAGTCAAAGATTGCATAGTATGCATTATGAAATTGAGAAACGAAACAAAATTCAAAGAAACGACGACAAAAACACATGGTAATATCTAGAAATCTTTTATGTAGTTTCTTCGATTAGACAACAAACAAATTGCCTTCTAGACTTTTTCAAGAACAATGATGTGTCAAACAAAAAGTTTATCAAAAACAAAGAAGATAATTTTACCAAGAAAAACAAAGCTAGTCAAAATTATTTTGTTTGATGAAAAATATGTTATCATTTCTTGGCTTATATAGAGGGGTGTATTTACAATCCTTTTCCTTTTAGGATTAACAAAGTTTTTTTTAACATAATAAGAGTACAATTATCTTATGCATCGTTTTATGAAGCTTGAAAATTGTGATTTCTGATAGTTAAAATTGACATGTGTCAAGACGTGATGTGTTACTAACTTTAATATGTGATTTCTGATCGTTAAAATTGACACGTGTGAAGACTTGATGAATTACTAACTTGGATATTTAATCGTTAAAACTGACACATGTCACGATCTAGTGAGTTTTTAACTTTGATGTCTGATCGTTAAAACTAACACGTGTCACAATCTGGTTTACCCCCGATTTACCCCCGATTAGAACGAAGTTTTTCGGTTCGGTTCCAATAAGGGTATTTCAGGTCGGGTATTTTGCCCATGCCTACTCTACACCTTCTTTTATAAAATATTCAATTTAGTTGTAGCCAGCCACACACAAAATATCAGATTTTATATTCTTCCCGCCGAGGTGATGAGGTTTCTGTTATAACGATATTACTATTAACCACTGAGATTTTGGTGAGGCTTTTTTTTTTTCAATTTTTAGTTATATTCAAAATCATAAATATAATCTTTTTAATGATCAAATTTAATCACAAAAGCAACATTTTATTTTTTTGGAACAAACAAACCACAATTTTATGAACACTACTCTTTTCATCACAAATAGCCTACTACACCACAGCAGAAGTTGAAGTTTTTTTTCCAAAGATTGAAATATAGTATAAATTGTTATAGTTGTATTTATTTGATTTTTTAAAAATTTTTTAGACAGTAGTTACTTTTAATATTGCAGTTTTTTAGTTATAAATTTACATAAATGTTTTTGAATTTGTGAAACGACCCGATCCTTTTTTTTTAAAAAAATAAGATAATAAATAATAATAATAATAATAATAAAACTACAACTAGTGATCCCATACCCACTAGCCACCTAACCACAATCACAACCAACAGCAGAAAATAAACAAATACCAATAACCAATAAATAACTAATAATAAACCAATGTTATAACATAAACAATATCCAAAAAACCAAACAACAGGAAACACAAAACCAGCAAGCTATCAATGTTTCTAATGACCCAACTCTAGCAACTAAGCAATGCAAGACAACAACCAATCGAGTCCCTAGAACATCCTCCTCTTCATTGCCTTGATTCCACGATCACACTTCACCTTTACATGCACCACAAACACAAATTGAGATGCATGAGTATTTGATAAACAATCAGTGAGGCAATCCTCCCATCTATTGGGCTATACACACAAGCAACTGTAATTCCAATGTTCCACGCAATCAACAAACAAAACATACAAACCAGGAAAACGAACATCATCTAGCTGGAAGGGAGGTGTCGACCGACACCAGCCAAGTGTCGACCGACACTGGCCTTGGTCTCAACCGACACTACCCCACAGTGTCGATCGATGCCGCTTCACTGGTGTCGATCGACACTACCTCTGCAACCGCGATCCGCACAAGAGTCAAATCTCGCTCCCAAAACTCCACCAAATCGCCCAATACTCAAAACCCAAACCAAATATGTTCTTAGGGACCTGTAGCAATCAATCCCAGCAAGAAAAACACACAAAACAGCAACAAACAAGCAAGAACAAGGAATCACAGGCTTAGATCAGCCATGGTCATGCACTCACCTCTTTGCAAGAAGATTCTGACCAACAGCAACGAATCTAACCCTCCTAGCAAGCTTCTAACTCCTTCCTAGCCTTGGATCTCTCAAGAAACAGCAAGGAATCTCACAAATCTCTCTCAAAAGCTCAAGAACAATGTTTTCTCCCTTCTTCTCTTAAAAACGTTAAACGGTGACAAAGACAAATGCCCAAAACCCTTCTTTTCGTCGACAAACACTTAATATCCTGGTTTAATGGTTTTCCCTAAACCAAACCAACCAAAAACCGACAATTAAGTCAATCTGGTCGAACCAGAAATAAGTGGTGTCGACCGACACCACCTTGGTGTCAATCGACACCCTCCCCCAAAACGCACAGTTTTGGTTTGCGGGTGTTACAATTCTCCCCCACCAACATAGATTCGGCCTCGAATCTCGAGCAACCATCAGTCAAGGACTCCCGTGCAACCGTCTCCACGGCCCACACTCCTTCGACCGATCTCGAACAACCATCAATAATGCCCCCAACTGTTTTCACCTATAGGCGATAGACTCACGTTCCACGCATTATTTGCTCTCGGCTTTTGGACTTTCCTTTACTCACAGGCCTAAACCTTGTGATTTTATTGGCTCCTCATCAGGCCAAAGCCCGCATGCCATAACATTGGTTCCTCATCGGGCCCAAGCCCGCATGCTATAATATAAAAGGAAGTCCAATATTCGTCTCTCGGGTTACCACCCTACATCGCGCCCCCGGATCGTCATCTGAAGTCGATATACCAACCATACTCCCAAGCCAAAAAGTCTCAGAATATGGCAGTACTAGGAGAACCTAAGTCCCCCAAGCGTCGCGAGCAAACTGTTCTGAACACGTCTGAGTCTTACTCCTATCCAGGTTTCCCTTCCCGTGGCTCGCGTAATACAACACAATGTCCTACCAACCACATATCCCCTCACTGGAATACCTCATGAGAACACATAGATCATCTCACTGCCACTAGGGCCGCCACAAAGGCCAAAAAATGTACTAAACAGGACCGCCACCAAGGCCAAACAAATGTCCTAAACAGGACTGCCACCAAGGCCAAACAAATGTCCTAAACAGGACCGCCACCAAGGCCAAACAAATGTCCTAAACAGGACTACCACCAAGTCCAACAAATGTCCTAAACAGTTCCGCAACCAAGGTCACTCATCCCGAAGGACCGTCACAAAGACCACTTGTCCCAAAGGACCATCACAAAGACCATACATTCTGAAGGACCGCCTAAACAGGCAACACTGGCTATACAGCTCGCCACAAGGACACGCAATTGGCTAAACATCCCGCCACAAAGGCCACACAACGGCTAAACAGCCCGCCACAAAGGCCACACAATGGCTAAACAGCCCGCCACAAAGGCCACGCAATGTCTCAAAAGACCGCCACACATGGGCACAATGACTCAAAAGTCCAGCACTAAGGCCACACAAGCCCCTCTAAGGCTCTCCACCACTAAAATAGACAAATTCTAACTCACATAAAACTTTCCATTTTTAGCACTTTCCACTTTTAGAAACTTCTATTTCAGGAAACTTTCCTCCAAACACCCCGCCTCACGGAAACTTTGTACCCCGAGCACCACCTCATCTTGTTACTTAGTCGCACAACCAAACAGCCCTAAGCGACCAAGTAAACAAAAGAGATGGGCTGGAATACTCCATTCCCGCTCCAGCCACGGACAATAACTGGGACTAGGCTAGACAAGTTCAAGTCGCGACCTGCTTCTCAAACCACTTCTTGAACCTTGCCTTCATCCTCGCCTCTGGCTCCCAAGTCTGCTCCTCAACACCATCACAGTCCCAAAGGACTCTCATCAAAGGAATCTTCTTCTTCTGAAGTTCCATGATCCTCCTCTCGACCACCCTCACTGGTCTCGCCTCCAACGTTATGTTAGGCTGAAGATCCTCAGGAATCTTAGCCAACAACCGATCATCCTCACGGAGACACTTTCGCAACATAGACACATGGAAAACCTTGTGGAAAGCACGCATAACCTCAGGTAACTCTAGTCTATACGCCACTGGTCCAACACACTCAAACACTCTGAACGGACCCATATACCTCAAACTCAACTTAGTCTCAGTCAATGACCTGTTCGGACCCCGCAACATGGCCATCTTGAGGTACACTCTGTCTCCTAACTTAAACTCAAGATCTCTCCTCCTCCTATCGGCATAACTCCTCTGCCAAACCTGAGCCTCCTTCATGTTCAGCTTGAGAACCCGAATCTTCTCTGAGGTCTCCTGAACAAAATCTGCCCCGTAAATGCTCCTCTCCCCCACCTGGGTCCAGCATAACGGTGTACGACACGACCTCCCATACAAAGCTTCATAAGGAGCCATCCTAATACTCGCCTGGTAAATGTTGTTGTAAGCAAACTCTACCAAGCTGAAGTGATCTGCCCAATGACCACCCCAATCCAACACACACATCCTCAGCAAATCCTCTCTGACTGTCCATCTGTCTGGGGATGAGAAGATGTACTCACATGTACCTTAGTACCCATTTCTGCCTGAAATGCACTCTAGAACACCAAAGTGAACTTGGAATCCCTATCAGACACAATGCTCGCTGGCACCCCATCAGTCTTCTTAATGGCCAGAAAATGTGCCGACTTAGTCAACCGGTCCACAATGACCCAAATAGCATCAAACGTCTTGGACAATGACAAACCCACCACGAAGTCCATAGTAATCATATCCCACTTCCACTCTGGAATGGGAAGACTATTCAGCATACCACCCGGCACCTGATGCTCAACCTTCACTAGCTGACACACATCACACCTCGCAACCCAACTAGCCAGGTCCTTCTTCATCCCGACCCAGTGATACTACCTCTTGAGGTCACGGTACATCTTAGTCGCTCCTGGATGAATAGAGAACATGCTCGCATGAGCCTCTCTCAGGATCTCCTGCCTCAACTCCTTATCCTTAGGCACACAAATCCGCCCATGCACCAAAATAGTACCATTAGCCGAAACCCGATACTCTGAATCCACATCCTTTGAGGTATTCACCAGCCCCAAATCCTTCTCTTGAGCCAACCGCACTCTGCTCAATAGATCTGCTCTATCAGCTGCCACCAAACCCAACGACTCCTGTGAAACAGCACACATACTCAGCGCACTGATCTCTCCTACCAGAGACTCCATATCCTGCTCCTAAGCCGAAGCCGCTCGCTTCCGACTCAAAGCATCAACAACCAAGTTAGCCTTACCAGGGTGATAGGCTATCTCCAAATCATAATCCGCCACCAGCTCCATCCACCGTCTCTGCCTTAAATTCAGCTCGGACTGAGTGAATATATACTTCAGGCTCTTATCATCTGTAAACACATGTACCTTTTCACCATAAAGATAAGATCTCCAAATCTTCAGGGCAAAAACTACATCACCCATCTCCAAGTCATGAGTAGGATAGTTGTCATCATGCTTCCGCAACTGGCACGAAGTATAGGCAATCACCTTCCCATGCTGCACCAACACACACCCCAAACCAACTCTAGATGCATCTGTAT
>NC_025695.1:22401856-22420246 GCF_000633955.1 Camelina sativa | reverse complement strand
TAGTTATTATGCATAAAAAACTTTGTTAACACTTCAAAGTCAAAGATTGCATAGTATGCATTATGAAATTGAGAAACGAAACAAAATTCAAAGAAACGACGACAAAAACACATGGTAATATCTAGAAATCTTTTATGTAGTTTCTTCGATTAGACAACAAACAAATTGCCTTCTAGACTTTTTCAAGAACAATGATGTGTCAAACAAAAAGTTTATCAAAAACAAAGAAGATAATTTTACCAAGAAAAACAAAGCTAGTCAAAATTATTTTGTTTGATGAAAAATATGTTATCATTTCTTGGCTTATATAGAGGGGTGTATTTACAATCCTTTTCCTTTTAGGATTAACAAAGTTTTTTTTAACATAATAAGAGTACAATTATCTTATGCATCGTTTTATGAAGCTTGAAAATTGTGATTTCTGATAGTTAAAATTGACATGTGTCAAGACGTGATGTGTTACTAACTTTAATATGTGATTTCTGATCGTTAAAATTGACACGTGTGAAGACTTGATGAATTACTAACTTGGATATTTAATCGTTAAAACTGACACATGTCACGATCTAGTGAGTTTTTAACTTTGATGTCTGATCGTTAAAACTAACACGTGTCACAATCTGGTTTACCCCCGATTTACCCCCGATTAGAACGAAGTTTTTCGGTTCGGTTCCAATAAGGGTATTTCAGGTCGGGTATTTTGCCCATGCCTACTCTACACCTTCTTTTATAAAATATTCAATTTAGTTGTAGCCAGCCACACACAAAATATCAGATTTTATATTCTTCCCGCCGAGGTGATGAGGTTTCTGTTATAACGATATTACTATTAACCACTGAGATTTTGGTGAGGCTTTTTTTTTTTCAATTTTTAGTTATATTCAAAATCATAAATATAATCTTTTTAATGATCAAATTTAATCACAAAAGCAACATTTTATTTTTTTGGAACAAACAAACCACAATTTTATGAACACTACTCTTTTCATCACAAATAGCCTACTACACCACAGCAGAAGTTGAAGTTTTTTTTCCAAAGATTGAAATATAGTATAAATTGTTATAGTTGTATTTATTTGATTTTTTAAAAATTTTTTAGACAGTAGTTACTTTTAATATTGCAGTTTTTTAGTTATAAATTTACATAAATGTTTTTGAATTTGTGAAACGACCCGATCCTTTTTTTTTAAAAAAATAAGATAATAAATAATAATAATAATAATAATAAAACTACAACTAGTGATCCCATACCCACTAGCCACCTAACCACAATCACAACCAACAGCAGAAAATAAACAAATACCAATAACCAATAAATAACTAATAATAAACCAATGTTATAACATAAACAATATCCAAAAAACCAAACAACAGGAAACACAAAACCAGCAAGCTATCAATGTTTCTAATGACCCAACTCTAGCAACTAAGCAATGCAAGACAACAACCAATCGAGTCCCTAGAACATCCTCCTCTTCATTGCCTTGATTCCACGATCACACTTCACCTTTACATGCACCACAAACACAAATTGAGATGCATGAGTATTTGATAAACACTCAGTGAGGCAATCCTCCCATCTATTGGGCTATACACACAAGCAACTGTAATTCCAATGTTCCACGCAATCAACAAACAAAACATACAAACCAGGAAAACGAACATCATCTAGCTGGAAGGGAGGTGTCGACCGACACCAGCCAAGTGTCGACCGACACTGGCCTTGGTCTCAACCGACACTACCCCACAGTGTCGATCGATGCCGCTTCACTGGTGTCGATCGACACTACCTCTGCAACCGCGATCCGCACAAGAGTCAAATCTCGCTCCCAAAACTCCACCAAATCGCCCAATACTCAAAACCCAAACCAAATATGTTCTTAGGGACCTGTAGCAATCAATCCCAGCAAGAAAAACACACAAAACAGCAACAAACAAGCAAGAACAAGGAATCACAGGCTTAGATCAGCCATGGTCATGCACTCACCTCTTTGCAAGAAGATTCTGACCAACAGCAACGAATCCAACCCTCCTAGCAAGCTTCTAACTCCTTCCTAGCCTTGGATCTCTCAAGAAACAGCAAGGAATCTCACAAATCTCTCTCAAAAGCTCAAGAACAATGTTTTCTCCCTTCTTCTCTTAAAAACGTTAAACGGTGACAAAGACAAATGCCCAAAACCCTTCTTTTCGTCGACAAACACTTAATATCTTGGTTTAATGGTTTTCCCTAAACCAAACCAACCAAAAACCGACAATTAAGTCAATCTGGTCGAACCAGAAATAAGTGGTGTCGACCGACACCACCTTGGTGTCAATCGACACCCTCCCCCAAAACGCACAGTTTTGGTTTGCGGGTGTTACAATTCTCCCCCACCAACATAGATTCGGCCTCGAATCTCGAGCAACCATCAGTCAAGGACTCCCGTGCAACCGTCTCCACGGCCCACACTCCTTCGACCGATCTCGAACAACCATCAATAATGCCCCCAACTGTTTTCACCTATAGGCGATAGACTCACGTTCCACGCATTATTTGCTCTCGGCTTTTGGACTTTCCTTTACTCACAGGCCTAAACCTTGTGATTTTATTGGCTCCTCATCAGGCCAAAGCCCGCATGCCATAACATTGGTTCCTCATCGGGCCCAAGCCCGCATGCTATAATATAAAAGGAAGTCCAATATTCGTCTCTCGGGTTACCACCCTACATCGCGCCCCCGGATCGTCATCTGAAGTCGATATACCAACCATACTCCCAAGCCAAAAAGTCTCAGAATATGGCAGTACTAGGAGAACCTAAGTCCCCCAAGCGTCGCGAGCAAACTGTTCTGAACACGTCTGAGTCTTACTCCTATCCAGGTTTCCCTTCCCGTGGCTCGCGTAATACAACACAATGTCCTACCAACCACATATCCCCTCACTGGAATACCTCATGAGAACACATAGATCATCTCACTGCCACTAGGGCCGCCACAAAGGCCAAAAAATGTACTAAACAGGACCGCCACCAAGGCCAAACAAATGTCCTAAACAGGACTACCACCAAGTCCAACAAATGTCCTAAACAGTTCCGCAACCAAGGTCACTCATCCCGAAGGACCGTCACAAAGACCACTTGTCCCAAAGGACCATCACAAAGACCATACATTCTGAAGGACCGCCTAAACAGGCAACACTGGCTATACAGCTCGCCACAAGGACACGCAATTGGCTAAACATCCCGCCACAAAGGCCACACAACGGCTAAACAGCCCGCCACAAAGGCCACACAATGGCTAAACAGCCCGCCACAAAGGCCACGCAATGTCTCAAAAGACCGCCACACATGGGCACAATGACTCAAAAGTCCAGCACTAAGGCCACACAAGCCCCTCTAAGGCTCTCCACCACTAAAATAGACAAATTCTAACTCACATAAAACTTTCCATTTTTAGCACTTTCCACTTTTAGAAACTTCTATTTCAGGAAACTTTCCTCCAAACACCCCGCCTCACGGAAACTTTGTACCCCGAGCACCACCTCATCTTGTTACTTAGTCGCACAACCAAACAGCCCTAAGCGACCAAGTAAACAAAAGAGATGGGCTGGAATACTCCATTCCCGCTCCAGCCACGGACAATAACTGGGACTAGGCTAGACAAGTTCAAGTCGCGACCTGCTTCTCAAACCACTTCTTGAACCTTGCCTTCATCCTCGCCTCTGGCTCCCAAGTCTGCTCCTCAACACCATCACAGTCCCAAAGGACTCTCATCAAAGGAATCTTCTTCTTCTGAAGTTCCATGATCCTCCTCTCGACCACCCTCACTGGTCTCGCCTCCAACGTTATGTTAGGCTGAAGATCCTCAGGAATCTTAGCCAACAACCGATCATCCTCACGGAGACACTTTCGCAACATAGACACATGGAAAACCTTGTGGAAAGCACGCATAACCTCAGGTAACTCTAGTCTATACGCCACTGGTCCAACACACTCAAACACTCTGAACGGACCCATATACCTCAAACTCAACTTAGTCTCAGTCAATGACCTGTTCGGACCCCGCAACATGGCCATCTTGAGGTACACTCTGTCTCCTAACTTAAACTCAAGATCTCTCCTCCTCCTATCGGCATAACTCCTCTGCCAAACCTGAGCCTCCTTCATGTTCAGCTTGAGAACCCGAATCTTCTCTGAGGTCTCCTGAACAAAATCTGCCCCGTAAATGCTCCTCTCCCCCACCTGGGTCCAGCATAACGGTGTACGACACGACCTCCCATACAAAGCTTCATAAGGAGCCATCCTAATACTCGCCTGGTAAATGTTGTTGTAAGCAAACTCTACCAAGCTGAAGTGATCTGCCCAATGACCACCCCAATCCAACACACACATCCTCAGCAAATCCTCTCTGACTGTCCATCTGTCTGGGGATGAGAAGATGTACTCACATGTACCTTAGTACCCATTTCTGCCTGAAATGCACTCTAGAACACCAAAGTGAACTTGGAATCCCTATCAGACACAATGCTCGCTGGCACCCCATCAGTCTTCTTAATGGCCAGAAAATGTGCCGACTTAGTCAACCGGTCCACAATGACCCAAATAGCATCAAACGTCTTGGACAATGACAAACCCACCACGAAGTCCATAGTAATCATATCCCACTTCCACTCTGGAATGGGAAGACTATTCAGCATACCACCCGGCACCTGATGCTCAACCTTCACTAGCTGACACACATCACACCTCGCAACCCAACTAGCCAGGTCCTTCTTCATCCCGACCCAGTGATACTACCTCTTGAGGTCACGGTACATCTTAGTCGCTCCTGGATGAATAGAGAACATGCTCGCATGAGCCTCTCTCAGGATCTCCTGCCTCAACTCCTTATCCTTAGGCACACAAATCCGCCCATGCACCAAAATAGTACCATTAGCCGAAACCCGATACTCTGAATCCACATCCTTTGAGGTATTCACCAGCCCCAAATCCTTCTCTTGAGCCAACCGCACTCTGCTCAATAGATCTGCTCTATCAGCTGCCACCAAACCCAACGACTCCTGTGAAACAGCACACATACTCAGCGCACTGATCTCTCCTACCAGAGACTCCATATCCTGCTCCTAAGCCGAAGCCGCTCGCTTCCGACTCAAAGCATCAACAACCAAGTTAGCCTTACCAGGGTGATAGGCTATCTCCAAATCATAATCCGCCACCAGCTCCATCCACCGTCTCTGCCTTAAATTCAGCTCGGACTGAGTGAATATATACTTCAGGCTCTTATCATCTGTAAACACATGTACCTTTTCACCATAAAGATAAGATCTCCAAATCTTCAGGGCAAAAACTACATCACCCATCTCCAAGTCATGAGTAGGATAGTTGTCATCATGCTTCCGCAACTGGCACGAAGTATAGGCAATCACCTTCCCATGCTGCACCAACACACACCCCAAACCAACTCTAGATGCATCTGTATAAACCACATAGGGTTCTCCCTGCTCAGACAAAGCCAACACTGGAGTAGTAGTCAACATCTCCTTGAGGGTTGCAAAGCCTTCCTCACACTCCTGTGACCAAACAAAAGGAACATCCTTCCCTGTCAACTTAGTCAACAGACGTGCTCTGCTCGCAAACCCCTGCACAAACCTCTTGTAGTAACCTGCCAGACCAAGGAAACTCCTGATCTCTATGGCACTCTGCGGTCTAGGCCAATCCCTGATAGCCTGAATCTTCTCCGGATCTACAGAAACCCCATCTGCAGACACAATATAACCCAGAAAACCCATCTCAAGCTGCCAAAAACTGCACTTGCTCAATTTAGCAAACAACTTCTGCTCCCACAGCTTCTCCATAACTGCCCTCAAATACACTGCATGCTCTTCAGGACTCTTAGAATAAACCAGGATGTCGTCGATGAAAATGATGACAAACACGTCTAGAAACTCCTGAAACACGCTATTCATCAATCTCATAAACGCTGTTGGTGTGTTAGTCAACCCAAACAGCATCACCATAAACTCGTAATGCCCATATCTCGTCCTGACAGCAGTCTTCCTCACGTCTGCCTCATCTATCGAAATCTGAAGATAACCCGACGCCAGATCAATCTTGGAGAACCAAATAACACCTCTCAACTGATCCAACAACTCATCGATCCTGGGAAGAGGGTACTTGTTCTTCACAGTGACCTGGTAGAGACTCCTGTAATCAATACACAAGCAGAAACTCCCATCCTTCTTCTTAACGAATAACACCGGCGCTCTCCACGGTGATACACTAGGACAGATGAATCCCTTGCTCAACAAATCCTCTAACCGCTTCTTCAGCTCTGCCATCTCTGTTGGAGCCATCATGTAAGGCTCCTTGGATAACGGTGCCGTCCCTGGTTCCAGTTCAATCGTAAAAGGATCAGACCGAGATGATGGTAATCCCTGCAATGACTGGAACACATCCTCAACTCCTCCACAACCTGTNCCTGCACAAACCTCTTGTAGTAACCTGCCAGACCAAGGAAACTCCTGATCTCTATGGCACTCTGCGGTCTAGGCCAATCCCTGATAGCCTGAATCTTCTCCGGATCTACAGAAACCCCATCTGCAGACACAATATAACCCAGAAAACCCATCTCAAGCTGCCAAAAACTGCACTTGCTCAATTTAGCAAACAACTTCTGCTCCCACAGCTTCTCCATAACTGCCCTCAAATACACTGCATGCTCTTCAGGACTCTTAGAATAAACCAGGATGTCGTCGATGAAAATGATGACAAACACGTCTAGAAACTCCTGAAACACGCTATTCATCAATCTCATAAACGCTGTTGGTGTGTTAGTCAACCCAAACAGCATCACCATAAACTCGTAATGCCCATATCTCGTCCTGACAGCAGTCTTCCTCACGTCTGCCTCATCTATCGAAATCTGAAGATAACCCGACGCCAGATCAATCTTGGAGAACCAAATAACACCTCTCAACTGATCCAACAACTCATCGATCCTGGGAAGAGGGTACTTGTTCTTCACAGTGACCTGGTAGAGACTCCTGTAATCAATACACAAGCAGAAACTCCCATCCTTCTTCTTAACGAATAACACCGGCGCTCTCCACGGTGATACACTAGGACAGATGAATCCCTTGCTCAACAAATCCTCTAACCGCTTCTTCAGCTCTGCCATCTCTGTTGGAGCCATCATGTAAGGCTCCTTGGATAACGGTGCCGTCCCTGGTTCCAGTTCAATCGTAAAAGGATCAGACCGAGATGATGGTAATCCCTGCAATGACTGGAACACATCCTCAACTCCTCCACAACCTGTATAGATATAGTAACCAAATAAGCCTCACGACCCTTCTCGATCATCTTCCTAGCCTGCATGGCCGAAATCACGAGACTCCCCGAAGTCGGTCTAATATCCTGAAAAACCAACTTCCCTCTTGGACGCTCAAACTCCACTCTACCCCGATGACAATCTAGATGAACCTTATGCCGATGCAACTAATCCATCCCCAAGATGACATCATACAGCTCCACATGACTGATTAGCAAATCCGCTGGCCACGACTCTCCCGCGATCTGAATATCAATACCTCTCGCCGGCCAATCATTCTCAGAAACTTGCCTCCAGCACTCCCGCTCGCTCGCTCTCCGGGATCTCCTCGCTCTCCGGGATCTCCTCGCTCTCTGGGATCTCCTCTGATATCTGCACTCTCTGCACACTCTGGGGTAATGAAGCTATGAGTAGCTCCATAATCAAACATAACATGTGACTTAAATCAGCCCACTAACAAGGTCCCTACACAAACCTCATGTGTTGAGAACCTAACATTTTATCATAGGCAACCATAAAATCTGAACTTACTAAGAATTCACAAAAACAAGGTACCAGAAATTTTACCTGTGATCGCCTCGACATTGGTTCCACCAGTCCCTGCACTCGTGTAAACCCGTGGCGCCTGCTCAATCCATACCACCTGCTGCCCTCCCGGCTGCACATGCTGCAACGCTGCCAATACCATCGGCTGCAACTTGGGACACAAGGGCCTGATGTGCCCTGTCTCCCTGTAATGATAGCATACACGAGTGCCTCTCTAGGAAAATACTTGCGGTTGAACTCCAAGAGGAAATCAGCCCAAGACATCTCCCTCTACACTCTCCTAGCAGCCGTTGATCTCCACCACACCTGAGCATCACCAATCAAGTGGTGGACCCCTATGTTCACCGAAAACTCCTCAGGACATCTCAGAGTCTGGAAGTTAAGTTCCACACTCGTCCTCCACGCATCTGCAGCGGTAGGATCTGGACCACCCAAAAACCGTGCAGTATCAATGCCACGCATCTCTCTCAACATGGACATATAACGGGAATGAGCTCCCGCTTCCGCAGGCACTGGCTGCTGCACCCCTGGCGCTACTGGCGGCACTACCGGAGCCTGAGCCAGTACCACTCCCGGTAACCGCTCCAACAACTGTGTCAGCAAACCCGCAAGGTCGACACCTGGGACTCCATCCACTGGGACTCCCACACCTGGGACCCTAACATCACCGACCACTTGACCATCAACACCGCCCCCTCCGGCCACACTCATGAATCCCCCTGGACACCCTGCGACTCACCAACACCCTCAATTGTCACACTCTGGTCCGCAGTCTCACTAACCACTGGGACTCTGCCCCTACCACGACCACGTCCGCGTCCACGACCACGTCTGTGTCCTCGACCACGACCAGCAACAACATCCTCTTTAACCATCTGCACTACCATGAACAGAAGGCTAAGCACACAATTAACATAACACAAAAACATAAACTCACCATGGAATCACACTGTAGGCTCGAAGAGGATGTTCTAGGACTCCATGCCACACAAAATTGACTAAGTCACATAATCAATCAAGACATGCTATCCCTAACATCTACAACACAAAGCCTAGTGAACCCAAACCTAGAACCGTAAGGGCTCTGATACCAAACTGAAACGACCCGACCCCTTTTTTTAAATAAATAATAAGATAATAAATAATAATAATAATAATAATTAAACTACAACAAGTGGTCCCATATCCACTAGCCACCTAACCAAAATCACAACCAACACCAGAAAATAAACAAATACCAATAACCAATAATAAACCAATGTTATAACATAAACAATACCTAAAAAACCAAACAACAAGAAACACAAAACCAGCAAGCTAGCAATGTTTCTAATGACCCAACTCTAGCAACCTAGCAATGTCAGACAAAAACCATTCGAGTCCCTAGAAAATCCTCCTCTTCATTGCCTTGATTCCACGATCACACTTTGCCTTTACCTGCATCACAAACACAAATTGAGTTGCATGAGTATTTGATAAACAGTCGTTGAGGCAATCCTCCCATCTACTGGGCTATACACACAAGCAACTGTAATTCCAATGTTCCAAGCAATCAACAAACAAAACATACAAACCAAGAAAACAAACATCATCTAGCTGGAAGGGAGGGGTCGACCGACAACAGCTAAGTGTCGACCGACACTGGCCTTGGTATCGACCAACACTACCCCACAGTGTCGATCGATGCCGCTTCATTGGTGTCGATCGACACTATCTCTGTAACCACGATCCGCACGAAAACGAGAGTCAAATCTCACTCCCAAAACTCCACCAAATCGCCCAATACTCAAAACCCAAACCAAATACGTCCTTAGGAACCTGTAGCAATCAATCCGAGCAAGAAAAACACACAAAACAGGAACAAACAAGCAAGAACAAGGAATAACAGGCTTAGATCAGCCATGTTCATGCACTCACCTCTTTGCAAGAAGATTCTGACCAACAACAACGAATCCAACCCTCCTAGCAAGCTTCTAACTCCTTCCTAGCCTTGGATCTCTCAAGAAACAGCAAGGAATCTCACCAATCTCTCTCAAAAGCTCAAGAACAATGTTTTCTCCCTTCTTCTCTCAAAAACGTTAAACGGCGACAAAGACAAATGCCCAAAACCCTTCTTTTCGTCGACAAACACTTAATATCTTGGTTTAATGGTTTACCCTAAACCAAACCAACCAAAAAACGACAATTATGTCAATCTGGTCGAACCAGAAATAAGTGGTGTCGATCGACACCCTCCCCCAAAACGCACAGTTTTGGTTTGCGGGTATTACAATTTGAGACACATATATTTATATATGTATATATATTTGGAGACATTTAGCAAATAAATCTTGCAGTTGAAACCTATTTACTAGCATGCCACTCGCATCAAATAATTAATTTTAGAAATAAATTAACTCTACAAATATTTGATTTTGTTTTTGTAGAAACTAAGTGTATTAAAAGGTAACAAGCATAATTGCAAATGCCATTAATTTCGGTGTAATTGTTCTAAATAATTGCAAATGCCATTAATTTTGGTGTAATTATTTTACATAAATTGTGAATTTAAACAATCATTCAAAAAAACTAACAGTATGATTTTAAAAGGTAACAAACATATTTACCATTCAATTTGATATCTTATTCAAGGAATGATAATAAAATATAAAAGATATTGCTTTCTCACAAATTTATTTTTAATACGTAATTAAAACTAATCCTCCTGATTCTTTTGATCCGCTATAGAATTTTTATTCTTCGTATGTTGATTATTGATTGACAATGTTGGTGTGTTGATGTCGATGGTAAATAAAGTGCCAGATATCAAAATAGATTTATTTAGAACAATTTTTATCTTTGTGTATTTCTGAATTAATTTTTGTGTATTTGTGACTTTATTATCAAGAATAAGATGCAAGCACAAAAGATGTGGCATTTAAGTTATTTTGATATGCCAAAGCCTCTTAAAAGTGTAGTTATGTCGTGTCTATCTCGCCAAAGAAAAGCAGATCAACAACTATTATAACCGTGTATGTATATATTAATGTGATATATTGATGAAAATCCAAAAATATCAGGTTATATAAATATAATTATTATATATAAAGTACCAAAATCATGAAAATGCTAATGAGTCTTTTAGTTATTTTATTTGATCTCTCATGTATGAAATAAGATATAAGTTTTAAGAAAACATTTAGCTGTAAAAGTTATATTTTACTTGATAAAAATTTAAAAAATTGATTTGATAAAACGTGACTTTAAACCTCACATACTATTTTTACTTTCACGTATTTCATATGATGAATTTTTGTGGATTAAAAATCTTTGACCATGTTGCGTGATCCGCCTAGCATGGTGGGTTTAGACTATAGATACAACACTAAAACTATTAGTTTATTCATATACTATAGAATTTTAATCTTAGCTAAGAAAATTAACTTATGAATTATTTAGTATAGAAACTACAAAATATTACACATACTATGAGACATTCTTAATATCAAAAAAAAAAATTGTATACACATAAAAGTATACACTAACGTACCATATAGACATATACCTCTGTTTAATTCTAGAAAACAAAACTAAGTGTGTTAAAATGCCTGAAGTGTTTCGTTTATTTTCTTCTCAACTAATCGCAATAATTCTAAATTCTTAAGGATACAGAGGTAAAAAAAGGTTCTCTGCAGTACGTGATATTCTATATCAACTCGATTCCATGTAAGTGATTGTGAAGACTGTAGTAAGTGAATATGTTGTCTACAGATGTAAACTGTTACTGGTTTTGTTATGTGCAGTAAGTTATATAATTTACTGGTTTTGTTGTCTGCAGTATGTGAACATGAAGTCTGCTTAACACTTTTTATGTAGTTTATGTTACAAAATATTGTGGATTACATTGGTGTTTATGAGATTTCATATTAACTTTAATTTTTTTATGTAGGCGGTACCTGCTCAGAATGGGAGGATCTTTAGTATTGGGGGACAAAACTACATACGTGAGCGTGAGGAAAGCTCAGCTGGTTCAGTGTCACAACCCGTCTCACGTACACCACTAGCCCACCGCTAGCCTCTCCAACGGACCCCAAACTGGCCCTGCAGGGCATCGATCCTAATCCCTCACTGTGGATAACTCCTCACTGAGGAACGCCTGGCGCACCAATAACCTACTGTGAATTTAGATGAATAGTTCTGAAACGACCTGACCCGTTTTTCTAATGACCCAACTCTAGCAACCTAGCAATGCCAGACAACAACCAATTGAGTCCCTAGAACATCCTCCTCTTCATTGCCTTGATTCCACAATCATACTTTGCCTTTACCTGCACCACAAACACATATTGCAATGCATGAGTATTTAATAAACACTCAGTAAGGCAATCCTCCCATCAACTGAGATATACACACAAGCAGTAGAGACATCTCTAGCCATCAAACAACAATCAACAATCAACAATAACAAACCAGGACTCTGCATCGACCGACACCAAACATGCATCGACCGACACCAGTTGGGGTTGGGTCGACCGACGCATGATATGCATCGACTGATGCAAGGTTCACTTGCATCGACTGATGCAAGGTTCACTTGCATCGACTGATGCAAGGTTCACTTGCATCGACTGATGCAAGGTTCACTTGCATCGACTGATGCAAGGTTCACTTGCATCGACTGATGCAAGGTTCACTTGCATCGACTGATGCAAGGTTCACTTGCATCGACTGATGCAAGGTTCACTTGCATCGACTGATGCAAGGTTCACTTGCATCGACTGATGCAAGGTTCACTTGCATCGACTGATGCAAGGTTCACTTGCATCGACTGATGCAAGGTTCACTTGCATCGACTGATGCAAGGTTCACTTGCATCGACTGATGCAAGGTTCACTTGCATCGACTGATGCAAGGTTCACTTGCATCGACTGATGCAAGGTTCACTTGCATCGACTGATACTCCCAATGCATCGACCGACGCATGCTCGACATAGCACGAAAACCCTAAAGTTTACGCGTTGTCCTCGAACTTGCATCGACCAACGCACAAAGTGCATCGACCAATCCATTGCCGAGCATCATTTTCCCCCAAGGCTTCTCGCTGGATCTTCGTTCCTACAACCACAAAACTCGATCCCAAGCCACAAGAAAGCTTCCTAACATCCCAAATAACAATCTAGCAAGCCTAACAACACATAACAAGCAAATCAGAGAGATCTCCAGCTTAGATAAACCATGTTCATGCACTTACCTTTGTCAAGACGATTCTGAACCAAAAACAAGCAAGACAACACTTCCAGGAAACTCCTGCAACGATCCCAGCTACAGATCTCTACAGCAACAGCCTCAAATCACCCAAAATCCTCAAGAACACTCAAGAACCTTTTCTCTCTTTTGTTTTCTCTCAAAAACGGCCAAACCATCGCATGAGACAAAAATACGAATTAAGGGTTTCCCTAACCCAAAACGCAGCGTTTAACTTAAGTCAAACCGCAAAAACTCAACCTTGCATCGACCGATGCACTATATGCATCGACCGATGCAATCCTTAAACCGGGATTTCGGTTCACGGATGTTACAAGTTCCATTTGCCACGGTGAGGGGTTAGGATCGATGCCCTGCAGGGCCACCTTAGGGCCTCTGGAGGCAAGCTAGCAGTGAGGCTAGTGGGGTCCACGGGACGGGTTGTTATATTCAGTGTCTAGAATATCTCTTGAACGCCAATTGACTTCTGTTCAAGAGCAGCTGGCCACTGCGGTTGAATTTATGAGGAAATATATGCCTGAAGGTCACGCAAACACTTTCCCCTCTGCTCAGCCAACTTCGGCAACGGGTGCGTGGATCACTGGCCCAACTCAAGGCAACATAAGAGAGAACCGAGAAGCCAATCCCGAAGCTGTGACTGAACCTCCAGAATTGGCTGATGTCCATCAAAGTCATCCAACTAATGTGCTTGATGAGTCTCATGAGCGAGAAGATNAATGCATCGACCGACGCATGCTCGACATAGCACGAAAACCCTAAAGTTTACGCGTTGTCCTCGAACTTGCATCGACCAACGCACAAAGTGCATCGACCAATCCATTGCCGAGCATCATTTTCCCCCAAGGCTTCTCGCTGGATCTTCGTTCCTACAACCACAAAACTCGATCCCAAGCCACAAGAAAGCTTCCTAACATCCCAAATAACAATCTAGCAAGCCTAACAACACATAACAAGCAAATCAGAGAGATCTCCAGCTTAGATAAACCATGTTCATGCACTTACCTTTGTCAAGACGATTCTGAACCAAAAACAAGCAAGACAACACTTCCAGGAAACTCCTGCAACGATCCCAGCTACAGATCTCTACAGCAACAGCCTCAAATCACCCAAAATCCTCAAGAACACTCAAGAACCTTTTCTCTCTTTTGTTTTCTCTCAAAAACGGCCAAACCATCGCATGAGACAAAAATACGAATTAAGGGTTTCCCTAACCCAAAACGCAGCGTTTAACTTAAGTCAAACCGCAAAAACTCAACCTTGCATCGACCGATGCACTATATGCATCGACCGATGCAATCCTTAAACCGGGATTTCGGTTCACGGATGTTACAAGTTCCATTTGCCACGGTGAGGGGTTAGGATCGATGCCCTGCAGGGCCACCTTAGGGCCTCTGGAGGCAAGCTAGCAGTGAGGCTAGTGGGGTCCACGGGACGGGTTGTTATATTCAGTGTCTAGAATATCTCTTGAACGCCAATTGACTTCTGTTCAAGAGCAGCTGGCCACTGCGGTTGAATTTATGAGGAAATATATGCCTGAAGGTCACGCAAACACTTTCCCCTCTGCTCAGCCAACTTCGGCAACGGGTGCGTGGATCACTGGCCCAACTCAAGGCAACATAAGAGAGAACCGAGAAGCCAATCCCGAAGCTGTGACTGAACCTCCAGAATTGGCTGATGTCCATCAAAGTCATCCAACTAATGTGCTTGATGAGTCTCATGAGCGAGAAGATGATGAAGATGCGGAGCTTGTGGGAGGTTCCCTCTTCTAAAGAACTTGTTCTCCCACCTCTCTTTACTCAATCTATTTAGCACTCTTTCTTTTCTCTACATTTACAAACTTTCCCCACAAGGCAAGGATTTCTGTAGCTCATAGCAATTTTGTATCATCATCGTAACAATATGTCACAATTACTAACGATGTATGTGAAGCTATTACAAACGAATAATGCCGGAATCAGTAACAAATTCGTCATAAATCGTTGTGTAGCTAACTGTCATAATTTGACGACGCCCATTTTGATGTCTTTTTGAAGCTAATTGTTACGCATTTTTCAGACGTATTCTGTAACAAATAACTACAGCTAAATGTAACAATTCGTAGCAATTTGCGACTTTTTCATTAGTAACAAAATTGTAGCAATTTGCGACAATTAGCTATGACGAAAAATTTTGCTACGACCAAATAGTTATTAACTTCTTTTGTCACAAATTTGTACCCAAAAAAATTTTGCTACAAAAAACACGTTATACCTACAAATATTTCCATAACAATACAGAACATTTTTCTGGTGGAAAGCAAAAGCTCAAGAAGATTTCACCTGTTAACATGCTTGATGGGGAAGATATGGAAATGAATAACTCAAAAATATATTTTGTTAGTATCAATTTAGTGATACTGAGATGGATTTGTATCAAAAATATATCAACAACAACAATCTCAATACTAACGACAGCTGAATGATGGCTTCGAAGACAATGAAGAACATGTTGAAGAAAAAGCGAAGAGGTGGTAGTCTTTGTCTAATTGTGCAAATATTATATCTCTTATTTCTCCTCTTTTAAACCTATAATTATTTTATCCATTTTATAAGGTTTTTTGTCTTGGCGAGATTGATGTATTTTTTTTATAGCTTGGCTACAGATTTGTTCATAGCTTGGCTACACCACCAAACAAATAAACCACCAAAAAAATATAGCCAAACTATGATAAAAAAACACATCAATCTCGCCAAGACAACAAACCTTATAAAATGGATAACTAATTATAGGTTTGAAACCGGAGAAATAAGATATATAATATTTGCACAATTTGACACAGACAAACACCTCTTCGCTTTTTCGTTCAACATGTTCATCATTGTCTTCGAAACCGTCTCTCAGTTGTCGTTAGTATCGAGATTGTTGTTGTCGATATATTTTTGATACATATAAATTTCAATATCACTAAATTGATACTACCAAAATATATTTTTGAGTTGTTGATTTCCATCTCTTTGCCATCAAGCATGTTAACAGGTAAAATCTTCTTGACCTTTTGCTTTCGTGAATGATATTGATACTTTTTGAGGGTTTTAGCATGGTGAATCGATGGTATTGTTGTTGCTTTTTGTTAATCCTCTGCTAATTTAAGAATCGCTAGTCTCCACATATGTAACATGTGGCTGGATGATTTTTTCAAGTTCAGCCTGTTACAATGATAACAGGATTTTCACCCAGGGTATCAATTCCCTATGCAGTTGTAGTACAAAGGGTTATCAATCCAAATGGTTGTTATGCTAGCAGATGAAATATGTTCAGAACTATGCAAGTCAAGCCAGGCAAGAAATGGTTTTGATCTAACAATCCTAAAAGAAATAGAAGAAAGCAAATAAATGAGAACCACACGACCTAAGCACTCGATGCAAGCATTCGAGTACAGGATCGGGTAGGTGATCGAGTAAGCAAGAACAGTATGAACAACTCGAAGGTATACTCGAAGCAGGTGATCGTGTACCTATTCGGGTAATGGCTCGAGTGATGAATAAAAATGTAAGCAATTAAAATATGAAAGCTCCTAAGGATGGGCTAATCGACTCCTAAGTGTTCCTGACCAGTACGGATGTCCTACATGCCTCAAGCAAATATTCCTTAGACAATTAATCTCTAAAATCTTGTTAAAACACTCTCGTGATAGAAACAATCAACCTTGATCACTTGCCTACCCAACTCTCGTTGGAAAAACATGACCAAGCAGGCAATACAAACCAATTCATTATTGTCAATAAACTCCTTACACATCTAATCTCTTTAGGCTAAGTGAGTAAATCTCTAGCATTGATTGATTCAAGCATTTCATCTACACCTCTCGGTGGTAAAACACCCTAGATCTAATCTCACCCTCTCGGTTTGTTGATAGCATTAAGAACACCAACCTAGAAAGGAATTTATAAAACATAAACAACCAAGCTAAGACATCCTAACCGATCAAGAACACAAAATCGTCTATCCCATCCCTAGAAACTTTGTTCCACTACTCAGATTCCATTGCAGAAAACATAAAAGCAAAGACAAACGAAAATTGCATTGTATTAAAAGATAAAATATAAGCAAAGATTATAAGAGTAGAAATCTAGAAAGATAGCAAAAATGTAAAATAAATCCTAACAAAGTAGAGAAAAAGTGTTTGAGTCGCTCAGGATCTCTCTCAGAAGCTCTCGCTCTCTGGTTTAAGGGTCTAGGGCGTGCTAGGGCAAGAAGAAGAAGAGGGGTTTATATATAGAAACCCATTTGACCTAGCTTCCCAGTCCTACCTAAGGGTCTGCTCGATCGGGTGCAAGAGGATGTGGTCGTGTTACCCCTCGGGTAGGTCTTTGGGTTGTTCTTCCTTCTCTTGGATCCTCCTCAATCGGGTTGGATTTCGGACTGTTCTTCCTGCTCAATAGCTCCTTCGGGTACATGCTCGGATTTGACCTTGTTTCACCCCATTTTAGGCTCTAAAGCACCTGTTTTTATCCAAAGTATGCAAATGCAAGAATGCAACACCCTAAATGGCCTAAATGCGAATTCCTACATTAACTCTTTTCTTTTCTATTTAAACCCCCTAGAATAAAACTACCCACATCCTTGATTTTAATTCTTTTTTTTTATATAATCCCTAAGGTCTAAACATTAAAATCTAGCTATTTTTTTTGTTTTTTTTTCTTTTCTAAGAGACTATAGCAAGTTTTTTTTTTCTCTTTTTTTTTTACTTAGAGACTTAGAGCTAATTAAATCGAACCTTAGGGACTTTCTTCTTTAATTTCTCTTTTATTCCTCAACCCAACCCCAAATAATCATGCTAACCACCTATCTTTCAAAACCGATTCTATTAGTTAGTCCAAATGATTCTAACTAAGCTAAATCAAGAGTCAGTTCTTTGTCGTTCTCAATACTCTCAAGGTTTCACAACCTATAGCACAATGAAAAGGCCTCACTCAACAATTCATAACAAGGTTTGAAAGAAAGGTTTGGGTTCAAGGGTAGGAAAAACAAATCGGGTTAAACGAAAAGATTGGTAAAAATGGAGTGCTAACCCGATTTTAGAGTTACCCTGAGCAAGTATTCAAATTCCATAAGCAAGACGATTTAAGTTCAAATTAAGTCCAATAATATAGAGGTGATTCAATGTTCAAGCAAGTGGAAGAAGCTTTCAAAAGACACAAGGTTTTAAACAAAGATTCTTCATTATTTCCAAAGATTGATCTAGCAACAATGAACTGTGATTCAGGGCTATAGCTTCAATCCTAAGGTTTGGCTTTAAACAAGATAGTTTTAATCATT
>NC_025695.1:22389482-22401086 GCF_000633955.1 Camelina sativa | reverse complement strand
TTTTTTTTTTTTTTTTTTTTTTTTTTTGAGTTTAAATTTTTCAAATTTTTTGGTTTTTTTTTTATGCAAATAGATGCAGACTCAAATAAATAAAACTAGCATGCAAAAATTTGAAATAAGAAAATAAAACACAATGTTATATACATTCTAGGACCCTCCCCCAAACTTAAATTACACAGTCCATGTGTAAATAAAAGTCTGAAAAGGAACCCAAGAATCACACAAAATAAAATAAAACTAAATGCAATGTTATTTACAAAGGTTGGATGAATGTGTTACTACATGGGTTGGTGAAGAAGGTGGTTGTAGCAGCCTTCATACTCGCCAATGTGTAGCCAGGGTCTTCACAGGCTTCAGCAGGCGCCGGGATTCTCTCATCAGAGATCTCGGTTATGTGCACGGACGACTTGCGCGGACCAGCATCCGAGGGGTTGATCGTGTAAGGCATTGCGTAGCTCATCGGGTAGGGCATCGGGTAGTACGATGGGTACGGTGGAAGAGGTCCGGAATGGTCACCCATGTGCATGCTCGCAGGGTACATCGCATACGGCATCGTGTATGGCATATGTTAAGGCGGAGGGAAAGGTCCTGAGTAATCACCCGAATGTGTGCTCGATGGAGGCATCGGATAAGGCATCGTGTACCCCATCGGGTTAGGCGTTGGATAGGCGTCTGAGTGGCTTCTCCGCGATCTTTCGGGTCTTGTGACATCCTCCTCAGCTTGGGGCTCGTAGGATGATGCTCTGTGAGGTTCTAGAGGTGCTAGTCCTCGAATTTCTCCTAGTGGTCCGCTCCTTCCCACCCATGTGAGTGCATATGCTGAAGTGGGAGCTGAGGCACAGCTTGCCTTGTCTTGCAGCTCCTTGATCTGTCCTCCCATTATCTTCACTGAGGCGGTAAGATCCTTCACTTTCATCACCAGGAACTTTTTCATCCTCTTTAGCCATCCGATCCTCTTGTGAGCTTCCTTCACCCCAACAAGTTGCTTTTGAGAATCATAGTCTTCTGAGCTGTATCCCTGTCCTTGCCCAGTCGGCTCTTTCTCTTCAGCTTCGTATTCCTCCTCTGGATTGTACAGCTCCTCCAAAGGTAGTGTGAAGTCTATGTTGTCCCCTAGCCGGACTTTGGTGCACACGACGTTGGGTAGGATCATTTGGGCGGCTCCGGCAGCTGGATGGACAAACTTGAAGAGCAACATGCCATTTGGCCTCTCATAGGCCAAGAATCTCGCCAGTGTTAGGTACTCGATGTCCAGCTATCTCGGTTCATGTACCACTCCCTTCAAAGGCACATCGCAAGCTACCAAAATTGGTGTTACCAACCCGCCTATGGAGATCTCTCCAGCTCCATCTCTTCTCTCAGTTTTCATTTCCCATGACTTTAGGTAAAGGAACTGATCGAGCAGCACAAAGACCATACTAGTGTCTGCGGCATCTCCAACTAGCGGTGTACCATCCCTAGCATTGTCTAACACTCCACACAAGGCAATGTCTAGTAGCTAGAGCTCATGGTCATTCACATTCCCAGTCTCCTTTCTAGCAAAAAGAGTGCAGGCGAGGGACTTGTGAAAATACCTCAAAACAGGGCTCCTTATTTGAGCAGACTTGGAGCTTGTGTATTTGTAGGGGAGCTTGTCTCCTATTGTCAGCCATAGGGACTTCATCTCCTCCTTGCTCACCTCCATGTTCTCTCCACTCCCATCCTTGAAACCAAACAACTTCTCCATCTCCTTGAAGGTAAGCCGGTACTCCTTGTTGCGCATGGAGAAAGTGATGAACCTGATCTCCCCATCGGGTAGTAGGGTCGGGTGGTCCTCAAAGAAGTGTAACTGCAGCGTGGCAAGGAAGTGAGCCATCTCCTCCTCGTAGGCTTCAAGGTTAGCTCGCATCATCTTGCCCAGGTGGCACATCTCGAAAAGGTACTCGACATCCTTAGCGATCCCCAACTGTTTCATTGTTTCTCGGTGGGTGTAGCGGGTTCCTACAAAGCTCATCTTGCGGAGGACCTTGAAGAACTTGGCCGGAGTCTCCACCTCTTTCTGCTTCAGCCTCCGTGAAGCCTGACGTGTGCGTTCTCTCTGCTCCTCCTCTCGGTCACGGCTCTCCTCCTCTGTGTCTCGATCCTCTTCCTCAGCTGCTCTCTCGGCCACCTTCTCAGCCCTATCAGAGGCTGGTCTCTTCCCTCTTGCAACCGCAGGTCTTCTCCTTAACCGCGAGGTTTGGATCTCCTTTGGTTCTCCTCCACCGGCATCAGAATCGACCTCCATAGGATCAGTAACGGTTCCCTCGGACGTAGACAGGTCCCTACGTCGAGGAGATCGGCAAACATCACTCGCCACCGGGCTTGGTGAGCGAACTCGGGGGTCTGCACGATCGGTTGCTCGAGTACCGGATTGGGTGACGGATTGGGTTGAACATCGGGTTAGAGATGCAAAACTTCCAGCCAACAGCTGGGAATGCGGAACGTCTCCTCTTTCTTGGGATTCGCGAGGTTTGACGGCATCACCTCCGGTTCTAGCAGCGGCGGAGGTTGATCTGCTCTCCTTCTTTTGGTCGGTCTTCATCTTTGGTGCCATTGGTAAAATCCTTAAAAAGAAAGAAAAGCTAAACTCGAGATCAGTAGGGTTAGTTCTCGAAAATCTTAGAACACTCGAGTTTGAGAGAGAGAAGAAGTAAGAAGAAAGAAGTTTAAAACTTTTTAGCACTTATCGGTTTTGCCTTGGGGAAGAGAGAGTCCTCTTTAAATAGAAGTGGCTGCCGCTAGGGTTGTCAACTTGGGGCTGTGGAATTCGGACTCCACTCGCCACCCAAGTAGGAACACGATCAGGCGCATCGGGTACGGATTCGGGTAGAGTCTCGGGTTCCCCAAAATTTCCTTTTTTTTCTTTTTATTTTTTTATTTTTTTATTTTTATAATTGTAAATATGTAAAAATAGAAAATAAGATAAAATAAATAAATAAGAATTAAAACAAAATAAAGGATACCTTTGGGACTTCCTCCCAAGTGAGCTTGTTTTAAGTCACTAAGCTTGACTCTTCATGCTCTTTAAGCATGGATTTTAGGAGGGAGAGGTTCTGGAATCCTCTCCACTCGGACAGACTGGCTCAACCAATCCTCCTAATCTTGTCCTGGTTCCACAGCATATGTAGTGTTGACTTCTTTAAGATGTTTGACTCTTCTTTACTTTGTCTTGGTGGAAAAGACTTGACCATCAATAGTTGGCCTTTTAATTCCTTTCTTGACGCCAAACTCCATCTTGAAATGCTCCCCATGCTCAATTCTGATCTTGCCTTGTTTCACGTCAATCACTAGGATCAGTGGATCGTCCGGTTCCTTATCCATATCAAGGATCATAAAATCAGTATGAACTTCCACTCTTCTAACCTTGAGAGGCAAATTTTCCAGGATACCAATCGGATGTCTTATTGTTCTATCAGCTAGAACTAAATACAGAGTACTTGGTTTAAAACTGCTGAAATCCATCTTGTTAGCAACTGATAGCGGCATGATGCTGACTGAAGCTCCCAGATCGCACAAGCAATTGTTGAAAATCCTAAGACCTATTGAACATGGCAGAGTAAAAGAGCCGGGATCCTCCAATTTCTCCTCGATTCGCAGCTCAGGATCTAAGCACACTCCACTCCTCAATATTGCATTCCCAATTTCCTTGACAGCTTCCTTAACCTCAATCTCCAGCTGAGCTGCCTCCTTGGTGATTTCCTCTTGAAGTTCATGTGGTGGCAAGAGCTTAGGAGGTGGAGCTTTTCGCTTGGCCATACGCTCTGCAAGCGCCTCTAATTGGATGTCCAGAGCAGCATTGAACCTTTCCTCTAGTTCCCCTTCTTCTCCTACATGCAGTTGAGGTTGATTTGTCATCTGAACATCTACACGACGTATCATCCGATCACCATCATCGGGTGAGTCATCGGGTTCTTCCTCGGGTGGTTCTCGAACCAGTGCTCGATCGTCAACTTGATCTGTCTCCTCGGGTGAAGGCTCGGGTTCATTCTCGAATATGTAGTACTGGGACTCATTCATCCCATAATGATCCATATCCTCCCCATCTTGAACATCATTGTCCTCGGTGAGGTAGTCCTCATAATCATCATCAAGGAAAATGGCTTGGGCAGTGGCGTAATCCTTTGGGTTCTTAACAGCTTTACCTAGAAGCTCGTTAATCTTTGGAGGTGGTTGGTTGTTGTGGTGGCCCTCTAGGTACCTCAGCTTAATGTTGAGGGAATCATACTTGGCAGTCAAGGCGTTGTATCCAGAATCGATCTTGTTGCTCATCTCTGCAAACCGTTTTACGTTGTCCATAGCAGCCGAGGCCTGATTTTGAATCATCTGATGAATTAGGCCACATAGGTCAGCTTCTTGGGATTGGTTCTGCAGGCCTTGTTGTTGTTGGAATCCAGGTGGTGCAATGGGTTGGTGGTAGTTACTAGAATACTGCTGCTTAGGAGCATAGCCTTGATTATATTGGACAAAAGGCTTTTGCTGGACCTGGTTCCCTTGAACTGCTGATTAGTAGATTTGGTCTTGAGGATTGGCAACATTTGGGTTACAGTATGACAAATTCGGATTCGGCTTGTAGTTGTTATACCCTTTGTTGTAACCTACTTGGTTGTTTATGTAGTTCACATCCTCTAGCTGAACATTANTTGAGGTTGATTTGTCATCTGAACATCTACACGACGTATCATCCGATCACCATCATCGGGTGAGTCATCGGGTTCTTCCTCGGGTGGTTCTCGAACCAGTGCTCGATCGTCAACTTGATCTGTCTCCTCGGGTGAAGGCTCGGGTTCATTCTCGAATATGTAGTACTGGGACTCATTCATCCCATAATGATCCATATCCTCCCCATCTTGAACATCATTGTCCTCGGTGAGGTAGTCCTCATAATCATCATCAAGGAAAATGGCTTGGGCAGTGGCGTAATCCTTTGGGTTCTTAACAGCTTTACCTAGAAGCTCGTTAATCTTTGGAGGTGGTTGGTTGTTGTGGTGGCCCTCTAGGTACCTCAGCTTAATGTTGAGGGAATCATACTTGGCAGTCAAGGCGTTGTATCCAGAATCGATCTTGTTGCTCATCTCTGCAAACCGTTTTACGTTGTCCATAGCAGCCGAGGCCTGATTTTGAATCATCTGATGAATTAGGCCACATAGGTCAGCTTCTTGGGATTGGTTCTGCAGGCCTTGTTGTTGTTGGAATCCAGGTGGTGCAATGGGTTGGTGGTAGTTACTAGAATACTGCTGCTTAGGAGCATAGCCTTGATTATATTGGACAAAAGGCTTTTGCTGGACCTGGTTCCCTTGAACTGCTGATTAGTAGATTTGGTCTTGAGGATTGGCAACATTTGGGTTACAGTATGACAAATTCGGATTCGGCTTGTAGTTGTTATACCCTTTGTTGTAACCTACTTGGTTGTTTATGTAGTTCACATCCTCTAGCTGAACATTATCCCCATCTTGTTGTAAAAACTGCTCTTCCTCTGAGATTGCATGAACATGCTGCTGCTGGTTGAGGAGCTTATCGAGCTTGTAATTGAGGGCTTTCATGTCCCTCTTGTACTTGGCATCTTCCTCTCCAGTAGATCGCACAGTGCGATCGTACTCCTCATTGTAATGCCCATCAGATTGAACCAAGTTCTCCACTAGATCCCAACCTTCATCAACATCCTTGTTGAGGAAGTTACCATTGCTTGTGGTGTCCAACAACATTCGTATCTTAGGGACCACTCCTCGGTATAGTGTACTTAGCAATGAAGCATTGCTGAAACCATGATGAGGGCATCTGGTAGTGTATCCCTTGAAACGTTCCCCCTTGAAACGTTCCCAAGCTTCACTGAACGTTTCATTGTTCTTCTGAACAAAGCTGGAAATGTAATTTCGCAGCCTTGCGATTCTGGAGTTGGAGAAGAATTTGGCTAGAAACGCCTTCTTGCACGCTTCCCAAGTGGTGATGGACTCCTTGGGGAGTGATTTCTCCCAGATGTATGTTTTGTCTCCTAAAGAGAATGGGAAAAGCCGGAGTTTGAATCCATCTTCACTAACTCCATTGATCTTGGTTAGGCTATAGAGCCTATCAAACTCATCTAGATGGTCCAATGGGTCCTCCATTGGCAATCCATGAAACTTGTTGCTTTGTATCATCTGGATGAGACTACTCTTTATCTCAAAGTTGTTGTTCTAAAAAGCAGGTGGCACAATGCCATGTCTTTGAGTGTGAGTAGATGGAGCATATCCTGCTCCTATGTTGGTCCTTGCTTGAGGAGCTGGTGGACCGTTCTGATTATTCATTGTTTCCTCAATTGTTGCTGGTTGCGGTTGTTGAACTTGTTGTTGACGGGGTAACCTTGGTCTGTCGATGTTGTCGATGAAAGGACTCAAGTTCTGGCTACCCTTGGATCGTGTTTGCATGCACAATCAGCTGACCGAGTGAGTACACAAAGGTCAACTCGATCCAGGTGATCGAGTGACTGGTCGGGTGGGTGCGGGTTGTACCTGAAATGCAAAACAAACAAGCACGAAAGTAAACAAGTCAACTCCGAACCAAAGTATAAAATAGAACTTGATCTAGCAAGTGCTGAAATCTTAAACTTGGCAAATTAAATCCAACCAAATGGCAACGACGCCAAATTGATAACAGGATTTTCACCCAGGGTATCAATTCCCTATGCAGTTGTAGTACAAAGGGTTATCAATCCAAATGGTTGTTATGCTAGCAGATGAGATATGTTCAGAATTATGCAGGTCAAGCTAGGCAAGAAATGGTTTTGATCTAACAATCCTAAAAGAAATAGAAGAAAGCAAATAAATGAGAACCACACGACCTAAGCACTCGATGCAAGCATTCGAGTACAGGATCGGGTGGGGTGATCAAGTAAGCAAGAACAATATGAACAAATCGAAGGTATACTCGAAGCAGGTGATCATGTACCTGTTCGAATAAGGGGTTGAGTGATGAATAAAAATGTAAGCAATTAAAATACGAAAGCTTCTAAGGATGGGGTAATCGACTCCTAAGTGTTCCTGACCAGTACGGATATCCTACATGCCTCAAGCAAATATTCCTTAGACAATGAATCTCTAAAATCTTCTTAAAACACTCTCGTGATAGAAACAATCAACCTTGATCACTTCCCTACCCAACTCTCGTTGGAGAAACATGACCAAGCAGGCAATACAAACCGATTCATTATTGTCAATAAACTCCTTACACATCTAATCTCTTAGGCTAAGTGAGTAAATCTCTATCATTGATTGATTCAAGCATTTCATCTACACCTCTTGGTGGTAAAACACCCTAGATCTAGTCTCACCTTCTCTGTTTGTTGATAGCATTAAGAACACCAACCTAGAAAGGAATTTATAAAACATAAACAACCAAGCTAAGACATCCTAACCGATCAAGAACACAAAATCGTCTATCCCATCCCTAGAAACTTTGTTCCACTACTCAGATTCCATTGCAGAAAACATAAAAGCAAAGACAAACGAAAATTGCATTGTATTAAAAGATAAAATAGAAGCAAAGAGTATAAGAGTAGTAATCTAGAAAGATAGCAAAAATGTAAAATAAATCCTAACAAAGTAGAGAAAAAGTGATTGAGTCACTCAGGATCTCTCTCAGAAGTTCTCGCTCTCTGGTTTGAGGGTCTGCGGTGTGCTAGGGCGAGAGGAAGAAGAGGGGGGTTTATATATGGAAACCCCTTTGACCTAGCTTCCCAGTCCTGCCCGAGGGTCTGCTCAATGGGGTGCACAAGGATGTGGTCGTGTTACCCCTCGGGTAGGTCTTCGGGTTGTTCTTCCTTCTCTTGTATCCTCCTCGATCGGGTTGGGGTTCAGACTGTTCTTCCTGCTCAATAGCTCGTTCGGGTACATGCTCGGATTTGACCTTGTTTCTCTCCATTTTAGGTTCTAAAGCACCTGTTTTCATCCAAAGTATGCAAATGCAAGAATGTAACACCCTAAATGGCCTAAATGCGAATTCCTATAGTTAATGACCTAAAAATGCTAAGGTAAAGGTATTAACAATGCGAAATATGGACAAAAAATGATGCTTAAAACATGTAAATTTGAGAGTTATCATACAGTATAAATGACTGTTCTTGGTGTGTTTTGAGTTTGTTATAGTATCTAAGGTTGTTTTGTATTCTACAATGTATCTTCCTTGATATGATTTATTATGAATGGTAATGTAACTTTGTTGTGAATTTTTGTATACAGTCAGTGAAGGACACCGACAAAAATCCAGTTAGCGACCGGAACCAATGAAACAGTCAGTTAACTCTCTCATGTAAAATTGTTTCTGAAATCTCATGTGTTTGTTCTTTCCAAGATTTAATCTAATTCACCAAGTGGTTTGGTTCACTATTTATATTGGTCTGCAATCTTTGGATGCGGTGTTCCAAAGGGGCAGCTTTTATAGAAAAGTGATTGAGAAGATGGTTCAAACAACACTAGACATATGGAGGCAATACAAATGAAGGCAATACAAATCCTAATAGTTAAAGCTTCTTCCTTGATTCAATTCTTTTCTCTGTTTCTTGACGAGGTTCAATAAGAAAGAAAGAAAATAATCTGAAGAAGGAAGATAAGAACCATATATAACCTTGGCTATGATTCTTGTCTGGGTTAAAGTTCCAATCTGAAACCTTTAATATCCTCGTTACAAGAAATAGAGACCAAAGCATCTAATACTCTAACTCTAAGAATCAATTTATGAATCGATGAACTAAACTAACACATCGAGATTCTTATATACAGTCTAACAATCAATCAATCAATGAACTACATCAACAGATGCAGATTCTTCAACAATCAATCGATGAACTCCAAATTTTAAACCAAACAACAAGATAAAAGAGACTAACCTTTGAATGAGTCTTAGACATTTTGGAAAGCGGAGAGCCCGAAGATGAAGAGAAGAAATTTAGAGAATCCAGGTTGATAGATTGTGAATTGCATAATTTATATAGGAAAAAAATCCAGGTTTGGATATATATGGGTACTAATTGGTTATCCAAGGCTCCTTACAGAATGGCTCCAGCAAAGACAGCAGAGCTGAAGAAGCAGCTAGAGGATTTGTTGAGTAAGGAATTCATCCGTCCTAGTTTATCACTGTGGGGAGCACTGGTGTTGTTTGTCAAGAAGAAGGATGGGAGTTTCCGGTTGTGTATTGATTACATGGGTTTGAACCGGGTCACTGTGAAGAACAAGTACCCTCTTCCGAGGATCAATGAGTTGTTGGATCAGCTGAGGGGTGCTACTTGGTTCTCCAAGGTAGTTCTGACGTCGGGTTATCATCAGATACCGATAGATGAGGCAGATGTGAGGAAGACTGCATTCAGGACGAGGTATGGGCATTATGAGTTTGTGGTGATGCCTTTCGGGTTGACTAACGCACCAGCAGCGTTTTTGAGATTGATGAACAGTGTGTTTCAGGAGTTCCTGGATGTATCTGTCATCATTTTCATCGACGATATCCTGGTTTATTCTAAGAGTCCTGAGGAGCATGCAGTGCATTTGAGGGCAATTCTGGAGAAGCTACGGGAGCAGAAGTTGTTTGCTAAGTTGAGCAAGTGCAGTTTTTGGCAGCGTGAGATGGGTTTTCTGGGTCATATTGTGTCTGCAGATTTAGTTTCTGTAGATCCGGAGAAGATTTACGCTATCAGAGATTGGCCTAGACCGCAAAATGCCACAGAGATCATGAGTTTTCTGANCCGGGTCACTGTGAAGAACAAGTACCCTCTTCCGAGGATCAATGAGTTGTTGGATCAGCTGAGGGGTGCTACTTGGTTCTCCAAGGTAGTTCTGACGTCGGGTTATCATCAGATACCGATAGATGAGGCAGATGTGAGGAAGACTGCATTCAGGACGAGGTATGGGCATTATGAGTTTGTGGTGATGCCTTTCGGGTTGACTAACGCACCAGCAGCGTTTTTGAGATTGATGAACAGTGTGTTTCAGGAGTTCCTGGATGTATCTGTCATCATTTTCATCGACGATATCCTGGTTTATTCTAAGAGTCCTGAGGAGCATGCAGTGCATTTGAGGGCAATTCTGGAGAAGCTACGGGAGCAGAAGTTGTTTGCTAAGTTGAGCAAGTGCAGTTTTTGGCAGCGTGAGATGGGTTTTCTGGGTCATATTGTGTCTGCAGATTTAGTTTCTGTAGATCCGGAGAAGATTTACGCTATCAGAGATTGGCCTAGACCGCAAAATGCCACAGAGATCATGAGTTTTCTGAGATTGGCAGGTTACTACAGGAGATTTGTGCAGGGGTTTGCGAGCAGAGCACGTCCTATGACTAAGTTGACAGGGAAGGATGTTCCTTTTATTTGGTCACAGGAGTGTGAGGAAGGCTTTGCAAGCCCGAATGAGATGTTGATTACTGTGCCAGTGTTGGCTTTGCCTGAGCAGGGAGAATCCTATGTGGTTATACAGATGCATCTAGAGTTGGTTGGGTTGTGAGTTGATGCAGCATGGGAAGGTGATTGCCTATGCTTCGCGGCAGTTGCAGAAGCATGAGGAGAACTATCCTACTCATGACTTGAAGATGGGTGCTATAGTTTTTGCCCTGAAGATTTCGAGATCATATCTTTATGGTGCAAAGGTACAGGTGTTTACAGATCATAAGAGTCTAAAGTATATATTCACTCAGCCTGAGCTGAATTTGAGGCAGAGGCGGTGGATGGAGCTTGGGCAGACTATGATTTGGATATAGCCTATCATCCTGGTAAGGCTACCTTGGTTGCAGATGCTCTGAGTTGGAAGAGGGTAGCTTCGGCTCTGGAGCAGGAGATGGAGTCTCTCAGAGGAGAGATCGGTGCGTTGACTTTGTGTGCTGTGTCTCAGGAACCGTTGGGTTTGGAGGCGGTTGATAGAGCAGATTTTCTGAGCAGGGTGCGTTTGGCTCAGGAGAAGGACTTGGGGCTGGTGAATGCCTCAAAGGATGTGGATTCAGAGTATCAGGTCTCAGATAATGGTACTATCTTGGTGCACGATCGGGTTTGTGTGCCCAAGGATGAGATTTGAGGCAGGAGATCCTGAGAGAGGCTTATGGGAGCAAGTTTTCTATTCATCCAGGAGCGACTAAGATGTACCATGATCTCAAGAGGTACTATCATTGGGTCGGGATGAAGAAGGATGTATCTAGTTGGGTCGCGAGGTGCGACGTGTGTCACCTAGTGAAGGCTGAGCAGCAGGTTCCACGAGGGTTACTAAAGAGTCTTCCCATTCTAGAGTGGAAGTGGGATATGATTACTATGGACTTTGTGGTGGGTTTGCCAGTGTCCATGATGTTTGATGCTATTTGGGTCATTGTGGACCGGTTGACTAAGTCAGCACATTTTCTGGCCATTAAGAAGACTGATGGAGCAGCGGTCTTGGCTAAGAAGTATGTGAAGGAGATAGTCAGGTTGCATGGGGTGCCAGCGAGCATTGTGTCTGATAGGGATTCCAAGTTCACTTCGGTGTTCTGGAGAGCGTTTCAGGCAGAGATGGGCACTAAGGTGCATATGAGTACAGCTTATCATCCCCAGACAGATGGACAGTCAGAGAGGACGATCTAGACGCTGGAGGATTTGTTGAGAATGTGTGT
>NC_025695.1:22372449-22388158 GCF_000633955.1 Camelina sativa | reverse complement strand
AAGTTCACTTCGGTGTTCTGGAGAGCGTTTCAGGCAGAGATGGGCACTAAGGTGCATATGAGTACAGCTTATCATCCCCAGACAGATGGACAGTCAGAGAGGACGATCTAGACGCTGGAGGATTTGCTGAGAATGTGTGTGTTGGATTGGGGAGGCCATTGGGCAGATCACTTGAGCTTGGTAGAGTTTGCTTACAATAACTGTTATCAGGCAAGTATTAAGATGGCTCCTTATGAGGCTTTGTATGGGAGGTCGTGTCGTACACCGTTATGCTGGACTCAAGTGGGGGAGAGGAGCATTTACGGGGCAGATTTTGTTCAGGAGACCTCAGAGAAGATTTGGGTTCTCAAGCTGAACATGAAGGAGGCTTAGGATCGGCAGAGGAGTTATGCCGATAGGAGGAGGAGAGATCTTGAGTTTCAGGTAGGAGACAGAGTGTACCTCAAGATGGCCATGTTGCAGGGTTCGAACAGGTCATTGACAGAGACTAAGTTGAGTCCGAGGTATATGGGTCCATTTAGAGTGATTGAGCGTGTTGGACCACTGGCTTATAGACTGGGGTTACTGAGGTTATGCGTGCATTCCATAAGTTTTTCCAAGTTTCTATGTTGAGAAAGTGCCTCTGTGAGGATGATCAGTTGTTAGCTAAGATTCCAGAGGATCTTCAGCCTAACATGACTTTGGAGGCGAGACCAATGAGGGTTCTCGAGAGGAGGATCAAGGAACTTCAGAAGAAGAAGATTCCTTTGATGAGAGTCCTCTGGGAATGTGATGGTGTTGAGGAGCAGACTTGAGAGCCTGAGGCGAGGATGAAGGCAAGGTTTAAGAAGTTGTATGAGAAGCAAGCCGCGACTTGAGCTTGTCTAGCCTGGTCCCATCTGTAATCCGTGGCTGAAGCGGGAATGGAGTATTCCAGCCCATATCTCTTGTTTACTTGGTCGCTTGGGGTGGTTGGTTGTGCGACTAAGTAACAAGATGAGGTGGTGCTCGGGGTACAAAGTTTCCGTGAGGTGGGGTTTTTGGAGGAAAGTTTCCTAAAATAGAAGTTTCCAAAAGGGGAAAGTGCTAAAAATGGAAAGTTTTATGTGAGTTAGAATTTGTCCATTTTAGTGGAGAGAGCCTTGGAGGGGCTTGTGAGGCCTTAGTGGCTGACTTTTTAGTCATTGTGTGGTCTTAGTGGCGGTCTTTTGAGACATTGTGTGGCCTTTATGGCGGGCTGTTTAGCCTTTGTGGCGGGCCGTTTAGCGAGAGTGCCTGTTTAGGCGGTTCTTCGGGACATATGGTCTTTGTAACGGTCATTCGGGACAGATGGTCTTTGTGACGGTCCTGTTTAGGACATTTGTTTGGCCTTGGTGGCGGTCCTGTTTAGGACATTTTTTTGGCCTTGGTGGCGGTCCTTTTTAGAACATTTGTTTGGCCTTTTTGGCGGCCCTTGTGGCAGTTAGATGATCCATGTGTGGTCATGAGGTATCCCAGTGAGGGGATATATGGTTGGTAGGACATTGAGATGTCTTTCGCGAGCCACAAGAAGGAAACCTGGATAGGGATAGGACTCAGACGTGTTCAGAATTGTTTGCTCGCGTCTCTTGGGAGACTTAGGTTCTCCTAGTACTGCCATATTCTGAGACTTTGTGGCTTGGGAGTATGGTTGGTATATCGACTTCGGATGATGATCCGGGGGCGCGCTGTAGGGTGGCAACCCGAGAGACGAGTATTGGATTTTTCCTTATGTATTATGGCATGCGAGCTTAGGCCCGATGAGTAGCCAACATTATGGCATGCAGACTTAGGTCTGATGAGGAGCCAATAAAAACTCAAGGTTTAGGCCTATGAGTAAAGGAAAGTCCAAAAGTCGAGAGCAAATAATGTGTGGAGTGTGAGTCTATCGCCTAGAGGTGACCTTTGCTGATGGTTGTTCAAAATTCGAGGACGAATCTAGTTTGGTGGGGGAGAATTGTAACACCCGCGAATCGAAATCCTGGTTTGGGGATTGCATCGGTCGATGCAGAAGGTGCATCGGTCGATGCAGGTTCAGTTTTCTGCGTTTTGACGTAAGTGAAACGCTGCGTTTTGGGCAAAAGGAAGAGGAAAACCCTTAAGTCTATTCTTTTGTCTCATTAGTCGACTTTGGCCGTTTTTGAGAGAGACAAAGGAGAGAAATAGTGTTCTTGGTGTTTTTGGTGATTTATGTGGGTTTGTGGCGTTCCTGGTTAGATCTGAGGCTTAGAACGTTGTAGGAGCTTGCTAGGAGTGTTCTATTGCTTGTTTGAGGTTCAGATTCTTCTGTGGCAAAGGTAAGTGCAGGACCATGGCTTATCTAAGTTAGAGCTTCTATGATCTGTGTGTTTATGTGTTGTTAGGCTTGTTAGATGGTTATTTGGGACGTTAGGAAGCTTTCTTGTGGCTTGGAATCGAGTTTTGTGGTTGCAGGAACAAAGATTCGGCGAGAAGCTTCGAGGAACACGATGCTCGGCATGTTGCATCGGTCGATGCACTTTGTGCGTCGGTCGATGCAAGTGCGAGGACGACGCGTAAAACCTAAGGTTTTCGTGTTATGTCGAGCATGCGTCGGTCGATGCAGTGCGAGTGTCGGTCGATGCATGTGTAACTTGCATCGGTCGATGCATCCCTTGTGTCGGTCGATGCATCTCCATGTGGTGTCGGTCGATGCATGTTGGTGTTGGTCGATGCAGAGTCCTGGTTTGTTATTTGTTGTTTGTTGATTGTTGGTTGATGGTTAGAGATGTCTCTATTGCTTGTTTGTATAGCCCAGTAGATGGGAGGATTGCCTTACTGAGTGTTTATAAAAGACTCATGCATTGCAATTTGTGTTTGTGGTGCAGGTAAAGGCAAAGTATGATCGTGAAATCAAGGCAATGAAGAGGAGGATGTGCTAGGGACTCGATTGGATGTTGTCTGGCATTGTTAGGTTGTTAGAATTGGGTCTTTAGAACTTGCTAGGTTGATGGTTCCTTGTTTCCTGTTGTTTTGATATTGGAATGGTTATGTCTTGGAGATTGGTTATTTTATTATTGGATATTGGTTTTGGTATTGATTATTTTCGATGTTGATTGTGATTTTGGTTAGGTGGCTAGTGGGTATGGGACCAGTAGTTGTAGTTTATTTATTATTATTTTTTATTCTTTACTATTTATTATTTATTTTTAAAAAAATCGGGTCGGGTCGTTTCAAATAGGACAAAGTTGAAAGCAATATTTTTGAATAAATTATTTTGTTAGATAAGTAATATGAGATGATCTATGTTTATATAGAAGTGAGTATTTATATTTTTAGAAATTAATAATTTACTGTATATTTTCCTTAATCCATTTTCTATTTTTTGAGAAAATTTCTTCCAATGAGCTCATTATTTTTTTTTTAAAATGATTGCTTCTCACTTTCTTGTAAGACACATTATGTTTAGTTGATCTAGTGTTATATAATTTCTGTTGTTATCTTGCATTTGTTTATTCATCTTTTTTTTATGCTACTTGTCGNACAAACTCATTAGGTTATGCTAGGGTTTATATATCTTCTCTCGGGCTGTTTATATATCATTCGTAAGTTACGCTAGATTGTCTCCCACGATCGATGATGTAAAATGACAAAATCTATTATTCATACGAACCGCCGAGGTGATGAGGTTTCTGTTATAACGGTATTACTATTAACCACTGAGGTCGTGGTGAAGGTTTTTTTTTTTTTTTTTCCNGGTAATATCTAGGAATCTTTTTATATAGTTTCTTCGATTAGACAACAAATAAATTGCCTTCGAGACTTTTTCAAGAACAATGATGTGTCAAACAAAAGGTTAATAAAAAACAAAGAATAAATTTTAACCAATAAAGACAAAGCTAGTCGAAATTATTTTGTTTGATGAAAAATATGTCATCATTTCTCGGCTTATACAAAGGGGTGTATTTGCAATCCTTTTCCTTTTAGGATTAACAAAGTTTTTTTTAATATAACAAGAATACAATTATCTTATGCATCGTTTAATCAAGCTTGAAAACTGTGATTTCTGATCGTTAAAATTGACATGTGTCAAGATGTGATGTGTTACTAACTTTGATATGTGATTTCTGATCGTTAAAATTGACACGTGTCACGACCTGATGAATGACTAAATTGGATATTTAATCGTTAAAACTAACACGTGTCACAATCTGGTGAGTTACTAACTTTGATAACTAAACTTTATATAATAAAATAAGATTCACCCCCGATCCGAACCAGGTTTTTTCGGTTCAGTTCCAATACGGGTATTTCAGATTAGGTATTTTGTCGACGCCTACTCTACACCTTCTTTTATAAAATATTCAATTTAGTTGTAGCCAGCCACCCACAAAATATCAGATTTGTATTCTTCCCGTTTGATATATCAACTCTCTATTATTGATACAATATATATACAAACTAGCAAATCTTTAGTTCCCATCTTTGGAAGCAGAGTCTGAGAGTATCGTCGAAAACTCTCTGAGCATATAAGATTTTCCAAAGCAACAACTGTAGCTACAAACTCATTAGGTTATGCTAGGGTTTATATATCTTCTCTCGGGCTGTTTATATATCATTCGTAAGTTACGCTAGATTGTCTCCCACGATCGATGATGTAAAATGACAAAATCTATTATTCATACGAACCGCCGAGGTGATGAGGTTTCTGTTATAACGGTATTACTATTAACCACTGAGGTCGTGGTGAAGGTTTTTTTTTTTTTTTTTCCTTTTTTCATTTTTTAATTATATTCAAAAATCTTAAATCTAATCTTTTTAATGATCAAATTTAATCACAAAAGCAACATCAAATCATCATTTTATTTTTTTGGAACAAACAAACCACAATTTTATGAACACTACTCTTTTCATCACAAATAGCCTATTACACCACAGCACAAGTTGACGTTTTTTTCCAAAGATTGAAATATAGTATAAAATGTTATAGTTGTATTTTTTTGGATTTTTTTANCTAACTTTGATATGTGATTTCTGATCGTTAAAATTGACACGTGTCACGACCTGATGAATGACTAAATTGGATATTTAATCGTTAAAACTAACACGTGTCACAATCTGGTGAGTTACTAACTTTGATAACTAAACTTTATATAATAAAATAAGATTCACCCCCGATCCGAACCAGGTTTTTTCGGTTCAGTTCCAATACGGGTATTTCAGATTAGGTATTTTGTCGACGCCTACTCTACACCTTCTTTTATAAAATATTCAATTTAGTTGTAGCCAGCCACCCACAAAATATCAGATTTGTATTCTTCCCGTTTGATATATCAACTCTCTATTATTGATACAATATATATACAAACTAGCAAATCTTTAGTTCCCATCTTTGGAAGCAGAGTCTGAGAGTATCGTCGAAAACTCTCTGAGCATATAAGATTTTCCAAAGCAACAACTGTAGCTACAAACTCATTAGGTTATGCTAGGGTTTATATATCTTCTCTCGGGCTGTTTATATATCATTCGTAAGTTACGCTAGATTGTCTCCCACGATCGATGATGTAAAATGACAAAATCTATTATTCATACGAACCGCCGAGGTGATGAGGTTTCTGTTATAACGGTATTACTATTAACCACTGAGGTCGTGGTGAAGGTTTTTTTTTTTTTTTTTCCTTTTTTCATTTTTTAATTATATTCAAAAATCTTAAATCTAATCTTTTTAATGATCAAATTTAATCACAAAAGCAACATCAAATCATCATTTTATTTTTTTGGAACAAACAAACCACAATTTTATGAACACTACTCTTTTCATCACAAATAGCCTATTACACCACAGCACAAGTTGACGTTTTTTTCCAAAGATTGAAATATAGTATAAAATGTTATAGTTGTATTTTTTTGGATTTTTTTAAATTTTTTAGACAGTATTTAGTTTTAATATTGCTGTTTTTAGCTATAAATTTACATAAATGTTTTTGAATTTGACACACATATATTTATATATGTATATATATTTGGAGACATTTAGCAAATAAATCATGCAGTTGAAACCTATTTACTAGCATGCCACTGGCATCAAATAATTAATTTTAAAAATAAATTAACTCTACATATATTCAATTTTCTTTTTGTAGAAACTAAGTGTTTTTAAAGGTAACAAGCATAATTGCAAATGCCATTAATTTCGGTGCAATTGTTCTAAATAATTGCAAATGCCATTAATTTTGGTGTAATTATTTTACATAAATTGTGACTTTAAACAATCATTCAGAAAAACTAACTGTATGATTTTAAAAGGTAACAAACATATTTACTATTCAATTTGATATCTTAATCAAGGAATGATAATAAAATATAAAAGATATTGCTTGCTCACAAATTTATTATTGTTAAATAATTAAAACTAATCCTCCTGATCCTTTTGATACGCTATATATTTTGGTGTAATTATTAGTAAAAAAAAAGAACACATTATACTAGAACGATAACACGACAAAAATTTAATTTTACGCTTCTCTCTATTTTAGATAATTTTTTTTTATAGATTTTGTAATTCTTCGTATGTTGATTATTGATTGACAATGTTGGTGTAATTGTTCTAAATAATTGCAAATGCCATTAATTTTGGTGTAATTATTTTACATAAATTGTGAATTTAAAAATCATTCAGAAAAACTAATTGTATGATTTTAAAAGGTAGCAAACATATTTACTATTCAATTTGATATCTTAATCAAGGAATGATAATAAAATATAAAAGATATTACTTGCTCACAAATTAATTTTTATTACATAATTAAAACTAACCCTCCTGATCCTTTTGATACCCTATATATTTTGGTGTAATTATTAGTAAAAAAGAAGAACACATTATACTAGAACGATAACACGACAAAAATTAATTTTACGCTTCTCTCTATTTTAGATATATTTTTTATAGATTTTGTTATTCTTCATATGTTGATTATTGATTGACAATGTTAGTGTGTTGTTGTCGATGGTAAATAAAGTGCCAAATTTCAAAATAGATTTACTTCTAACAATTTTTTTTTGTGTGTTCTGAATTTATTTTTGTGTATTTGTGACTTTATTATCAAGAATAAGATGCAAGCACAAAAGATGTGGCATTTAAGTTATTTTGTTATCCCAAAGCCTCTTAAAAGTGTAGTTATGCCGTGTCTATCTCGCCAAAGAAAACCAGATCAACAACTATTATAACCCATGTATGTATATATTAATGTGATATATTGCTGAAAATCCAAAAATATCAGGTTATATAAATATAATTATTATCTATAAAGTACCAAAATCATGAAAATACTAATGAGTCTTTTAGTTATTTTATTTGATCTCTCATGTATCAAATAAGATATAAGTTTTAAGAAAACATTTAGCTGTAAAAGTTATATTTTACTTGATAAAAATTTTAAAAAAATGATTTGATCAAAAGTGACTTTAAGTCTCACATACTATTTTTACTTTCATGGATTTCGTATGATGAGTTTTTGAGGATTAAAAATCTTTGAACATGTTGCGTGACCCGCCTAGCATGGCGGGTTTGAACTATAGATACAACACTAAAACTATTAGTTTATTCATATACTATAGATTTTTAATCATAGCTTAGAAAATTAACTTATAAATTATTTAGTATAGAAACTACAAAAAACTACACATACTATGACATATTCTTAATATAAAAAAAACAATTGTATACACATAAAAGTATACACTAACATACCATATAGACATATACTTCTATTTAATTCTAAAAAACAAAACTAAGTATGTTAAAATTTTATATTCTATCTAATAACAAATATAATGTAATTAGGTTCTAAACTGTATAAAACGTAAGAAGAAGAAAAAATATTCTAAACAAAATTATAAATTAATTAAAAAAAAATTAATTAATTGGAAATTTGAAAACTAAGTATATGGAAAATTAGTATTTAAAATACAATAATTTATAATTTAGTCATGCGGTACACCGCGGATTAAAATCTAGTATACTAGTATTACTACATGTAGGGTAAAAGATTCACTTATTGTTGTATTAATCTGTATTACTTTGTGATTTTGACCCCAAAAGAAAATAAAATCTGTATTACATATGACAATATAAGAGTCAGCCCAATTATTTTTACCAAACAAATATTAACGAGTAATTTTATAAAGCTTTATAAAACTTAGCTTAACACAAAATCTCATTAAACCAAAATATGCAAAATGCTAAGAACTATTTTTCTTTGCTTTTAACAGAAATGTAGAGAGCAAAAAAAAAACTGATGTTCTTTACCAGTAGCAATGATTTCATTTTTATACACCAAACTGTTATAAGAAATAGAAAAGTTTTTAGTTGTAAGAAATGATATTTTAAAACCAATGACGCCATGCACAAACCAAAATTATGCAAATACTTTGAATACATTTTCAATTTTACATCAACGAATTCAACACTCTTCCAACCACAACATGAAATTTAGGATTATCAAATTTAGGTTTGTTTAGTTAATTAATTCTGCATTTTTTTTTTACAACTTGGGGCTCTATTAGTTAGAAGTAACCGGACGCGGTGAATTCGGTGTTGTCGGAACATATTAACGGGACTTCAGTTCCTCTCATGTTCGTATGTAATTTGTATTTTTTTTTTTTTTTTGAATAAATCGTAGGAGTTAATTGTCTCCTCTCCTTTACCAAAAAAAAGTACCTTGCAATAACTCAACCTTTTAGTATATAAATAGATTGGTGAAAAAAATTTAAAATATTTAATGATTTATATTTTACAAATAAAATAGCATTTTACATAAGTTTAAGCACATATTATATCTACGGCTTTAATTTGAAAATTTATAATATATGAAAATGTTGTTTGTTTTTACATTGTTTAGTTTTCGAATTGTAAAACAAAATATAGCTAATATAAATAAAATCTTTATATACTTTATTATTTGGATGGAATATTTAATTTTGGAAAGTTTATATATAAAAGCTTTATTTAATTATGAAAATTTTAATTTTTGATTAATAAGAATATAAATTATTTGAAGAAAAGGATAGAAGCACTTGAAAAACAGTTTACCCATGCATGTTAATCTTAAAGACTTAGGAGGTGGTGTATTGAAATGTCAAGTTTATCTTCGTACAAGAACATAAGAAAATTGAAAGTAATAAAACACAGTTGCAATGTATCAGAAGTTAAAAACACCAAAGATCTTCTATCACTCGTTGCAAGGGATGATAGTCTTCTTACCACAGAAACGGGATTTTGTTTTCTATCTTTCTTGTAGAAGTTTGTCTTCGTAACTGGAATTATATTAAAAAAAACCCTTGTTATCTCTCAATGTCATACCAAAAACTTCACACAATGTGCTCTTCACTAAAAAAATTTAAAAAAAAAAAAAAAAAAAAATCAGAAGACAAATAGTTAAATCCCAATCCGTTACCAAAGCTTCTCCACGAGGTTGTACCTAATTAACAAAAATAATAGCGTTAATTTGCTGTGCCGTTATGACATCAAAACTATATAAATATGTTAGAAAAACAATGCTCCATATGGAAAATCAGTTACCTGGGATGGAAAGGGTAAGGAGCCATCTCGGCCACGTCAAGAAAAATCTCACAACTATGCAAATATTCACCGTTCTTCGTGTCCAGTGCCTATAACATAAAATATTTAATTAGCAATTGCAATTTCAAATAACTATTTGTATATTTTTGTATATACACTACTTTTTAAATGACTACTCCAGTACTTTTCATTACTACTATAAACTACGCCCACCTTCTCTGCTTCGTTAGCAGAAGCAAACTCAACAAAACAACAGCTCACATGCCTACCCTCATGATTTACAAAAAGTTGAACACGAACAACTTCTCCAACATCTTTGAAGAAATCGATGCTGTAAAAATGGAGGATAAAATATAATTCATGAAAAACTTACTCCAAAAACGAATGCAAAAATAAAGGTGAAACTTCTATTTTTGGTATTATTCTATGTCATGGATTAGAGAAATTGGAAACAAAGAGCGTCTTTTTTCTTGCGGAAACGGCCTAAATTTAAGAGCAAAATGTGTTAGCACGACTCTCAAGGACTTAAAAATTGCATTAAAACAAAAAAAAAATTCATCCCCATAATAAGTTACCTCTCGGCATTGTGGCAACACTTGTGTTATTAAACACTCACTAACATTTCTTCTAAGCCTGACATATTAAGATAATAAGAGCAGTTACCTCAACCAAATTGGGAATTTCATTAAGTCCTTCCACTACCTCATCTTCATCTATCCGAAGGATTTCTCGTCGAAGATAGTCTTCATACCTGGTAGAATATCAAAACCCCTAGTGATCTCTCTCCACGATACAAAAAATGTCACCAAATGTGCTCTTCATAACAAACTCAAGACGCAAACAGTTAAATCCCTTACCAAAACTTGTAATCTATGCAATACCTAAATATCAAAATTAATAGCGTTAGTCTTCAGTAACGGCATCAAAACTCTAGCAATAAGTTACAAACCAGTGTTACATAAACAAATCTCCAAAACATGTAAAATCAATTTACTTTGGTCGTGGACGACATGGAGCTGTCTTAGCCACATCGAGATAAATCTTGGAATTGTGCAAATATTCACCGTTCTTTGTTTCCAGCACCTACATTATAAAAGAATATTTCATCAGCAATTATACTTTCAAATAACTTGCATATTTTTTTCATCACAAGTATACACTTCTTTTCAAATTAATACTAAAACAGATTTCATCACCTTCACTGCTTCATAAGAAGAAGCAAACACAACAAAGCCCCAGCCCCTATGCTTGCCCATGTTGTCTACAACAAGTCGAACATGAACAACTTCTCCAACATCTTTGAAGAAATTGATTCTGTAAAAAATGGAGGATCAAATATCAGTCATGAAAAAGTTGCTCCAAGAACAAAAGTGGAAATTTAAGGTCCTGTAATGAAAACTTGCATATCTGTTATTTTGGTTTGGGGAGAGAAATTGGCAACCAAGAGTGTTTTTTCTCTCACAGCAATAGCTTCCTGAATTTTAAAAGCCAAGTGTGTTAGAACGACTGTTAAGGAGAAAACGACTTAAATTGCATAAAACAAAAACGATCCATCCCCAAACTAAGTCATCCTTCGACTCTGTGGGAATAGTTCTGTCACTAAATGCTAAGTGTTTCTTCTGAGCCTGACATGTACTGAAGACAGTAAGGACAGATACCTCAACAAAACCGGTAGTTACATCATTTCTTTTCATCAAGAAAATCCGATGACCGTGCAAATATTTTCTATTATCTACCAGCGCCTACGGTATAAAAGATTAGCCAGCAATCATACTATTCAAATAACTACTTGTATTTTATTTTATTTTCATCTCAAGTAAACACTACATTGATATTTGATACCTAAAAAAAAGGTATACTCTATACATTTCAAATTACTTTAATACTATTTTTATCATTATTACAAAACTACTCTCACCTTCTTTACTTCTAAGGAGAAGCAAACTCAACAAAGCCACAGCTCAGATGCTTACCCTCGTGGTTTACAACAAGTCGAACACTTAAAACTTTTCCAACAAAATTGAAGAAACGTATGCTGCAATAGTGGAGGATAAAATATCAGTCATGTAAAACTTACTCCGAGAGGGAGAATACAAATTTAAGTTCTTGTAATGAAAACTTACATAGCTGTTATTTTAGTTTGTGGAGAGAGGTTGGCAACAAAGAGAGTGTATTCTGTTCCGGCAGCTTCCTGAATTTAACAGCCAAGTGTGTTAAAACAATTCTCAAGACTAAAATTGCATTAAAAAGAAGCCCATCAGAAGATGCATCCCCAAAAGAGTTCTGTTATTAAACACTGAGTGTTTCTTCTGAGCCTAACAAATTTTGAAAATAATAAGAACAGGTATGTACCTTAACAAAATCAGGAGGTGTCACATCTTCTGTCGGAAGACTTTCTTGTCGAAGGGCGTCTTCGTACCTGGAATATCAATAACCCTAATGATCTCTCCATGTATACCAAAAAATTCACCCAATGTGCTCGAGATAACAAACTCAAGATGCAAATTGTTTAAATCCCTTACCCAACCTTGTGATCTATGCAATACCTAAAATTAAACAAAAATAAAAGAGTTAGTCTACTGTAATAGCATAAAAACTCTTAACAATAAGTCGCTGGGGAAATCAATTTACTTGGGTGGGGGGTATGGAGCTGTCTTAGCCACTTCAAGAAAAATCTTCCCACCGTGCAAATATTCACCGATCTTTGTTTCGAGCGCCTACGGTATAAAAGATAGATTTAATCAAGAATTGTTCTTTTCAAATGACTACCTGTATATTTTCAACATAACTACAAAACTACTCTCACCTCCTTTGTTGCGGTGGGGGAAGCAAACTCAACATAGCCATAGCCCGCATGCCGACTATCCTGGTTTGTTATAAGTCGAACATGAACAACTTCTCCAACATCATTGAAGAAATCAGTGCTGCAAGAGTAGAAGATAAAAATATCAGTCATGAAACACTTGCTCTAGGAAGGAAGAGACCAGAAACAAAGAGCGTTTGAGAAGAGAGACCATTTAAGGTGCTACTTACATATCTGAGATTTTAGTTTGGGAAGAGAGACCATAAACAAAGAGCGTTTTCTTTGATAGGGAAACTGCCTGAATTTAACAGCAAAGTGTGTTAGCACGACTCAAAAGAGGAAAAAGGACTTAAATTGCGTAACAACAAATACGTAGCCTCATCTGAAGAGTCATCTCCAAAATTAGTCATCGACTTTGTGGCCACAATCCTGTTACTAATTCATCTGAGCCTAACATATTCTATAAAAGATAATAAGAACAGGTACCTCAACAGAATCGGGAGGTGTCTCATCTTCTTCTGTAGGAAGACTTACTCGGACATGGTAGTCTTTGTACCTGGAATATTAAAAACACTAGTGATCCCTCCGTGTATACAAAAAACTTCACCCAATGTACTCATGAGATAACAAAACTGAAGATGCAATTAGTTAAATCCCTTACCCAACTTTGTGATGGATGCAAAACCTAAATTAACAAAAAGAATACGGTTAGTCTTCTTTACTGGCATAAAAACTCTAATAAGTCACAACCAGTAGTATTATTACAGAAACAAATCTCCATAACATGGGTATTAGTTTACCTGGGTGGAGGGTGTGGAGCTGTCTTAGGCACTTCAAGAAAAACCTGGCCACCGTGCATATATTTACCGTTCTTTGCTTCCAGGGCCTACAAAGGTTTAAAAGATAGATTTAATCAGCAGTGGTAAATTTCAAATAACTAATGTATATTTTACATAGTAAGCTTAATGCTTTTTTTTTCATCATTAAAACAAAATTAGTCTCACCTCTTTTGCTGCGTTAGGAGAAGCAAACTCAACATAGCCATAGCCCACATGCCTACCCTCCTGGTTTAAAATAAGTCGAACAAGAACAACTTCTCCACCATCATTGAAAAAATGAATGCTGCAAGAGTCGAAGATAAATAAAATATCAGTAATGCTCCGGAAAGGGAAGTGGAAAGTGGAAACTGGAAATTTAAGGTGCTACTTACATATCTGATGCTTTAGTTTGGCGAGAGAGACCTGAAACAAAGAGCATTCTTTTTATTACGTTAACTGCCTGAATAAAACAGCAATCACGATTCTAAGGATCAAAGGACTTAAATTGCATAACAACAGAGAAAGTGATTCATCTCAGAAATAATTGGAATATAAAAAGAACAAAATTAATAGCGTTAGTCCTGTTACAAACATGTGTAGCTATTAGAAGACTGTGTAAAGTAATTTGTGCTCAAAGAACAAGAGGAATCCGACCATCTTACCTTCTCCTCGGATGTTTCCTTATGTTTCTTCAGAATCGTTTTGGTCGCCAAATCATCTTGTTGCTTTCGCTTACCTATAAAAAGAAGGGCAGCAAAAACTATAAACTTAAAACTATCACCAACCTCTTTAGCCAAGTATAAAACATTAAATCAGAGCTCCATCCAAAACAAACCCAATAAATTAACTTTGGCAGCCGATTTCTTGCTCGAACTGGACATGATGAATATTAAAACTACAACAGCACTTGTTTTCCGGCGAGAGTTGAGAGCAGCGAGAGAAGTTATAAAAGAGATCCCTACCACGAAGAAGATAATTTATAGAACAATAATCTGGTTTGGGCTGGGCTTTATAATGTTTGGGTTTATGTGCACGGACCATGACTTTTGTGTTTTGTTATCTCGCGACATTATCTGAAAACAAATGGAAAATCTTTTTTTTTTAACATATCTCATTTATTTTTGGGAAAAATTTTAATATAGAATAATTTAATATACAATTTTAGATGAAACATCGTTTTATTAAACAATCTTTTGGATAATGAAAGTTTTAAACATCATAAGAGATTTTCATACTGGAATTTAATAATATAGTTATTTAGTAATACTACTACTTAAAGAACAATGTACTAGTTACTAGTTCTTTTGTTTTTTTTTCCTGGTTGTAAAGGGCATCTCCATCCTTCATCTTTGCAATGAGATGTCTTCAAATTAGAAAAATAATAAACAATAAACAAATATTAATTAAATTAATGGTTTTATATTGCTTCTCTGTATACTTTTAGTATATGTTACACGTATGAGACAAACAAATTAGAAAAAAGTTTTGGCATGACAAAAACCAAAATCAACCAAGATAAAGGATTGCTAAACTTCACTTGTATTCTTTTGGTGTTGAGCAATATTCCTTGATTGCAAAAACTTATATGCAAAACGTTACAACATGATTTCATTTATTTGATATTGATCCTGAAATCATTCTTTGGCTAATGTTGGACTTGATTTCTTTTCATCTGTAAAATTCATCAGTACTTGGTTTGGAAGCCCTACAACAAAGGAATACAAATTACAGTTAGTAGAAAAGTTAGAAAAATATGATAATTAAACAGAATAAGTAGTAGTACAAACTCTATGTCTCATATATGAGCTAAAATATTTCCTTCGGAAGTATTCAAGTACTCGTCATGACTTAAACGTCATCTTTGGTGTTGTTACCGTTGATTAGGTAAGAGTATTTTCCTATATGATATCGTTGGACTTGGACGTACTGTGGAATATTCAGATAATATGAAGAGAATGGGTAGACATGAACTGGAAAATTACTCGTAGACCCGGTCGACTTATTCAAATGATAGTATGATACCTTCTATTTAGCCATAGACTTTCTTTTGTTTTTTCTTATTTACTTGTATTTATGTGGCCTGTAAGCTTTATTCTTGGCGTTATGCGGTGCTCGTTCATGGTTTTTAAAGTCACCTTATTGTGTTCTCTGTTAAATTTCCTGCATGATAAACAAAAAAAAATTGTGATTAATTTATTTCCTACATAGTGGAACATATTATACCCAGATTTTTGTCTCTCGCCGAAATTCCCTAACCTAAAGAGAATGTCAAAATTACGACCAACTGGTCTTTGTTCGGTTCACTACAAAATCATATCGAAGATCCTTTGCAGACAGCTTAAGAGGTTTTTACCAGAAATGTTCTCAGATACACAAAGAGCCTTTGATTCAGGGCAATTAATCACAATTAATATATTAGTGGTTCACCAGATGGTACATGCCTTAAAGACTACCTCTAAGATATTAAAGGAATATATACATGGCTATTAAAACTAATATGTCTATAGCTTATTGATGTTCATATATTTTACCTTGTTTTCCCTTAGTTTATTC
>NC_025695.1:22370685-22372349 GCF_000633955.1 Camelina sativa | reverse complement strand
CAGCTTCTTATCTTTCTTCTGTCCCAGAACTGCTCCTACTGCAAAATTTGAAGCATCACACATAATCTCAAATGGAAGATCCCAGTTGGGAGCTTGGACTATTGGGGCTGATATCAAAGCAGCCTTGTTCTCCTTGAAAGCCTTCAAGCAATCTTCATCAAAGTTGAACTCAGTCTCCTTGCAAAGCAACCTTGTCAATGGCCTAGCTATCTTTGAGAAATCCTTGATGAACCTTCTATAAAATCCAGCATGACCAAGAAAGCTTCTTATGTCCTTNGACCAGTCGTCGGTGGGGGATTCGGCAGTGCACTCGGTCGAGTAGTGTTGGCGCTCGGCCGAGTGTGTGCTCGAGTGGGTGGTCGAGCTATCTGTATCTGCGGTTTGAACTGCCCAAACTTCCTCTCTTAATGCCGGTAACCCCTCAAAAACCTCTGGATGGTGTGATTCTCCACAGGAGTCCAATATATCTTCATAGGCCTTAGTTTCTTCATGGATAAACCCTTCCTCTCCACTTTTGGTCAAAACAGTTCTAAGGTGATCTTGTTCTGCTAGCTCTTCCATCAATTCTCCTGATAAGTTGTCCAACTCTTCAACCCAAAAGACTTGTCCTCCAATTGTTGGTTTCTTCATAGCCTCTACAATGTCAAATGTCATTTTGAGGTCTTCTCCCAAGTTGAGATCAATCTTCCCTTGTCTCACATCAATTATTGCTCCTGTTGTAGCTAGGAAAGGTCTCCCCAAGATCAAAGGATCTTTTGGTTCTTCATCCATTTCCAAGACTACAAAGTCTGTTGGGACTTCCACTGCTCCAACTCTAACTGGTAGATCTTCCAAAACACCATGTGGTAATCTTATTGATCTATCAGCTAAGATTAGGGAGATGTTGCATGGCTTATACCTTGTAAACCCTAGGCGCTTAGCAACTGATAGAGGCATTAGGCTTACTGAGACTCCCAAATCACAAAGGCATCTATTGAAGGTTAAGGGCCCTATAATGCAAGGTAGAGTAAAGGAACCAGAATCTCTTAGCTTTTGGATTATGGCACTACACTCATGGCTGAGAATCACCATCCCTTGAATTTCTTTGATCCTTTCCATCACAGCATCTTTCAAGAATTTTTGGTAAGGAGGGATCATCACAAAGGCATCTATTAGAGGCATCCTAAGCTCAATCTCTCTAACTTGTTTGTCAAACAATGCCTTGTGTTTTTCAACCATCTGTTTCTTAAATCTTCCTGGGAAAGGTAGTGGAGGCTTGTAAGGAGGAGAAATGAACCGGACTTCTTTTACTTTGGAGGTAACTGGATTGATTTTCTCCTGAGGAGCAGCTCGATCGGGTACTCGACCACCTACTCGGTCGAGTGAGTGGTCGAGTGGTACGTCGAATTCAATGGTGTTTTCATCCTGAGTTTCTTCTTGTTGGAAACCCTCCCCTTCCTGAATTCCACTGTCCTCAGTGTGGGGATGTGCTCCTAGCCGTGTTGGTAAGACTTTTCCACTGCGAAGATTGATGGCATTGGCAAATTCAGTAGTTTGCACAATAGCTGTCCCCTTTTGATGGTTATGCTTTGAGGCAGAAGCTTGGTGATTCTCCATAGTCACAATCCTGGATGTCAGTGTGTCAAACTTGGCATGAAGTTCACTGTAATTATCATCCATCCTCC
>NC_025695.1:22369620-22370203 GCF_000633955.1 Camelina sativa | reverse complement strand
ATCTTCACTCACTCCATTGATCTTTGTGAGTCCACATATTCTGTCAAACTCATCAAGGTGATCTAGTGGATCCTCCATTGGCAACCCATGAAATTTGTTGGCTTGTATCATTGAGATCAATCCACTTTTGATCTCAAAGTTATTGTTTACTACTGAAGGGGGCACAATGCCAGCCCTTTGGTTGTGGGTATTGGGTGCATCTCCTGCACCAATGTGCCTTGGTCTCTCCTCATGGATAGTTGGTTGCTCCATGATGTCTTGATCTTCTTGTTGTTGAACTACTCTTCCTTGCTTATGTCTCAAACCCTTTTGCAGCCTGTGGATGTTGTCAATAGGCTGTTGAAGACTGTCTTTGCCTTTTGACCTTATGTGCATCAACAAACTCTACTACAGACTCGAACATGTACACGGTCGAGCGCAGGCTCGAGTGGTTGGTCGAGTCGACTGGGAAGGAAGGGCTATTTGGATCCGGCTTCTGGCTCGATCAAGTGCTCGATCCCAGCTCGGTCGAGTGGTGGTCGAGTAGGTGGTCGAGTGGGTACCTGAAACACAAAACAGCCAAGCAAAGGAAGATTCGAGTTCA
>NC_025695.1:22324007-22367227 GCF_000633955.1 Camelina sativa | reverse complement strand
GTCCTTTGGGACTGTGATGGTGTTGAGGAGCAGACTTGGGAGCCTGAGGCGAGGATGAAGGCAAGGTTTAAGAAGTGGTATGAGAAGCAAGCCGCGACTTGAGCTTGTCTAGCGTGGTCCCATCTTTAATTCGTGGCTGGAGTGGGAATGGAGTATTCCAGCAAATCTCTCTTGTTTACTTGGTCGCTTGGAGTGGTTGGTTGTGCGACTAAGTAACAAGATGAGGTGGTGCTCGGGGTACAAAGTTTCCGTGAGGCGGGGTTTTTGGAGGAAATTTTCCTGAAATAGAAGTTTCCAAAAGTGGAAAGTGGTAAAAGTGGAAAGTTTTATGTGAGTTAAAATTTTTCCATGTTAGTGGAGGAAGCCGTGGTGGGGCTTGTGTGGCCTTAATGGCAGACTTTTTAGTAATTGTGTGGACTTTGTGGCGGTCTTTCGAGACATTGTGTGGCCTTTGTGGCGGTCTTTCGAGACATTGTGTGACCTTTGTGGCGGGCTGTTTAGCCAGAGAGCCTGTTTAGGCGGTTCTTCGGGACAGATGGTCATTGTGACGGTCCTTCGGGACAGATGGTCTTTGTGACGGTCCTTCGGGACAGATGGTCTTTGTGACGGTCCTTCGGGACAGATGGTCTTTGTGACGGTCCTGTTTAGGACATTTGTTTGGTCTTTGTGACGATCCTGTTTAGGACATTTGTTTGGTATTTGTGACGGTCCTGTTTAGGACATTTGTTTGGCCTTGGTGGCGGTCCTGTTGTGGACATTTGTTTGGCCCTTGTGGCAGTGAGATGATATGTGGTCATGAGGTATTCTAGTGAGGGGATATGTGGTTGGTAGGACATTGAGATGTCTTACGCGAGCCACGGGAAGGGAACCTGGATAGGGATAGGACTCAGACGTGTTCAGAATTGTTTGCTCGCGACTCTTGGGGGACTTAGGTTCTCCTAGTACTACCATATTCTGAGACTTTGTGGCTTGGGAGTATAGTTAGTATATCGACTTCGGATGACGATCCGGGGGCGCGGTGTAGGGTGGCAACCCGAGAGACGAGTATTGGACTTCCTTATATATTATGGCATGCAGGCTTCGGTCTGATGAGGAGCCAATATTATGGCATGCAGACTTCAGCCTGATGAGGAGCCAATAAAAACTCAAGGCTTAGGCCTCTGAGTAAAGGAAAGTCCAAAAGTTGAGAGCAAATAATGCCTGGAGCGTGAGTCTATCGCCTAGAAGTGACCTTTCGTAGATCGGGCCGTGGAGACGGTTGCACGGAAGTCCTTGGCTGATGGTTGTTCGAGATTCGAGGACGAATCTATGTTGGTGGGGGAGAAATGTAACATCCGCGAACCAATTATTGGTTTTCTGGGATAGGTGTCGATCGACACCATGGTGGTGTCGGTCGACATCAATATTCTCTGGTTCGACCAGTTCGATTTAATTATCGATTTGGACCGGTTTGGTTTAGAGAATACCATTGAACCGAGATTTTAAAGGGAGAAAATTACCTAGGTCGTTTTTTGTTTTGTCTCACGCCGTTTTTGAGAAAAGAAAAGAGAGAAAAGTGTTTTGAGGTTCTAGAGAGAGATTGGGAGATTTCCTTTCTGTTCTTGAGAGATCCAAGGCTAGGAAGGAGTTAGAAGCTTGCTAAGAAGGTTGGATTCGTTGCTGTTGGTCGAATCTTCCTGCAAAGAGGTGAGTGCATGACCATGGCTAATCTAAGCCTCTGATTTCATTGTTCTTGCTTGTTTGTTGATGTTTTTAGTGTTTTTCTTGCTGGGATTGGTTGCTACAGGTTCCTATAGACATATTTGGCTTGAGTTATGAGTATTGGGCGATTTGGAGGAGGTTGGGAGCGAGATTCGACTCTCGGCTTTGAGCGGATCGCGATTACATAGGGAGTGTTGATCGACACCACTTGGTGTCGGTCGACACCAGCAAATTGGGCATCGATCGACACGGTGGGGTAGTGTCGGTCGACACCAAGGTCAGTGTCGGTCGACACTTGGCTGGTGTCGGTCGACACCTCCCTTCCAGCGAAACGATGTTTGATTTCCTGGTTTGTATGTCTTGTTTGTTGCTTGTTTGGAACATTGATATCATTGTTGCTTGTGTGTATAGCCCAGTAGATGGGAGGATTGCCTCACTGAGTGTTTATCAAATACTCATGCATCTCAATATGTGTTTGTGGTGCAGGTAAAGGCAAAGTGTGATCGTGGAATCAAGGCGATGAGAAGGATGATGTTCTAGGGACTCGTTTGTATGTTGTCTGGTGTTGCTAGGTTGCTAGAGTTGGGTCTTAGAAACATTGTTAGGTTGCCGGTTTCATGTTTCCTGGTACTTGATTATTGGATTGTTGTTATGGATTAATATTGGTTATTTTATTATTGGCTATTTATTGGTATTGTTATTTCCGCTGTTGATTGTGGTTGTGGATAGGTGGCTAGTGGGTATGTGACCACTAGTGGTAGTTTTTATTATATTTATATTTCTTATTTATTAATTAAAAAAAAAAACGGGTCGGGTCGTTTCAGTTGGGGACCAGGGTTCAAGGAACGCCTGGCGCACCAATAACCTACTGGTGGATTGGGATATCCACAGTGATGGGTTAGGATCGATGCCCTACAGGGCCAACTTGGGGTCCGTTGGGCCGGCTAGCGGGGGGTTAGCAGGTTCCACGAACGGTCCGTTGGGGCAGCTAGCGGGGGGCTAGTAGGGTCCGCGAGACGGGTTGTCATATAAAAATCGATTTTTATGTAACAACCCTTCCAGTGGACCCCACTACCTTTCCTGCTAGCTTGTCTCCATAGGCCCAAAGCTGGCTTTGCAGGGCATCGATCCTAACCCCTCACCGTGGCAAATGGAACTACACATCCAAATCCACAGTAGGTTATTGGTGGCAACTTGTCCTGTAGGAAGGTTGATAAAGGGTGAGGACCAGGGTTCGAGGAACGCCTGTCTGCCCTCCTCCCTTATGGAGAGAACCTTGCGTCCACCCTCCTCCACTATGGAGAGAACTTTCGCTTCGCCTTCCTCCCTTGGGAAACAACCTTGCGTCCAACCTCCCCAACCTTCATATCTTGGCGAGATAACCTTGCGTCCAACCTCCTTCACCATAGAGGAAACCTCGGCTCTACCCTCCTCCTGTGTGGAGAGAACATTTTCACGTCTTTTAGCTATCTCAAAGTGGCTTGCTGCAGCAACCAATGAAACTAAAGACCCTTTTCCAACGTGACAAAATCTTTTGATAGTAACTAATTTTGATAGTAACTAATGTTAAATTTCCTAATGTATTTCATGGTAGTTTCTTTGACACACCATGGTGTAGCCTCTGTCTCCAAGCTCTTATTGATCTATCAACAACGATTTATGTTTTTCCACTCTATCTATGTTTGTTGTTGAAACAACCTGACCCGTTTTTTTTGAATTAATATCCTAAAATCTAGTGATCTCATACTCACTAGCAACCTACCCCAATCAATAACAACAGCGGATAACAATAATAAATCCAATAACCAATAACGATTAAAGAAATAACGTCAAATCAATTCCAACAATAATCCAGAACATAAAACAATCATAAAACCAACAATCCTAACATCCATTCTAGACCACTAAGTTCCACTCTATCATCCTAACAAAGACACATAGAAAACAACTGAGCCTATAGTACATCCTCCTCTTCACGGTCTTGATCCCACGATCACACTTTGCCTTTACCTGTGCCACAACACAAAAGAGAGGCGTAAGTATTACCAGAAGTCCTTAGTGGGGCAATCCTTCCATCCACTGGGCTATACACACAAGCAATAAGATCTCTCATGCCACAATCAACAAACAATAAAACGAACCAGGCAATGCACAAAGCAACATGACGTAACCTGTTGCTATAGAAGGGTGTCGACCGACACCAGCTCGACATTCCCCAAATCCCTAACAGTGTCGACTGAAACCTCCACATGGTGTCGACCGACACCCGTCAAGTCCTCGAGTCATCCTCACGTTGGTGTCGACCGACAGCATCCTAGTGTCGACCGACACCGATGTCGAGCAGCGATTCCTTTCGAACAGAACCTCCGAATCTCGCCTCCAAACTTCTCCTTTTCGTCCCACACGATCCCAGGAAAGAATCCAAGCCTCAAGAACCAAGAAAAAGTCACAAACAACCAAAAGAAACAACCACACAACACACAAAGTCACAGAAACAGAGATCTCAGCTTAGATAAGACATGGTCATGCACTCACCTTCGCTAAAGCGATGAGATAATCTATACCCAAACGACAAAGCTAGCACCACAGAAACCTTCCCACCATGTTCCAAGACTTGGATCTACACACTCTAGAAAGAAACTCACCCCACAGAGACAAAAAACTCATCAAAACCTAAAGAACTCTCACAGAGACTTTTGTTCTCTTCTCCTTTCTTTCTGAGATGTGAAAAAGCGGCTAAAAGACTTGGAAAGTTTTCCCTAATAAACATGAGTCTTAGGGTTCTCCTAAACCAGCATGCAAACCGGAGGATTAAAATCAAACCGATTAACACCACAAGCTATGTCGATCGACACCCCTACCAAAAATCTAATTTTTGGTCGCGGGTGTTACAATTCTCCTCCACCAGCACAGATTCATCCTCGAATCTAGCACTAAACCAACAACCAAAGATCTCCTGTGAAACCAAACCTATGGCCCACACATCCTCCGACTAATCATAAGGACTCAATCTGGCCAATAACCCGCGTCTTTGACATTATTTGCTCTCAACTCATGCATCTCCCCCGCTCTCAGGCCTCAGCCTTCGAGTCTTACCAGCTCGCTATCGGGCCTCAGCCCTCAAGCTAAGGTATCAGGAAATCTAATCTCGCTCTCGGGCTATCACTCTATAGTGCGCCTTCGGATCGTCACCCAAAATCGATATACCAAATATACCCTCAGGCCACAAAGTCCTTCGAGATAATGGTACACAGAAACCTAACTGTCCCCTCTTGAATCTCTAGAGCAGTAATTTGAGCTCGACCGAGTACCACACTGACCAAAACTACCTCTATGGCTCTCGCAGGAACATCGCAATGTCCTACGGCCAACACTCGCCACTAAGGCTACGGAGACGTCACAAAGACACTAAAACACGTCACAAACTCCACACAAACGTCCCACATGACCGCCACCAAAGCCACAAAAATGTCCAAAAAGGACCGCCACAAATGCCACAAATGTCACTGGGTCCACCACCATGGTATCCGGCGTCACTAAGACCACCACCAAGGTATTTGGCGTCGCCAAGAGCACAACTACTGACCGGCGTCACCAAGAACTCTGTCACAAAGACCACCATTAGGGTACAAAACATCACGAAGAAACTCTACCACTAACCATCGTCACCAAGATCTTAGTCAAAACTGAATTTTCTTCAACTATCTTAAGCCAATGTGCATACAACTTCTCATAACTCTTACCAAGTTCTTCATAACTCATATCCTGTACATCACTATCACTATCAGATTCATGTTCAGAAGCAGTTGAAAACACTGATGCAGACGCTGATGCAGACACTTATTCAGAACTATCTTCAAAAGTTGTAAACGCCACAAAATTCTTCAGTTCTTCTTCTTCATCTGAATCAGTTTCAGAATCACTGGTAACAACATTCATAGTCTTCTTCTTATGCTTTGCTCACCCACAGTTTCTTTTTCTTCCATCCTTAGATTCTCAAATTGTGATGCCAATATATCCAACTTAGTTCTCTTAACACTTGAAGTACCCTCAAACATATTCTCCAATGACTTCCATGCTTTATGAGCTGATACACATTGAGAAATTAACTTGAAGTGGCTTGAATCAATAGCATTGTAAATCGTTGTCTCAGCCGTCGAATTACAACTTGATAGCTTTTTCTCTGCAACCGTCCACTTATCTCTTGGCTTAAGACTCTCAACTCCTTTATCATCCACAACTTTAGGAGGCTCCCAATGAAGCTTAATCGAATTCCAACAATCTTCATCAAGGTTACTAATAAACGCTTGCATACGAACCTTCCAATATCCGTAATTCGATGAATCAAGCAACGATGGTCTTGTCATAAACGTGCCTTCTCTGTATGAATTCATCACAACTGATTCATAGCTCTGCCTTACTCCCTGAACTATCCTCACCCTTGATCTGCCCGAAACTAGACTGAATCTCTATCGAGAACCCGCTCTGATACCACTTGTAAATGCATATAAGGTGCAAATAATAAAGTGCAGAAAGTAAATAACAAAAGAGCATTGTTAACGAGGTTTGGTTTTTCCTACTCCCCGGGACCACGTCCAGATTTCGAATCCACTAGAACAAGAAAGCAAATACAACCTATTCACAAACGCGTAAATCAAGCACAACCCTCTTAATTCACCGCTTCATTCTATAACATGAAATCTTAAGGAGAAATCTCTACCCTTAACTAAACTCACACCGAGCCTAGATTCAAACTAAGATAATCTAACCTTGGGCTAAACTCCCTCTGAGCCTAGACATCAGATCTCCAACTCTCTGGAGCAACCTTCACACACATGCCACACCGACGAACAAAGAAGCTTGAACAACACAAGCACCAAACCGCAAAACTAAGCCGCACACAATGAGAAAGATCTCTAGGATTATTACCTTTATCTCTCATCTCTCTTGCCTCTCTAGGACGTGCCTAACACCTCTTTATATACCCATCAAGACTTTCTAATCACCATAGGAGAAGATTTCCAAATTTCATAAGAAAATACCTTTTTCCTTTTTGCTATTTTCCTTTTCCTTGTAAAACTCCAATTTCCTCTTCAATTCATCCTCAAAACGTCTTTCAATATTGCCTTCTCAAACCTTCTATAAAATTCTCACACACATAAAACAACAGCAATCATGTATCACGTCTTGAATCACACAGACACACTAGTTCAGACAAACCAATACATCTTCACATCTAAACCAACAACTTTGCCTCTCCTTCAAGGTTGGGTCTAGTCTAGGTTTTTTAGTAACCCAGCTGAATCCAACATGAAAATATAAACGACTTGGGATATTTTTAGAGTAACCCATAGCGTAACGAAAGTGAGAGTATACATACCTAAACTTGCTTTAGAATTTTATAGGGCAAAGAACATATTCATCTTCTTTATTTGACTTATAATCTCTTATTTATCTCTCTCAAAATCTGGGGTTTGATTGGTTACCATAGTTAAAGCCAAAAGTAATCCAAATCCATTAAATTTGAATTAAACCAATTTTAATCCAAAATAAATCAAAGGCCTTGAATGACATCTGATTTTGTATTAGTTTTTAGGTTTTGGTTATGCAAAATCCACTTTTTAAGTCATTCACATTATAAAGAAAAATAGATTTTGTAAAAATTAGGAAAACCAGATTTTGGAGGATTTTGACAATACCTTCCTAAAATCCATAAACCACATTTTGTGGATTTTTCAACTTGGCTTTTTTCTTTTCCTTTTTCCTAAAATATTTTTATTCTAATTTTATTATCAAAAACTATATATAAAAAACAAAAACTAATTAAGTTACCATTCAAGATTTTGCAAAAACTAAAATCTACATCAAAAATCAAAAACTAAGAAAAAACAAAAACCAAAATCTAAAACTCATTTAAAAACCAACAACCATTCATGGCCAAAATTAACTCAAAATTCAGATTAATAGGAAACTTAATCTGAACCATGTTTAAACTGAAATTAGAATAAACCAAAAGATTGAACCGAAAGTATATTAATTGTAATCCAAAATAAGTCAAACAAAACCGGTCTTCTTGATTAAGATTTTGACTTTGACTGATTCAAGATCTCTTAATCTACAATGTCACTAGGTAACAACCCGCACATAGTGCGGATAAATCAATTTAAATAAAATTAGTATTTGGGATTTGATATTTGTTTGTATAAAATAAAATATGTAAATCATTCTTTTTTTTGTTTATTCAAATTTACGTTTATTTTATATAAAAATATGTTTTATCCGTGAACTATTTGAAAGTAAATAATAATTTTAACGCGGTGAAAAAATTTGTATAAAATTTATTTTAATAAAACATGAATAATTATTAAAATTTTAAAAGAAATTAATTTGTTGGTTTTTTAAAAAGTATAATTTAGTTTCAAATTAGACGCCTACAAATAGTTTAATTTAGTTAATGAATTTTTATTTAAGTCAGTAATGACATAGATGTAATTATGATTAATTAATGGGAAAATTGATTTAAAAGGACATTTTTTCTTCAATGTGTCCCATTATGCTTTTTTTTTGAAGTTTGGTAGAGTAGGTTTTAAAATACAGAAAAACTCAATTATACCCTTAATAACTCAATTAAACCCTTAATTGTAAAAAAAACCAACATTTCCTTTTTCGGTATTTCTTCTTTTTTGTATACTTCCTAAATTTAATAAAAAAAATAATTCTTTTTTTTAATCTATTTCCTCATTTTTTTTACAAAATCTCGACATTACTCGCCTACCAAAAATAAAAAATCTCGACATTACTCTCTCTTTCTCAGGAGATATCGACACCCTTTTGTAACCCACCGGCGAGAATCGACGACTCCGGTAGCTTCTCCCACCGGCGAGGATCGACGACTCCGGTAGCTTCTTCTGCCGGCGACTACTCCGGTAGCTTCTCTCTCTCTCTCTCTTTCTCTCTCTCTCTCTCGCTCTCTCTCTCTCTCTCTCTCGACACAATTAAGTTTTTTCCCCAAATCTATTTCAAAATTTTTCCCCAAATTTATTTCCAATCGATTTCTATCTCTCTCTCTAAATCGATGCATGCAATTGTTTGTTTGGATTATTGTGGTTGTGTTTTTTTCCCCCAAATTTGATAATGTATCGGCAACACATGTTTTGCTTTTGGGTGATGTCAATATAGTTTCTATATGTGATTGATTGTTGTGGGACAATTTTTTTTCCCCAAATTTGATAATGTATCGATTGAAATTTGTGTTTTTTCTTCCCCAAATTTGATAATGTATCGACCTCCAAATTTTGCTTTTGGTTGATGTCAATATAGTTTCTATATGTTAAGACTTCATTGATTGTAAACTTAAAAATAGTTTACAGTTAGTATAGCTAATCGATCATGTTCATCATGTGTTAGGATAGGGATTTGGATTCATACTAATGAATTTCATTTTTCTTAATTTTTTTTTTGTGTAGCTATGGAAACAGAATTTCCTAAACGCCTATTTAGAGATGGATTTGAGCCACAAGTGAAGAAGATTAACAATTCCTGTCGAATTTCTATCTTGGGCAAAGTCAAACAAGCATTACCTAAAGAGTATGAGAAAGTGAAGAATGATCCAGTCTTTTCACATGTCTTTGCAATCTACGAGAATGGTTTAGGGTATTCAGGGCGTTTGATACACAGCATGATGTCTAGGCAATTGGTTACAAAGAAAAAAAGAGAGATATGGTTTGTGTTTGGAGGGAAGCCACTCAGATTTTCAATGCAAGAGTTTCATGCTGTGACTGGGCTCAAATGCACTGCGGATTCTAGTTGTAATTTAGAGAATTGGAAAGATGATGGTGGGTTTTGGAGCAAATTGATGAAGAGAAAAGGTCCGACTATTAGCATTAAGAGCTTGGTTGATGTGCACTTACCTGTAATTCACAAATGGAATGAGGTAGATAAGATCCGATTGGTGTATCTTCTTGTGATAGCTGGGTTGGTTATGGCTAAGGATGAGAAAAAGTATATTCCACTCAAATACATCCAGATGGTAATGGATCTTGATAAGGTGAGGACTTATCCTTGGGGTCTTAAAGCTTTTAAAAGTCTTGCTAAGTCTATCATAGAAAAAAGAGAAGATTTGAAGAAGATCAATAGCTATGCATTAGATGGTTTCTCATATGCATTTCAAATATGGGTGATGGAGGCAATTCCAGACATTGGAAAGTTGTTGGGAGAAAAGATTATCACAGAATTTAGAGAAGCTCCTCGATGTTCTAACTGGAAAGGCGCAGCCAAAGTATCATATGATGATATCATACAACTAGAAAGTACATTTGGACCAAAGGTACTTTCTTTGCCAATCCAACTCTTATCACATGTTTTTTTGTTAATAGTTGATGTCATTGTTTAATCTTAAGTTCTAACAGTTTTTATTTTATTTTATTTTAGGATATTGTTTATCCATACATATCTATTACTGGCGATTATGACATTGTTGACTCCATGGAGTTTTTATGGCGTGAAGAAACTAGCGATGGTGAAGTCGATGCATTGAAAGCTAAGATCAGTTCTGAAAATGATTTTGGAGACCATATTTGGGGAACTGTACAAGTTGATGATGTGGACGGTGAACATAATCAAGTAAAAGATGATGTTGGCAGTGAGGTGTGCAAAGAAATCAAGGGTCTAGTGCAACAAAGAGTGGTGAGAGTATGCAAGCTGCTAATGACGAAGAGTCAGGTTGCAAGAGAAAGAGACAACCTGATCATGGTGCAGAGAGGAGGAAAAAGAAACTGCTCTATGAGCGAGCAGCAACAACACATCGAGCTGCAACAGATGAACAAATGAAGTCTTTTATTAATGTGTTTGAGACTTGTTTCAAGAGTTTTGAGAAGAAGGTTGACAGTCGATTGGAAAAAATAGAAAAGGATGTCTCACTGTTGAAGGATGCTATAACTTCAGCTGGAATTACAATAAGCACTCAAGCCACGGTTGAGCAACCATCCATTCCAGCAGAAAAGAAGGGTAAATCTGTGGTACGTAAGACTTAAATCTCTATGTTATGTTGTGTTTTTTTAAGACTCTAAAAGAATATGTAATCGGATATGTATGTACGTGGGTGTAATAATTTGTGTTAATATTTTTGTTAAACTTTTTGTATTGACAGGATGAATCATTTTTAATTGATGATATTTTCACTCATCATAGTGAAATAGATCTTCATTTGGATTCCCAAGAATTTTTACAAAAAACAGTAGGACACCTATCTCAAAAGACAGATGTACTTGGGTTTGATCCTACATATAATGTATTGTGCAAAGATGACATCAGAAATCGGAGTCCTCGAAACGAGGGTGAACATGATGAGGATTCTGTTTTGGTGTTTGTTTCTGATGATCGATTCAATGCTTTTGCAGCATGGAGTAGAACACTGGGGTAAGTTGTTCAATTGTGTTTTTCCTATTATTTTTTTCAATGAGGCTTATGCACAATGTTTTCTTTTTGCAGAATGCTTAAGTTGGGTCCGAGTGTAATTAATGATGAATTACTAAGTCGAGTCATGACAAGCTACGTTTGGCTTCGGAATCACGTACGTTTCATGTTATTTTTGTCAATATATTTTTTATTGTCAACGTTTGATTTTTGTCCATTATATTTTTTTCCAGGAAATAGATGCTATGATGTATATATTTCGGGAGAATACATCTTTAGGCCGACTGAAGTCAAATCATGTTGGCTTCATGAATTGTTTGTTTAGCATGCAAATCAAAATCGAATATTTGAAGTTTATCAAAGATAAAAAAGGCCACAAATGGGATTCTATGATCTTGGGTTATGCCAACGGTGACTTGCCTTCTCATGGAAAGACGGGGAAGAAATGGGCATTAGACTTCGACAGAGTTTACACTCCTGTGTTCGTCAATGATAATCACTGGATATCTCTGTGCATTAATTTTGGCCTAAGAACAGTTGAAGTATTTGATTGTTCTGGTCGCACCCACAGAAGTCATGTAGATCCTTTTGCAATCCTCATCCCTCGACTTGTGAAGGAAGTTCAGACCAAAACCTATGGTAAATATCTTCATGTGGCTCCATATTCTATCATTTTTGCTTCAGTGCCACCAAATCTTAATAAGTCATGCTCTGACTACGGAGTGTATGCACTTAAATACATAGAGTGTCATATGCTTAACCTAGATATGAGTTTGAACGATGACAACATTAAAGAAGCTCGTACGAAGATTGCAGTTGATTTGTGGGAAGCAGCATCTGATCCTGTGTTCATTGAGCGAATGGGAAAGTATGAGCCTCCATCTATATTGCCTCATATTGTAGACCTTATTTAAATTTAAGATTTTGCTAGGATTATTATTGCGACTGTAGTATGTCACTCACTTCATGTTTTTTATTGCTGAAAATTTTATTTAGCTTTTGTTTTTAAGCTTTACGTGTTACATAAATCTAACGAAGCACACACATCAATATTTCAAACACGTCCAAAACAAAAGCTTGTTTAATATGTCACTACCATTTAATTGTTTTCTATGATTAAGACAAATACAACGTTCAAAACAAAATCTTGTTTACCATCAGAAATTCAAAATAACATCCAAAACAAAACATCAATTATTTTGAAACATAAGAAGTTCAAAATAAAAAAACATAAGAAAGCCAATAACATGTATTTGAAACATAAGAAATTCAAAATAAAAAAACATAAGATATCCAATAATGTGAACTCCAAATAGTGACAAAGAAGACTACATCATAAATCCTCAAAGATTAGCCTCCATTTTACTAGCAAGACCAGCCTGCGAAGATGAAAAAAAATAATGAATGTTAAATTAAAGAAACTAAAACATGTATTTGAAATGATGTGTAAAAGTTGCTGAACAAACCTATTATTAGATCGTGTTTTCACATGTCGATCTATTGTGGCCTTCTTTACCACAACGGCCACACTTACGCCTCTTCGCTCCTTGTGACAATCTTATCTTGTCTTCCACTGATTCGTATCTTCTTTTTCTTCTTCTACCAGCTCCTCTTCTTGTCTCAGGTGGTACAATTTTTACATCACCAACAGTTTCGGGAACACACCATTCATCTTCAGGAACACCTATAGGATTAATGGTTTCCTCGTACAATGATCTCCATGCAGCAGTAGTGAACACATCATCAGCGTATGGGTACAGACTTTTTCCAATACTAAAACATGCTTTTATGGCATGTCTACAAGGAAGTTTTCCTATGTCGAACTTTCCACATGAACAAGTCCTCTTCTCCAAATCAACAATAAAATCTACTCCTCTACCTTTAATCTGTAATATGAATTGAGAAATAGGATAAGCTTTAAACTTTTCACCCTTCTCTATTCTTCTAGAAATCTTCTTCTCCACCTCAATGGTTAAAGGGTCGTTCTGCTGCTCACTTAATGCCCTACGCTCATAAAACCAGCGGGTTAACATTTCTCTAATGCTATCTAACAAAGGAATTATTGGATACTCTCTCGGTGATCTTAAAGCTGAATTTATTGATTCAACAGGGTTGTTGGTGTTTATGTGATATCTATATCCAGGAAAATGACATCTAGCCCATTTTTTCACATCAGCCTCCTGTAGATAACCTCCAATCGCCGGACTGATATTGCAAATTTCCGCAAAATGTTTATCAAACTCAGCAACTCTATAAGCTTTTGACGCTTTTGCAAGACGACCAGCCACACCTCTTCCTTTATAATTTGTAACCACATTACCTATCAAGTGGTGGATGCAAATACCATGTTTAGCCAACGGGTAGATTTTTCCAATCATTTTACCAATAGATATATGTCGATCTGACACAAAAGCTAAATCTTTGTCATCCGCAATAACAACCTTAAGCTGCATTAAAAACCACTCCCATGAAGCATCATTCTCAGAATCAGCAATCCCAAATGCAATTGGATACAAATTATAGTTACCATCTATGGTCGTAGCAACTAGTAGAACTCCTTTGTATTTGCTCTTTAAAAACGTTCCGTCAAGTACAATTACCTTCCGAATTTTCTTGTAGAACCCTCTTATTGATTGACCAAATGAAATGAATAGATACTTGAATCTACCATCACAATCAATATTATAATTTGTATGCATACCAGGATTCGCCTCTTTTAGCATGTGCAAGTAGTTAGGTATCTTAGCAAAACTTTTAACTGGGATTCCTCTTACTTCGTTAACTGCATACTCACGAGATTCCCAAGCTTGGGAATAAGTTAGCTCACATCCATTCTCCGTACGTATAATATTAATGATGTCATTGGGTTTAGGTCCCTCCTTGACATTCATAATTATGTTTGATGAGATTCCCGATTGTTCTTGCTGAAGGTGTTCTACCAAATTTCGTTTTCCTTGAAGGAGCACAAGTATGGCTACCCACATACTTGTTGATTTTCCAACACGTAGACCCTTCTAAGCACTCAGCACGAACACACCATTTGCAAACATTATCAATACAGCGTATACACCATAATCTTGTACCAGATTTAGTAACTCTGTAATCGAAGTTATACTTCATGGCAAAAATTTCTAAACTTGCCTGTAAAGCTTCCTTGCTTTTGAAATATTGCCCCTTCTTTACCATAGAATCAACCATCATAGATCTAGCACCAACTTCAGCGTCCTTAGAAGTTATGAAGTTACAATCATTCGGTTTTGCTTTGCTCACAATTTTTTGCTGTTTTTCACGGTGGAGACTGTCAACGCCTCCCTCACTTGAATCACTTGGTTCCTTATTCAAATCAATATTACTTCTATCATTCACTGTGGTTTTAAACGTCACACACAACCGTATGTTATTCTTCATTCTCCAATAAGCAACAAAATTTTTCACTTGGCGATCATTCATCATAACAACCGGAGGAGAATCAACACTGAGATCAAAGGGTAAATAACTGAATTCCACATCAACCATGTTTAGAGACTGTATTTCATAGTCTTCCAAAACCATCATCTTTAGCTCTTCAAGAGTTGAATTGGCTTGAAAAGTAAGAAGTCTCCCACGTTTTTCTTCATCAACAATAAATCTCCATTCACTTTGCCCGATACATCTCCATATACCACATGTTACATAGATTTGCAACATTTTGCAAAATCAACTCTTGAATGAAAGAACACAAAATTTAGGTTTACAAGCGTGAAGAATGAAAAAAAACTCTCTTAAACCTAAGGTAATCGATTAATAATGTTTTATAAACTCTCTCAGAACACGTTTTCTAAACTTGTTAGAACGTAATCTTAAGAATATATATGATTTCCATAATTTCGGGATTACATAAATATTTTGTTTCCTTAAATTTAGGATTCAGTTACCTTGTTTAACATAAGTCTAGACTTTGTAGACTATATCTTCTAAGTTATGAAGAACATAGAATAAGATGTAGAATATATCTTCTAATGTCTGCAGGGCACATGAAAAATGTAAATTTCATATTCTGACTTCTGTAGAATATGTATAAAGTGAAGAAAACAAATTCTAATATTTTTAGAATATAGAGTTATGTGTAGAACATATATTCTAGTTTTTGTAGAACACATATAAATTCCGACTTCTACAAGTTTTAGAAGATAAATCTATTCTAAAGATTACAGAACAAGTACAATGCGTAGAATTAGTATACGACCATATTTAGAACATGTATAGCACGTAGAATTCATAATCTAATATCTTTAGAATATATCAAATTAGTAGAATATGTATTCAAAATATTGCAGAAATATTTTTTGTCAATGTTAAAACACATTTTTTTCATCAAATACACCTTTTGGCAATCTCTTCTTTATATTATTTATTTGTTTTGAGGGAAATAAATTTTTAAAATTGCTTAAAAGTTAGTTTCAATTTTTTTTAAGGGTAGTTTAGGCATACTCAATAATGTACCGTAGAAGGCATAATGGGACAAATTGAAGAAAAAATGTCCTTTTAAATCAATTTCCCCTTAATTAATAGGGTTTATTAGCTAAAATGTGTTTTGAGTTCGCTGGCAACGATACATCGGCATTTTTTCAAGAGTGCTTAGACAGGGGATTATTACAAAATGTAATAGTGGTGAGGAAAGCTACGAGTTGTCGTTCTAATCTACGTTATTGCAATTTCCAATTACTAGCCAGTGTTTCGAGGACCATTTTTAAGAACATCGACTAAGGTCACTTCATCATCAACAACAACAACAAAAAAAAAACATCGAATCCAGCCACGTACGTGTCTTCTTCAAAGAAAGAGTCTTATTATTTTGTCTTCCATTTAAGTAAACATCCAAGCCATCTAACTTAAACCAGTTTGACTGTTTGAGACTAGTATTTTGATTTTTGAAGATATTAAATTATGGTTTTGAAGACTAGTTTGGTTTTCTTTATGTAACATAGACGATGTTAAATCTCCTATATAATAAAACGTAAGTACACAACTTTTTTTTGTAGGCTATATAATTTTTATAAGTTAGTTACAAAATATATTATACATTAAATATAGGTTGGTTACAAAAGAACATTATAGATTAATTGGTCAATCTGTGCGCTATATGATTACATTTAAGAATATCCAAATGAATCTTTTTAAAGAGAATATTCAAATGATTTATATAATTTCCTAAATAAAAGCTTTAGTATTCCATGCATCTATTGTTACAAAATATATACTGTTAGACATAAAAATATATTTTTAGGCGTAAAAAGGAATAAAATCTTCATAATTTATCATATTTAATCGTGATTTCCGAGATCTTATTGTGCAACTGAAAATAAAATCTTACCTAAGCACGGATCATATTAAAATACTTTCACCAAACAAGTTCAAAAATTAAAATAAAAACAAACAACAAACATAACCATTTTTCATACATAAAATTACAAAATTAACAATATAAAACTTATAAAATAGATATTTTTTTCATGTCATCATATTTAGCATATGATTTATTGTATAATGTTTTATCCAAAAAAAGTTTTAAAAATAATTATATAAATTATATTTTATTTTAAAATTATAATATAAATAAAATGAATTTCAAACTGTGTTCTAGCATGGTGCTAATCTAGATGACTTTTATTACATTATTGACCATCTTTGGACTATTAGATAGTAGTTTAATTAAATTGGCATAGAAGTGATGTCTCACCAATACACACTCTAATATAATAAATAAAATTATTTTAGTAAGAAGACACAACACCTGTTTCACTTTAGTTTGGGTTCATTCATTCACTAAAGACCTTTCACTTTCGATTCAAGATTGTTTCACTTTCGATTCATTCAAGATTGGTTCCTTTTAATGGTCTCGTTTTGTTTCGGGTTAGTTTCTCAAGCTCAATCTTGAAGAAGACAAGAACAAAGTGGAGGTATCCTTGTCCTTGCTTGATTCTTACTCAATTCATTTGATGTGATTATTAATCCTGAGTTGGGGTGATGAGAATTAGAATCATTACCGGATTGGAGAGATTTCATCTTTCCGACATCCGGAGATTGCTGTTGGGAACCATTGTCACAGTTGGTTTCGTTGTTCTGCTTGTTCAGTGTTTTGGTATTCCTTCTTTTTACTGGTCTCCTCCTCCAGTTAAGGTTTCAGTGATTGACTTAACCAATTCTAATGTCACTCAAGTTTCTGTTATGAATTACATAAATCTCTCTGATGATGAGGAATTTGTAAAGAGGGATCTTGGTAGAGAAAATGCTGTTGTAATTAGTAAGGAGAAGGTAGAGTTTAATGTATCTGTTATTGGTAGACCAAATATATCATTGAGGAAGACTAAAATGGTGGTTGAGAGCTCAGAATCAGATCCAACTTCGGTTTTAGTTCGGGGTAAAGATAGTAGGAAAGGTGATGTTTTGTCTATAAGGAGGCACAAGAGAAGAGGGGCTGCGGTTTCGATATCTCAGATGAACTCGTTGCTGATCCAGAGTCTTTCTTCTTTTAAATCTCCTGTAAGAATTTTGATTGTTGAATTCTCATTTTTTTTGATTCAAGAAAAAACTGTTGAAAGATATTATCTTACATTCCATTTTCGTTTTTTTCTTTTGTGTAGAAGCCTCGGTGGTCATCAGCTCGAGACTCTGAAATGCTCTCTGTGAGATCAGAGATTGAGAAAGCCTCTGTTTTGCATGACACTCTTGGACTTAGTGCCTCGCTTTATCGAAATATCTCCAAGTTTCAAAGGTCAGCCTTATAATGAATTCAATCTCAGTTTTTCTCTGCAAATCTTAGGACACGCTTATTATAAAAGAGTAAAATGTAGAGACTTAAGAGACTACTGTTGGTTAGCTAACTTTGAGATGTTGGAGTGTTTGGATTAAGAGTGGTGATATATGTCAAAGACTTTATGTGTTGCTTATTTTAGGAGTTACGACTTGATGGAGAGGAAACTCAAAGTGTATGTGTATAAGGAAGGAGAGAAACCAATATTTCATACGTCAATACCTCGAGGGATTTATGCCTCAGAAGGTTGGTTCATGAAACTCATGGAAAGCAACAAGAAGTTTACAGTAAGAGATCCAAGGAAGGCTCATTTGTTCTACATACCCATCAGCATAAAAGCTCTTAGGTCTTCTCTGGGACAGGATTTTCAGACACCAAGGAGCCTTGCAGACCATTTAAAGGAATATGTCGATTTGATAGCAGGAAAGTACAAGTTCTGGAACCGAACTGGTGGAGCCGATCATTTCCTTGTTGCTTGCCATGATTGGGTACTATTATTTTCTTTCTGTCTTTCTTTTTGTCTTTTACATCAATGAGAGTCTCTTTGATTTAAGATCTGCTGAGTAAAGCTCTGAAGGTTGAAACTGGCAGGGGAACAAACTGACAAAAAAAACCATGAGGAATAGCGTTCGAGCACTTTGTAACTCAAATGTTGCCCAAGGATTCAGAATTGGGAGTGATACAGCTTTACCGGTCACATATATACGCTCAGCCGAGTCTCCTCTTGAGTACCTAGGTGGAAAAGCTCCGTCCGAAAGGAAGATTCTTGCATTCTTTGCTGGAAGCATGCACGGATATCTCCGTCCGATACTAGTAAAGCTTTGGGAGAATAAAGAACCTGACATGAAGATTTTTGGTCCAATGCCTCGTCACCCTGAAAGCAAGAAACAATACCGAGAATACATGAAAAGCAGCCGGTAAGATAATGTTACAATGAAACGTTTTATATACGGTTTTGGTTCTTGAGAAGTTCAAATTCTCATTTCAACAGGTACTGCATATGCGCGAGAGGTTATGAAGTCCACACTCCTAGGGTTGTCGAGGCTATCATGAATGAATGTGTTCCGGTCATCATTGCTGACAACTACGTGCCTCCTTTTTTCGAGGTTTTGAACTGGGAGGAATTTGCAGTGTTTGTTGAAGAGAAAGATATCCCAAATCTGAGAAACATTCTGCTGTCGATACCGGAAGAGAGATATATCGGCATGCAAGCAAGGGTAAAAGCGGTGCAGCAACATTTCCTGTGGCACAAGAAAGCGGTGAAGTTGGATCTTTTCCATATGATTTTGCATTCAATTTGGTACAGCCGAGTTCATAGAATTAAAACCAGGTGAAAACAACATTTATGTGAATGCATTTGAGTGGTTATCACCACTACCTTTATAACTGTATTCAACTCAGTTAATGGTTTTTGCTGATCTTTCGATAATGATTACAGAGGAGAAGAAAGTTAAAAGAAAGTTAAAAACCTTAGTGTTCTGCAGGGATATATCACTGAAATCTTTTGACTCATTCAAGAAAATTTGTCAAGAAACACATTTGTTCTTTCTTAGTTTCAAGTTACAACCAGTTTACTCATACCCTAAAATAGCACTAAAACAAGTTTTATAGACAAATGTAGCACACATTTCATAAATCTCCAAAATAGCACTATTTAACACATTAAAATATTTAAAATTAATTTCTAGAATTTTTTTTTTTTAGGTTGAGTTCTTAATTTCACATTTATTATATAGTTTTGAGGGATGGAGTTTAGTATTTTAAATTTCAGATTTACTTTTGAATGATTAATTGGTGCTATTTTTGGAATATTAGAGATTTTGTATAAATATTCATTCTAAAATATTGAGACTGCCATTTGCAAAAGATAATTTTATGAAAATCTTACAAAATTTAAAGTAAAATGGATTAGTTTGCAATTTTTTAAAATAAAAGGTGTTAATTGTAAAATAAAAATATAATCTATTAGGAATATTATTTTATAGAGGGAAAAATAGAGAAAACCATTGAAGCAAAATTCATCTCTATTATAGAAGAAAAAATAGAGAAAACCATTGGAGATGATCTAAGTTTGGAAAAAAAACTTATTTTCATGCTATTTTTAAGAATCTCCCTATATTTAGTGACAACATATTTCATACTATGCTACAATCCAAAACAGATAATCATAAGAACCAGAAAGTTAAAAACCTAAGTTAAAAAGGAGAAAAGAAAAAAAAAAAAAAAAAAAAAAAAAAAAAAAAAAAAAAAAAAAAGAAGAAAAAAAGACACTGCACTCCAGACTCTATATATTTATTTTCCTTCTGTGATCACCACAGAGGTAACATCATTCAACAAACTTGTCTTTTGCATCATGCATTCATGTTTTTTGTTCTTTAGCATATCTTCAGTTTTCTTACATTCCAGTTCATTGGCCTTGATAAGCACATAACCGAAGTGAACCGGTGTCAACTAGGTTAAAAATAGAAAATAGATGTGGTTTCATTATTGCTTTGTTATTTCACAGTAGATCTATATAGGAGCTTGCGAAAGGTTTTTGACATGACTAAACGAACTGGTAAAGATAATAATTTTCTTACAGGATTTGTAATATGGTAAATATTACTAAATTTAAAAGGTAAAATCATCAATGCATAGTTTAAAAGTGTGACACATCATAATCTTCTAAACTTAAACTTTCACACCAAAAAAAAAAAAATCTTATAAACTTAAAATTGTGACACATCATAATCTCATAATCTTAGGTTGTGATACATCATCAATTTATAACTTAAAATTATGACACATCATAATCTCATAATTAAAAATTGTGACACATCATAATTTCATAATCTAAAATTATGACACATCATTAATTCATAACTTAAAATTTTGCCACATTACTAACTCATTTCCTTTAGGACTTGATTAGTTTTCCGGTGATTATCGGCAAACGTGTTACCAAACGTTTACTGTAACATCCATTTATAATATATAATCCATTTATGGTGCTAATTCATTAAAAAAAAAAAAAGGTAGGCAACTAAGGATTCGCATATTAACCACACCGAGCTGAAATGCTTCGATTGAAAGTTGAAAAAGAACCAAAATAATTCTATACAAGGAAAAAAAATCAAACGGTATAGAATATTGTGAGATGCTATGAAGAGAAATATATATTGGTGATGTTGAATCTATTTCATACGATTTTACATTCAATTTGGGATAGCCGAATTTATAGGCTAAAAATTAATCTCCACTAGTACATTTATTGTAACTGTCGATCTGTATTTAATTTATTGTGGTGTTAATAATTGGGTTATTGTTTAAATGGGCCTTTGTGCCACAAAAAATTTGAAATAGAGTATTTCTGTCTGTGCTTTGCGTATTTAGACCTTTTTGTTTCGCAAAATGATGATTGTACCCTTCTTTTTTCTTCTCCGTGCTTTGCATCATCTTCATCGTTTTTTATTGTCTCAGTTTAATCCATCACCTATCTTCGCTTCCGATTATTTAATTGATTGTCTTTTGAAAAAAAAGAAAAATCTAAACCCTAAAGGGATAATGTATAGTGAACCCGAGAGCTATAATTTTAACAACGATTGAATCAATTAAGATTTTTTTTTCTTAAACGATAACAACAAACTTAATTTTTTATGTGATTGTTTACAAAATGAATCAAAACATCCAATAAACCATCAAATCTAAACTAAATTTCAAAACTGCATATTTATGATTGGCAACATCGACTCCATTATTGACTCGTTGCCACCATCAACTATCATCATCGCCGCCGCACTACGTTGCCGTTCTTAAGTGAAGATCTCACCACCATTATCATCGGATCTCAACATCAGTACTATCTCGTATGAAGTGTCTTCCCAAAAGGCATAGTAACGAGAGAGAATTGAGATTCCTCATCACCCAATTTCCATGACTCGTTGTGGAGATCGAGAAAAAAAAACATTTGCAGTAGAAGAAAGAGGAAAATAGAAGATGGGGCAAAGCTATATTCTGTCAAGGTTTTTTTGGCATGGGCAAATATTTAAAAGATTACCTTCTTTTGGAGAAGTTCAAGATCTGAATCTTTTATTCGACTTTGGGAGAGACGAGAGAGAAGAGTAGTAAAGCGAGAGAGAAAGAGCAGGGTAGTTTCGTCATTTTTAGCAAAAAAAAACCTAAATTCATAATTACGGACAAAAAATTCCTATTAAATAATACCTTTAAAAAAAAATGCTTATCCTATAATTAACTCGTTAATAATTTGATTGTACGAGGCTCCTACTGTATAAAGGGCGTAAAGTGTAATTTGTTGATTATGTTAAGGCATCTCTAGTGAGAAGTGCTTTCTATAGGTTACTTTCTTACTTAAGGCCAAAAAAAATTAAAAAAATTATAATAAAGTCTAATAATCAGAGAATCACTTCTCAAATAAGGAGCTGGAGCAACCTGAAACGGTACTTATCAGGTTTTGATTGGTTTTCGAATAAATATATATTAAAAATTATTTTTTTCTTTCTCTTTTGCGATCCTCTCTCTTTTCTCTTTCGAGGTGAATCCATGCCCGATTAATCTCTCGATGTTTCTTCTGATGGCCACACACAAGCTTTGTCTTCTCATCTCTGATTTAGTGCATGTCGTTAATTTTTTTTTTGCCCGTCTCTCCCTTGTATCACCCACCGTCTCTCTCTTTCTCGCATCACAATGACTATTCAATTTGTGATTAGGTTCGGATTCAACTTGAATTAAACTTTGATTAATCTATGTATCTACTAGAAAAAACAAATTTGTCTCCTAAATTCTTTCTCAGGCACTAATACTGAGGAACCAATTTTGAAAACCTTTTCTGATGCCGGTGGAGCTCTAGCTCACCGGTATTGGAACCTCTCTACCTGCGGCCCATTCTTTGCTTTCATCCCTCTCATTTCTTTAAGTTTTTCCCCATTTAGTTTTCTTTTTTAGCCACAAATCTTCCCTCCCTCCTCAGATCCCGGTGAATTTTCATTAGATAGAGCCAAAAGGCGCAGGAGGCTTCCGGTGAAACCCCTCCCCCTTTATCTAATTTCTTCAGCTGGCGTAAAGGATCCACAAACAGCCAACATGCTTAACTCCAGATCTGGATGTCTGCTCTCCCCTTAAAAAGCTTTTTTCTAAGGTCCCGAGGTTAGCAGCCGCGCTCCTTTTGGACCATCTGCTTCTTCCCACCCGGTGGAGATGTCGACGGCACAAGGCATCTCCTTTGACAAGCAAAGCTTTAATCCTTCCAATCACAAACTGTTTTTGTGGTCTCCTGTCCCAACCACTGATTTCTATTCCGGCTTGCTTTTGTCGAAGCCTTGTCCACCAGAGATGTCCGGTCTCTTGCAAATCTTCCCACCATCTCCGGACTACCGCCGCCGCATGCTCACTCAAACTAGGCCAACCTCCAAGGAAAGAGTTCTTCCTCTCGTGGGCCTTGTATCTGTTGACGGCCCTTTAACGCATCACCAAACCAAGCCCACAACAAAAATTTCCAGGTACGATTATTGTTATCTCTTGTGGACATCAATCTTTAGCCAATGGTGTGATCAAGATTACGAACTCTATGATTGCCATCTGAATAGTAATTCATCATTGTTGCGTTGGTGTCACTTGATATCATTGAGAATCCTGGTAATAGTAACCATTTTGGAGCTCAGGTTTGTTGGTTCCTTGACCGTGTTTTGCCGATTACAAATCTTGTGTGGAATTCTTGATCACCATTTTCATGGACGGGAGGATCCACCTGATTTGTTACGGCCTTACACTTACTTTTTTGTACCTGTTAGTAACTCCATTGGTAAGCTTTATGACTCCCAATACCCTGGAACAATCCTCTCGTCGGAAGCTCAGGTCTGTTTTTTATCTTTCAGTGTCTCACCGGCTACATAATTTGTGTGGAATTCTTGATCACCATTGTCATGGCAGAGAGGACCCACCTTTTATGCTACGGTTTTACACTTATTGCTTGCGAATCCTGATTTTAGCTTCAATGGTGAACCTTATTTCTCCTAAGTTTTTGAAGTCTTATGGCACTTTAGTTCTGATTCCAATTTACCGAGGATGTGATGATGGTCTCAGAGTTTTCTCTACCAACAGTCACCTTTCGACAATTCTAGCCAACTGCTTCAAGCACCACTTGCTCAATCAAAACACCATCAACATCTCCACCACCATCCGAGCCTTTGCCCCCCGAATCTCTGCCTAGGCAATGCTTCTGCTAGTGCCCCTCACTTCGGTGAGTTCTTTGGCACTGAATCTTCTATCAACAGCACAATGTCCTTTGACCGTGACCTATTTGTCATCTCTCAAGTTCATCGATGATGCCCAATCTTGCAACCTTGATCCCGCATGTCTCCAACTTCTCTTTAGCATTTGTTTCATAGCTGTCATGGATTCTTGCTTGATGTTTTCTTTTCCTTTGTTCATGCTTATGGCTTTGGTGAAAGTCCATGCTTGTAACCTTTTAAACTCTGGGATTTCGTTATCCCCCTCTTTGTAATGCTCCTGTTTGATTGAATAGAAGCACTCGTTTGTCCAAAAAAAAAAAAACAGTCTATGTATCTGCTCAATTTCCTCTGATGTTTGTGTGATAGATGAGTCTTAATGTTTCGTAAAATCTTTGTTAGTACTACTGTGATTTTTGATTTTTTGATAAGATCTTGGATTGATTTACGATTTATTTTTTGTGATTGATGGAAGAAGAGCTAATTGCAAACTCGCTTGTCTTGGTGCTCAGAAACCTCGTCCTCCTACCTCTCCTAAACATTGTTTTCCACTCTCTCTCTTTCTCTTTCTAGAATGCAATAAGAACTAGCTTTAGGTTGATTGAAAAAATCTGATCTTTTTGGATCTTGTTACTAGATCAACACGTGAAAGAGTCAATTATTGATTGATTATTCATTAATAAAGAAACTTGATTTTGCAGGAGCAAGGAGATTCAGATCACCAGGATCAGGAGTAGGATTGGTTGCTCCTTCTCCTCAGTTTCGAGCCTCTTCTTCTTCCTCTGCTTTTGTTCATCAGCAGCCTCTTCTTCTTCCACTTCAGGTTTGATTTCACAACTCAAAATCTTAATTGAAAAACCACTCAACACATTGATTGTAATGTTTTGTTGTGTATTATTTAGCTGCAACAACAACAATGATGTTTGTTGCGTATTATTTTAGCTGCAACAATAGGTAATATGAGTAAATAAGGATATCGATTTTGTATAACTCTGCTTCATACTCGGCTATATCCCCCACCTAATACTCTATTTTAGTTAAGTTCTCTTGTGGTGAATCTCTCTTTCTAGTGATCTTTTAACTAAGTTTTCTAGCTATATTTTTATACAATCTGTGTAGTTCAATCTTGATAAGAAACTGTGTCTTCTTCTACATAGTTCCTGAAAACTGAACCTTGATATAGTTTTGATTATATCTGTTCTCTACAACTATATAACTCAAGTTTTATGAAAGTGTATTGTTTCGATATCAATCTGTTTAGTTGATGACCACGTGAATGAATAATTGAAACCCCCTAAATAATTGCAGCAAGCATATCATAGTTTCAGTTTCAGATAAAGATTGATATTCTTGGCGTTGAAGTTTTCCATCAGACAATTACAGACAACATTTCATCAAGTCCCTCTTGTTGCTGGAATCGTAAACCATGGTAGTGAAGTTATGGCAGCGGGTATGACCATGAATGATTGGACTTCCTTCTGCGGTTTTGACACAACCGCAACAGAGCTCTTTGTTATCGACAACATCTTCAAGCTAAGAGACCAAGCTGCTCAATTCCCTCCAAAATTAAACAGCAGTCGAGAAGATGAAAGGAGTATTAGAAGCGTAGTTATTGAGGATCCAGAAGGATTCATTCTGAACTTAAATGACATTCCTTCGTTGTAGAGTACGATTCGGCAGCCTCATGCGCTAGACATAGATGATTTTGGAATGCAAGGTGAAGGCCTTGGTTATTCTTGGCTGTCCATTTCACCAAGAGCTGACAGAGGAAAGAACAGAAATGTCCCTCGCAGATTTTTCAGACAAGGTGGAAGTGTTCCAAGAGAATCTACAAGTCAGATCATACCCTCTTGTTGAGATGAGGAAGTCATTGATCGATACTATGTTTAAATGTTGATGTGATCATGGATGGAGCTAAGGAGGATGAGCCTGTAGTTGAGCTTGATCTAGAGGAACTTGTATCTGAGGAACCATTGCTTGTACCTGAAGGTCCAATGACTAGAGCAAAACCTAAGAAGCTAAGGGATGCACTTAATGGGCTTATTAAAGAGCGTATGGCCAAAGAGAGCATGAGAAAGTCTATTGGGGATGATGTCTATCAAGTCCAGCCAACTTTGAGCCTAATTCAAGTCCAAGAAAACCCAAAATAATCATTTTATTTTGTGGCCAAAGAAGAGTGACGAAGGTAGAGAAACATGCACCTAGAGTCACTTTGGAGGAAGGGATACATGCAAAAGAATTGGGTCTTCATTCAACCATCTATCTTAATTGTTTTTTTTTAGTTTCAAGACTAGTTAATACTTGGCTATGTTACCAAGTTTTCTTATCCTATATAAACTCATGTAAGAGTAATGAAATAATCAATCCAACTTTTTATCAAAACATTTTCTTTCTTCGAGAGTGATTCTCATCTGTTCTTTGTGAACAAAACCGATTGCTTGGTGTGATTCCAACAATCAAAACTGACTGCTTGGTGTGATTCTAACAGTCAAAACCTGATCTCCTTGGTGCGAGGCTGACAGATCCGATCGTTTTGGTGCGAGGCTGAAAAGACCAAACCGGTATATCAAGAGTCTTTCCGCAACTCTTGTGCAACCATTCATTCCATCATCCTTATTCGATATGATCCTCCAAGGAATTGACACCTTCGAGTTGGTAGATAGATACACTTTGATTCTAAAGACAAGGAAGCCTCAAGAATAAGGATGGTGGAATGAATGGTTGCACAAGAGTTGCAGAAAGACTCTTGATATACCGGTTTGATCTTTCAACCTCACACCAAAAAGATCGGAACTCTCAGCCTCGCACCAAGGAGATCAGGGTTTTGACTATTGGAATCACACCAAGTAGTCGGATTAGATTGTTGGAATCACACCAAACAATCAGTTTTGTTCACAAAGAACATAAGAGAATCACTCTCAAAGAAAAGAAAAGGTTTTATAAAAAGTTGGAATGATTATTTCATTACTCTTACATGAGTTTATATAGGATAAAAAATCTTGGTAATAAAGCCAAGTATAGGATAAGATAGATGGTTGAATGAAGACTCAATTCTTATGCATGTATCCCTTCCTCCAAAGTGACTCTAGGTGCATGTATCTCTATTTTCGTCACTCTTCTTTGACCACAAAATAAAGTGATTATTTTGGGCTTTTTTGGACTTGAATTAGACTCAAAGTAGGCTGGATTTGATAGGTATCATCCCTAATATAATTTCCCATTCTCTCTTTGGCCATAAGCTCTTGAATTAGCCCATTAAGTAATTCTTTGATCTTCTTTGACTTTGACTTTTTGGTCAAACTTGCTGATGAAAAACAACATGGGCTGTACCATTTCTTCACCTTGGGCTTAGTAGAAACAACTCATGATTTCCAAACATAATTTTGGAAGCTCTTAAACCAATTGGACCTAAAACTCTTCAAGTGAACAACTAGATTAACCTCCTTTGGCAAATGGAATGTATCCCAAATAGTAGTTTGGCTGGAAGAGTTGATCTTTGACTTCGTTCGTGTTGAACAAAAGTCAAAAATCTTTTTGGATGGTCTCATGATCATATCATACCCCTCCTCTTGAAAAAATTTTTTTCTCGAAAATGTACGGCCATGGGTTGTAGAGTGTTGAATTGTTTATGGTGACTTCTCTTTGAGAGAATATATGAGTCTATATTGTTGACCATGAGGCAGAAGTGCGCCCCTTTCCGTGAGACCTTTCTTTATTCCTTCAAAATGCAAAACTTGCTCTATATTGCTGGACCATAAGTGGAACATTGGCTTTTCTATACTTGTTTCCATAATCCCTTTTAGTCTGTTTTCTGGTTTGAAAAATGCTAAATCTCCAAAAACAAAGTCCATTGTGTCCACCATTTTGAAATCCAGGGTATATACTTCAACTGTAGAAAATATTGGATACCTCTTTGTTGGTGCATTAGCTGAATCATCCATACAGCCAAGGTTGTTAATGATGGTGCTTTCCTTTGCGTCTTCCTTAGTCTTATCTTTGCTGACCTCTTTCTGCTCCGGTTCCTCGGCTTCCGTTTGCTCACTCAGTGAATTTTTTATTTCCAAAATATTATTCTGAACGAGCAACTCCTTATGCTCCTTTGGTGATGGTAACAAAACAAAAGCAACTTCCACTTCTTTAGAAACAAAAGACGTCCTTTCTCGTTGGTAACTTGGCGTGACAATAGACACTCCATAAGTTGGTCCATAAGTACTCCTTCGAATATAATTTAAACCACGATGGTGATGGTTGGGAACATATCGTTTCCTCAAAATAGACTTCAATTCTGCCCAAGTCTCACTAGGGTGTTGTCCATTTCTCCTCCTGCTTATCACCAACTGATTCCACCAAGTAATAGCATAATCACAAAATCCAGTGGCTGCAACTCGTACCTTCTTCATCTCGCAATAGTTTTGACAACTAAAAACCGACTCACTCTTTTTCTCCCACTCTCGATATGCATTTGGATTACTTTTCTCTTGAAAAGATAGAAACTTCAACTTATTACCTCCAATGTTGTCATCAATTTGATCCATGCCATCTCTATGTTGTGGCCTCCTATCACTTCTTCTTGATGATTGAGTAGGTTGGTCTTCTTCTCTTCGACTAGGCAAATTCCGTGGTTGAATTTGTTGTGCTAGTGTTTGCACTTCGTTGATCCTCTCATAGATAAATTTCATCTCACTCCTCAACAACCGTCGCATATCTCTCACAAGTGTTTGAACTTGTCGATCATTAGACATTTCTTTTTTTTTTTTTTGCTTTTTTTTGCCTTTTTATTGCCTTTTTTTATTTCTCTTTTTTTCTAAATAAAATAAAATAGAAATAGAATATGAAAAGATGATAAAATGAAAAGAAAGAAGATAAAAAGATAGAAAGATGATAGAAAGAAGATGAAAAGATTAGAAAAGAAAATAATGATAAAATACCAAATTCAAGGGTGTGCTCTGATACCACTTGATATGATCCTCCCAAGGAATCGGCACCTTCGAGTTGGTAGATATATACACCTTGATTCTAAAGACAAGGAAGCCTCAAGAATAAGGATGGTGGAATGGATGGTTGCATAAGAGTTGCAGAAAGACTCTTGATATTCCGGTTTGATCTTTCAGCCTCGCACCAAAAAGATCGGATCTCTCAGCCTCGCACCAAGGAGGTCAGGGTTTTGACTATTGGAATCACACCAAATAGTCGGATTTGATTGTTGGAATCACACCAAGCAATCGGTTTTGTTCACAAAGAACAGAAGAGAATTACCCTCAAAGAAAAGAAAAGGTTTTATAAAAAGTTGGAATGATTATTTCATTACTCTTACATGAGTTTATATAGGATAAGAAAACTTGGTAACAAAGCCAAGTATTAACTAGCTTTGAAACTAAAAAAACAATTAAGATAGATGGTTGAATGAAGACCCAGTTCTTGTGCATGTATCTCTTCCTCCAAAGTGACTCTAGGTGCATGTATCTCTATTTTCGCCACTCTTCTTTGACCACAAAATAAAGTGATTATTTTGAGCTTTTTTAGACTTGAATTAGGCTCAAAGTAGGTTGGACTTAATAGGTATTATTTCCAATATAATTTCTCATTCCCTCTTTGGCCATAAGCTCTTGAATTAGCCCATTAAGTGTTTCCTTGATCTTCTTTGACTTTGACTCTTTCATCCAACTTGCTGATGAGAAAGAACATGGGCTGTACCATTTTTTCACCTTGGGCTTAGTAGAAACAACTCCTGGTTGCCAAACATAATTCTGGAAGCTCCTAAACCAATTGGACCTAAAACTCTTCAAGTGAACAACTAGATTAACCTCCTTTGACAAATGGAATGTATCCCAAATAATAGTTTGGCTGGAAGAGTTAATCTTTGACTTCGTTTGTGTTGAACAAAACTCAAGAATCTTCTTGTATGGTCTCATGATCATATCATTATTCTTGAGGCTTCCTTGTCTTTAGAATCAAGGTGTATCTATCTACCAACTCGAAGGTGTCGATTCCTTGGGAAGTTCATATCAAGTGGTATCAGAGCACACCCTTGAGTTTGGTATTCTATCATTTTATCATTTTCTAACCTTTCATCTTCTTTCTATCATTTTTGTTCTTTTCATCTTTTTTTCTTTCTTTCATTTTCTTTCTTTTCATCTTCTATTTTTATTTAGCAAAAAAAAACAAAAAACAAAAAAAGGGTTCTATTCAAAAAAAAAACAGTTCTCTTTTACAAAAAAAAAATCGTTTTATTCTATTTAAAAAAAAAAATCTACTTTCATCAATCTGTTCTATTCTATCTTTTGGTATCTCATTGAATTTGATTATGTTTCGATTGTTTTGGAAAACACATTGGGTTTGATTGGTTTCTGTTCTATTAGAACCTTTGAGGATCACTAGAGCATACTTTGAGAGTATACACTTGTGAGTGAAACACTTGAGAGTAAACACTTGTGAGGATTTTGTTTTTGTGAGTTTGTTCATCTTGCAGGTTTCTTTAAATATGGCTGACGGAGAAAATAACAACCATGAAGTAGAACAACCCGAGAGACTTCAAAATATCTAGATGGAAGCTTTGTTGGGAGAAATGTGACGATTGATGAGGGTTGAGATGGATGCAGTTTATGAGAGGTTAGGCAAAGTTCAAGCAGAGGTGCAACAAAGGCAACCACAAAATTTGCCTAATCAACCGAGGAGAGTAGGAGAGGAGTTAAGAATGCCGAGAGATGTAGCAGCTGAAGAATACTACAGTCGTAGTGGAAACTCATCTCAAGGAGGCCAAAGGAGACCTAGACATGTGCGAGAAGGGAGAGAAAGAAACGATGATAACATTGGAGGCCTGAAGTTTAAAATTCCACCATTCATTGAGAAGAATGATCTACTTGGAGTGGGAGAAGAAGGTAGAGCAACTTTCCAATTTTCAGCACTATTCTGAGATTAATAAGGTGCAAATGGCGGCTGTTGAATTTAGTGAGTGTGTGCTTAGCTGGTGGGATCAGTTGGTGACTTCACAAAGACGTAATGGCGAATATCCGATTGAGACTTGGGCTGAGATGAAGGCTATCGAATAGCATGAGGAGAAGGTTTTTTCCGGACCATTACCATCGCGATCAGCATCAAAAGCTAAGGAGACTGACTCAGGGAAGTCAAAGTGTGGAGGATTACTATCAAGAGATGGAGATTCTTTTGATAAGAGCTGATGTGGTTGACGACCGAGAAGCTACTATGGCTAGATTCATGAGTGGGTTGAACCGAGATGTCCAGGATAGGCTTGAGATGGAGCATTATGTGGAGATTGAAGAGATGTTACATAAAGCAATCTTGGTGGAAAAGTGAAACGACCCGGCCCGTTTTTTTTAAATAAATAAATTATAATAATAATTATAATAATAAATAAACTACAACTAGTGGTCCCATATCCACTAGCCATCTAACCACAATCACAACCAACAGCGGAAATAACCAATACCAATATCCAATTGATATTCAACAATAACCCAATAATTATAACATAAACAATATCCAAAAAAAATCAACCAACAGGAATCATAGAACCAGCAACCTAGTAATGTTTCTAATGACCCAACTCTAACAACCTAGCAATGCCAGACAACAACCAATCGAGTCCCTATAACATCCTCCTCTTCATTGCCTTGATTCCACGATCACTCTTTGCTTTTACCTGCACCACAAACACAAATTGCAATGTATGAGTATTTTATAAACACTCAGTAAAGCAATCCTCCCATCTACTGGGCTATACACACAAGCAATAGAGACAACTCTAACCATCAACCCACAATCAACAATCAACAATAACAAACCAGGACTCTGCATCGACCGGCACCAAGCATGCATCGACCAACACCAGTTGGGATTGCGTCGACCGACGCATGATATGCATCGAACGATGCAAGGTTCATTTGCATCGACCGATACTCCCATTGCAGCGACCGACGCATGCTCGACATAGCACGAAAACCCTAAGGTTTTACGCGTCGTCCTCGCACTTTCATCGACCGACGCACAAAGTGCATCGACCGATGCACATGCCGAGCATCGTTTCCCCCCGGAAGCTTCTCGCCGGATCTTCGTTCCTACAACCACAAAACTCGATCCCAAGCCACAAGAAAGCTTCCCAACGTCCCAAATAACATTCTAACAAGCCAAACAACACATAAACAAGCAGATTAGAGAATTCTCCAGCTTAGATAAGCCATGGTCATGCACTTACCTTTGCCAAGATGAATCTAAACCTCAAACAAGCAAGAAAAACTTCCAGGAAGCTCCTACAACGATCCCAGCTACAGATCTCTACAGGAACAGCCTCAAACTTCCAAAATCTCTCACCAAGAACACTTAGAACTCTTTTCCTTTCTTCTTTTCTCTCAGAAACGGCTAAAATCGTCGAATGAGACAAAACACTCGAGTTAAGGGTTTTCCCTAACCCAAAACGCAGCATTATACTTAAACTTGTCCGCACAAAACCGGCTATGCATCGACCAATGCACATAGTGCATCGACCGATGCAATCCCTAAACCGAGATTTCGGTTCGCGGATGTTACAATTCTCCCCCACCAACATAGATTCATCCTCGAATGTCGAATAACCATCAGCCAATGACTCACGTGCAACCGTCTCCACGGTCCGCACTCCTCCGACCGATCTACGAAAGGTCACCTCTAGGCGATAGACTCACGTTCCATGCATTATTTGCTCTCGACTTTTGGACTTTCCTTTACTCACAGGCCTAAACCTTGAGTTTTTATTGGCTCCTGATCAGGCCTAAGCCTGCATGCCACAATATTAGCTCCTCATCGGGCCTAAGCCTGCATGCCATAATATATAAGGAAGTCCAATATCCATCTCTCGGGTTGCCACCCTATAGCGCGCCCCCGGATCGTCATCCGAAGTCGATATACCAACAATACTCCCAAGCCACAAATTCTCATAATATGGCGGTACTAGGAGAACCAATTTCCCCCAAGAGTCGCGATCAAACAATTCTGAACACGTCTGAGTCCTATCCCTATCCATGTCTCCTTCCTGTGGCTCGTGTAAAACATCACAATGTCCTACCAACCACATATCCCCTCTCTGGAATACCTCATGACCACACAAGGATAATATACATGCCACAAGGCCAAACAAATGTCCTAAACAGGACCGCCACCAATGCCAAACAAATGTCCTAAACAGGACCACCACCAAGGCCAAACAAATGTCCTAAACAGGACCGCCACCAAGGCCACTCGTCCCGAAGGACCGTCACAAAGACCACTTGTCCCGAAGGACCATCACAAAGACCACACATCCCAAAGGACTGCCTAAACAGGCAACATTGGCTAAACAGCCCGCGACAAAGGCCACACAATTGGCTAAACAACACGCCACAAAAGCCACACAATTGGCTAAACAGCCCGCCACAAATACCACACAATTGGCTAAACAGCTGGCCAAAAAGGCCACACAATTGGCTAAACATCCCGCCACAAAGGCCACACAAGCCCCTCCAAGGCTCACAACCACTAAAAATGGACACATTCTAACTAACATAAAACTTTCTATTTTTAGAACTTACCACTTCTGGAAACTTTCCACTTTTAGAAACTTCTAAATCAGGAAACTTTCCTTTTCCGATACCAGCTTCACGGAACTTCATATCCCGAACACCACCTCATCTTGTTACTTAGTCGCACAACCAACCACCCCTAAGCGACCAAGTAAACAAGAAAGATGGGCTGGAATACTCCATTCCAACTCTAGCCACGCACTACAACTGGGACCAGGCTAGACAAGTTCAAGTAGCGACCTGCTTCTCGAACAACTTCTTGAACCTTGCCTTTATCCTCGCCTCTGGCTCCCAAGTCTGCTCCTCAACACCATCACAGTCCCAAAGGAATCTCATCAAAGGAACCTTCTTCTTCCGAAGTTCCTTGATCCTCCTCTCGAGAACCCTCACTGGTCTCGCCGCCAAAGTCATGTTAAGCTGAAGATCCTCAGGAATCTTAGCTCACAACTGATCATCCTCCCAGAGACACTTCCGCAACATCGAAACATGCAAAAACCTTGTGGAATGCACGCATAACCTCAAGCAACTCCAGCCTATATGCAACTGGTCCCACCCGCTCAATCACTCTGAACGGTCCCATATACCTCGGACTCAACTTAGNCACATCCCAAAGGACTGCCTAAACAGGCAACATTGGCTAAACAGCCCGCGACAAAGGCCACACAATTGGCTAAACAACACGCCACAAAAGCCACACAATTGGCTAAACAGCCCGCCACAAATACCACACAATTGGCTAAACAGCTGGCCAAAAAGGCCACACAATTGGCTAAACATCCCGCCACAAAGGCCACACAAGCCCCTCCAAGGCTCACAACCACTAAAAATGGACACATTCTAACTAACATAAAACTTTCTATTTTTAGAACTTACCACTTCTGGAAACTTTCCACTTTTAGAAACTTCTAAATCAGGAAACTTTCCTTTTCCGATACCAGCTTCACGGAACTTCATATCCCGAACACCACCTCATCTTGTTACTTAGTCGCACAACCAACCACCCCTAAGCGACCAAGTAAACAAGAAAGATGGGCTGGAATACTCCATTCCAACTCTAGCCACGCACTACAACTGGGACCAGGCTAGACAAGTTCAAGTAGCGACCTGCTTCTCGAACAACTTCTTGAACCTTGCCTTTATCCTCGCCTCTGGCTCCCAAGTCTGCTCCTCAACACCATCACAGTCCCAAAGGAATCTCATCAAAGGAACCTTCTTCTTCCGAAGTTCCTTGATCCTCCTCTCGAGAACCCTCACTGGTCTCGCCGCCAAAGTCATGTTAAGCTGAAGATCCTCAGGAATCTTAGCTCACAACTGATCATCCTCCCAGAGACACTTCCGCAACATCGAAACATGCAAAAACCTTGTGGAATGCACGCATAACCTCAAGCAACTCCAGCCTATATGCAACTGGTCCCACCCGCTCAATCACTCTGAACGGTCCCATATACCTCGGACTCAACTTAGTCTCAGTCAATGACCTGTTCGGACCCTACAACATGGCCATCTTGAGGTACACTCTGTCCCCTACCTGAAACTCAAGATCTATCCTCCTCCTATCGGCATAACTCCTCTGCCGATCCCGAGCTTCCTTCATGTTCAGCTTGAGAACCCGAATCTTCTCTGAGGTCTTCTGAACAAAATCTGCCCCGTAAATGCTCATCTACCCCACCTGAGTCCAGCATAACGGTGTACGACATAACCTCCCATACAAAGCCTCCCATACAAAGCCTCATAAGGAGTCATCCTTATACTCGCGTGGTAACTGTTGTTGTAAGCAAAATCTACCAAGCTCAAGTGATATGCCCAATGCCCTCCCCAATCCAACACACACATCCTCAGCAAATCCTCCAGCGTCTGGATCGTCCCCTGATATGCACCTTAGTGCCCATCTCTGCCTGAAACGCTCTCCAAAACACCAAAGAGAACTTAGAATCCCTATTAGACACAATGCTCATTGGCACCCCATGCAACCTGACTATCTCCTTCACATATGATATGTCTATATTTTGCATCTCCTTAGCATGTATTTGTCATGCATTTAGCTAGGAAAACTAGTTGTTTTGCATCATTTTAGAACCTCTTTTATACACTTTGCATGTTTAGGAAGTTTTTGCAACATCCTTGCATACATTGTGCATTTCAGAGTATTTCAGGTGTCTAGGAGATGTCGGAAACGCAGACGATCGAGCCACTCTCAGCGGCACCAATCGAGCCACTCTCAGCGGCACCAATCGAGCCACTCTCAGCCACGCACTCGAGTCACCACTCGAGCCATCACTCGAGCGGTCGAGAGATTCAGCTTTTTACGTCTTCATCAAAGTTGTCGAGAATTGAGTCATCTTTGCAATGCCATTTATTTCAAGCCAATCAGAGGTGTGGTTCAAGATTTATCATCGTATTAGTGGATGCGTATACACCTAGCTCGAGCCAACCTCCCCGCGTCATCACTCGAGCCACTCTCCAGCCACCACTCGAGCCATCACTCGAGCCACTCCTACTCACACCATTCGAGCCACTTTCTTATACCAATCGAGCCACTGGACGCACACCGACTTGTTCGCACATGTTAGGAAGACGTTCTGTTTCACACGCTTCAGGAGATTCCCGAACCGACGCTCTATCTTGTCGTTTTAAGTTTTAGGGATTCACATGTTTTTACTATATATAAATTTTGTTAAGTCTTGGTTTGGGACATCTTATCTTTTATCTCGTTTTCTTTTCTAAGGTTTGACCTAGCCACCAAAAAACGCTCTGAGACTTGTAATCCGACATCTCCGAGTTTATTCAGTTTTTGCACATGATTTCTTCTACAAAGTTGTTCTTCTCATTTCTATCTATCTACTATGCTTTGTTAAATGTTTTCTGTGTTTGCATCCTTGATAATGATTTTCGGATCTGAGTAGTGCGGTTGTTCTTGAGGATGGGATAGATTAGGTGGAGGATCTTAGGATGTAGAGTGTTTAAGCTTTGGTTGTATGATTCCCTTCTGGACTAGAGTTAGAAATACTAGTTTCTCTCTGATCAATTGGAACTAGGTTTTAGACATTTCCGTACCCAAAAGGTGTTCGATGAAATGTCTGACCAACTAGTGCCAGAGACTTACGTTCCTAGCCTAAGAGATTAGTTGTCTAGGATGTTTGTTGACGTGAATGAACTTGTTTTTCATGCCATGATTGATCATGTTTCTCTAGCGAGAGCTAGGTTTGGAAGTTGTTCAGTTTGAGTAGCTTCTGTCAAGAGATTGGATTAGCTAAGAAGTGATGTTCATTGTTTAGGGATGGTTTGCTTGTGGCATGTTAAACACTCTGTAGACTAGGAGATTCCACCAACATCAAATACTCCCATCCTTAGGACCTCTTTCTTTCTGATTTTTATTACATTCTTGAGACTATTTCGTTTCTTGCCTTTTAGTTCATGCTTAGACTCGTTTATGTTTTTATTCATTTCGTTTCTTGTCATGCATTTTCTTTTCTAGTTTTGTGACTCAATTTCCATTTTGTATCTTTCCCATTCTAGGATTGTTAGAAAAAAAAAACACTCTTTTTGAATTGGCTTAACTTGTGACTTCTTGATTGCATCTTGAGTGATAGTAAAGATTCCCAACTGGATTGACACCTTCTGTACTACAACTGCAGTAGGTTAATTGAGACCTGCTAGGATAGACACACAAAAAATCCTAGTATCAATTTGGCACCGTTGCCATTTGGGATTCGTTTTGCTACATTTAAGATTTCAAGTTTTGCAAGATTAAGTTATGTTACTATTATCATTCTGAATACTGACTTGTTTTGGTTGTGTGCTTGTTTGTTTTGCATCTCAGGAACCTGTTGATTGCAACATTGCATGCACACCAGATCAAGAGGACATCAGAACCTCCTTTCTGCTATCGACGACATCAATCGGTTACAAAGACCACGACAAGTTCATCAACTCACTGATCATCCAGCACTAGTCACTATGAAACAACTGAATGGACCAAATCCGGGACTGCGAAACATTGGTGTTGGGGATGCACCGAACACTCATACTCAGCGTGCTGGAATCGTCCCTCCCTCCATACAGAACAACAACTTCGAAATCAAAGGCAGTCTGATCTCCATGATCCAAGGAAACAAGTTTCAGGGGTTGCCTATGGAGGATCCACTAGACCATTTGGACAAGTTCGACCGTCTGTGCAGTCTCATCAAGATCAACGGCGTGAGCGAGGATGGCTACAAGTTGCGCCTCTTCCCATTCTCCCTGGGAGACAAAGCTCATCAATGGGAGAAAAACCTTTCCAAGGGATCTATCACCACTTGGGATAGTTGCAAGAAAGCATTCTTGGCCAAGTTCTTCTCCAACTCCAGAACAACACGTCTCAGGAATGACATTTCTAGCTTTACTTAGAAGAGCTCAGAATCATTCTGTGAAGCATGGGACCGATTCAAGGGTTACCACAGCCAGTGTCCACACCATGGTTTCAGCAACAAGTCACTGTTAAGCACTCTCTACCGTGGTGTACTTCCAAAAATACGCATGCTGCTTGACACTACTTCTAACGGTAACTTCCTGAACAAGGACGTAGATGAAGGTTAGCAACTGGTTGAGAATCTTGTCCAGTCTTACGGCAACTACAATGAAGACTATGACCGCACAGTTAGAGGCAACGCTGGGTCTGAGGAGAAGTACAAGAAGGACCTCAAGAATGTCAATGAGAAACTTGACCGTATCTTGCTAAGCCAGCATCCACTTTGTATATGAGGATGATCCTTTCTAAGTTCCAGATGGGGAGGGTGAGCAGACTGAGGAGATCAGCTATGTCCAGAATCAGGGTGGGTACAACAAAGGTTACAATGTTGCCAATCCACAAGATAAGGTGTATCCGCCTCAACAACAATAGCAAGGTCAACAAAAACCTTTTGTGCCTTACAATCCGGTATTCGCTCCTAAACAACAGTTCCAGCAGGGTTATAAGGCTCCCTCAGGACCACCACCAGGATTCCGTCCTCAACAAGTTCAGCCTACTACTGCCCCAGATCAAGAAATGAAGCAAATGATGCAACAACTTCTTCAGGGTCAAGCTAGCGGTTCTATGGATACTGCTAAGAAGTTTGCTGATCTTAGTCAGAGGATGGAATGTTCCTACAATGATCTGAACGTCAAATTCGAAGCTCTAAATTCGAAGATAAGGTACATGGAAGGCCAGTCCACATCTACTTCTGCACCAAAGCCTGGCCAATTCCCAGGAAAGGCTGTTCAGAACCCCAAGGAGTTCGCCAATGCCATTACACTGAGAAGTGGGAAAACATTGCCTCCCAGGCAAGAAGTACCAGACTTCACTGAGGACAGTGAGGAATTAGATGGGGAGGATTTTGTTCAGGATGAGGCTCAGATGGAGAACCCAGTCGAAGCAGTCAAGGACCCAGTTGAACCAGTGAAGAAGTCCGAACTTGAAGCTGTTAAGGAACATGTTGTTTCTGAAGACAAACCTGTGAGATTCATCCCTCTACCATACAAGCCTCCTCTACCGTTTCCAGTGAGGTTCAAGAAGCAGCTTACTGAGAAGTACAAAGCCTTGTTCGAAAAACAAGTCAAGGAGATTGAGTTGAGGATGCCATTGCTGGATGCATTCGCACTTGTTCCTCACTACCAGAAATTCCTCAAGAGCTTAGTGATGGAGAGATCAAAAGAAGTTCAAGGCATGGTGGTACTAAGTCTTGAGTGCAGTGCAATCATACAGAAGAAGATTGTACCTTGGAAGCTCAAAGATCCTAGATCATTCACTCTACCTTGCTCCCTTGGACCTATGTCTTTTGACAGGTGCCTATGTGATCTTGGCGCTTCAGTTAATCTTATGCCACTCTCTGTTGCTACGAGGTTGGGTTTTACAAGGTTCAAGGGTTGCGACATCTCTCTCATCCTTGCAGACAGATCAGTGAGACTTCCAAATGGTATTTTAGAAGACTTACCCGTCAGGATCAGAGACGTGGAAGTGCCAATCGACTTTGTTGTTCTAGAGATAGATGAAGAACCAAAAGATCCGCTGATCTTAGGAAGACCGTTCTTGGCGACAGCTGGAGCCATCATTGATGTCAGAAATGGCAAGATTGATCTCAATCTGGGCGAAGACTTCATTATGAAGTTTGACATCAAGGATACCTTGAAGAAGCCAACGATAGAAGGACAAGTTTTCTACATTGAAGAGATGGATAAATTGGTTGATGAGTTGTTGGAGGAATTAGCTGAGGAGGATCATCTCAAGACTGCTTTGACCAAGGGTGGAGAAGAAGGGTTCTTGCATGAGGAGACCACTTGTTACAAGAATCTGCTAGACTCCCACAGAGAAACGGATGGATCAGAGGAATTCGAGCAGCTATGTGACGCAGAGTTCAGAACATGATATCTCCAACTTGACCGACGTCAAGACCCGACTCGAGACATTGACGTTCCGCTCGCTCGAGCCGCATCCCTCCCACTCGACTGTGATCGCTCCAGACTCCCATGCTGACGACTGGTCGGAACTGAAGGCTCCAAAGGTAGAACTCAAAATTCTACCCTCCGGACTCAGGTACGTTTTTCTGGGAACCAATTCTACTTATCCTGTCATAGTGAATGCTAGGTTGAGTGATGATGAATTGAGGATGCTAGTAACTGAGCTTTAGATGATATCAAGGGAATCTCACCTAGTATTTGCACACATAGGATCAATCTTGAAAAAGAGTCTTATGCTAGCATTGAACCCCAAAGGAAATTGAATCCTAACCTGAAGGAAGTAGTAAAGAAAAAAATTTTAAAACTGCTTGATGCTGGAGTTATCTATCCTATCTCTGATAGTACTTGGGTATCTCCAGTGCACTGTGTACCTAAAAAGGGAGGAATCACTGTTATCAAAAATGAAAAAAATGAGCTAATCCTAACTAGGACCATCACAGGACATAGGATGTGCATTGATTATAGGAAGTAGAATGCTGTTTCTAGGANGGCAAGATTGATCTCAATCTGGGCGAAGACTTCATTATGAAGTTTGACATCAAGGATACCTTGAAGAAGCCAACGATAGAAGGACAAGTTTTCTACATTGAAGAGATGGATAAATTGGTTGATGAGTTGTTGGAGGAATTAGCTGAGGAGGATCATCTCAAGACTGCTTTGACCAAGGGTGGAGAAGAAGGGTTCTTGCATGAGGAGACCACTTGTTACAAGAATCTGCTAGACTCCCACAGAGAAACGGATGGATCAGAGGAATTCGAGCAGCTATGTGACGCAGAGTTCAGAACATGATATCTCCAACTTGACCGACGTCAAGACCCGACTCGAGACATTGACGTTCCGCTCGCTCGAGCCGCATCCCTCCCACTCGACTGTGATCGCTCCAGACTCCCATGCTGACGACTGGTCGGAACTGAAGGCTCCAAAGGTAGAACTCAAAATTCTACCCTCCGGACTCAGGTACGTTTTTCTGGGAACCAATTCTACTTATCCTGTCATAGTGAATGCTAGGTTGAGTGATGATGAATTGAGGATGCTAGTAACTGAGCTTTAGATGATATCAAGGGAATCTCACCTAGTATTTGCACACATAGGATCAATCTTGAAAAAGAGTCTTATGCTAGCATTGAACCCCAAAGGAAATTGAATCCTAACCTGAAGGAAGTAGTAAAGAAAAAAATTTTAAAACTGCTTGATGCTGGAGTTATCTATCCTATCTCTGATAGTACTTGGGTATCTCCAGTGCACTGTGTACCTAAAAAGGGAGGAATCACTGTTATCAAAAATGAAAAAAATGAGCTAATCCTAACTAGGACCATCACAGGACATAGGATGTGCATTGATTATAGGAAGTAGAATGCTGTTTCTAGGAAAGATCATTTTCCTCTGCCTTTCATTGATCAAATGTTGGAGAGACTAGCTAGTCATCCTTATTACTGTTTCCTTGATGGGTATAGTGGATTCTTCCGAATCCCTATCCACCCAAATGATCAGGAAAAGACAACATTTACTTGTCTTTATGGCACTTTTGCCTACAGACGCATGCCATTTGGTTTGTGCAATGCTCCTGCCACCTTTTAGAGGTGTAAGACTTCGATTTTCTCGGATTTGATTGAGGAGTCAGTGGAAGTGTTTATAGATGACTTCTCGGTTTACGGTTCCACTTTCTCCTCTTGCTTGTTAAATTTGTGCAGGGCATTGACGGGATGTAAAGAGACGAACCTGGTGCTGAACTGGGAAAAGTGCCACTTCATGGTTGAAGAAGGGATCGTTCTGGGACACAAGATTTCTGAGAAAGGAATTGAGGTTGACAAAGCTAAGATTGAGATCATGGTTCAGCTTCAACCGCCTAAGACAGTGAAAGACATCATAAGCTTTCTGGGACATGCTGGATTTTAAAGGAGATTCATTAAGGACTTCTCAAAAATTGCAAGACCTTTGACAAGGTTGATGTGCAAGGAGGTTGAGTTCGAATTTGATGCAGCATGCTTGGAAGCTTTCAGCAAGATCAAGGAGGCCTTGGTTTCAGCACCCATAGTGCAAGCTCCGCATTGAGATCACCTAGTTGAGATTATGTGTGATGCTTCAGACTTCGCAGTTGGAGCAGTTCTGGGACAACGTATTGACAAGAAGCTTCATATTATCTACTATGCAAGTCGTACCCTGGACGAGACTCAAGGGAGGTATGCTACCACAGAGAAGGAACTCCTAGTAGTTGTGTTTGCATTCGAAAAATTCAGGAGTTATCTTGTGGGTGCGAGGGTCATTGTGTATACCGATCATGCCGCTCTGAGACACATATACTCGAAGAAGGATACCAAGCCAAGATTGTTGAGATGGATTCTGCTTCTTCAGGAGTTTGGCATGGAGATCGTTGACAAGAAAGGAATAGAAAACGGAGTTGCAGACCACTTGTCAACCCTTTTCTCATTCACTCTCATTTTCATTTTTTTATTTATTTAAACCCCCTAGAATTTAAACTACCCACATCCTTGATTTGAACTCTCTTTTTTTACTCCCTAAGATTTAGACTTTTAAACTTTAAACTTCTAGCTCTCTCTCTCTTTTTTTTTTCTTTTCTTTGCTAAACTCCTAATGTAGATATATTCTTCTCTTTCTTTCTAGGAGACTATAGCAAGAATTCTTCTTTATTTTTTTTTGTTTACTTAGAGACTTAGAGCTAATTGATTCTAACCTTAGGGACTTTTTCTTCTTCCTTTTTTTTTATTCCACAACCCAACCCCAAATAAACATTCTAACCACCTAACCTTCAAAACCGAATCTATTAGCTAGTTCAAATTCTAACTTAGCTAAATCAAGAGGCAGTTCTTTGTCGTTCTCAATACTCTCAAGGTTTCACAACCTATAGCACAATGAAAGAGGCCTCACTCAACAATTCACAACAAGGTTTGAAAGAAAGGTTTGGGTTCATGGGTAGGACAAACGAATCGGGTTAAACAAAAAGATTGGTAAAAAGTGGAGTGCTAACCCGAGTTTGGGGTTACCATGAGCAAGTATTCAAATTCCATAAGCAAGACAATTAAAGTTCAAATTAAATCCAATAATATA
>NC_025695.1:22321115-22322117 GCF_000633955.1 Camelina sativa | reverse complement strand
GTGGTTTTAATCATTGTCCCCTAAGATGCATATGCGACAATCCTATATGAAACAAACTAGACTCAATCCTAATATGCAAATGCAACTACATGAACACTCTTTTCTTTTCTTTTTCTTAAAATTTTTCAAATTCTTTTTTTTTTTTTTTATTGGGTTTTTAATGCACATAGATGCATTGCAGACTCAAATGAATAAAACTAGCATGCAAAAATTTGAAATAATAAAAATAAGAAAATAAAACACAATGTTAAATACATTCTAGGACCCTCCCCCAAACTTAAATTACACAGTCCCTGTGTAAATAAAAGTTTGAAAAAGAATCCAAGAATCACACAAAATGAATTAAACTAAATGCAATGTTATATACAAAGATCGGATGAAAGTGGTACCTCATGGGTTGGTGAAGAAGGAGGTTGCAACAGCCTCCATACTCACCAACGTGTAGCCTGGGTCGTCTCCGGCTTCAGCAGGTGCCGGTGTTTGCTCGTCAGAGAGCTCAGAAATGCGCACTGACGACTTACTCGGACCAGCATCCGAGGTGTTGATCGAGGGTGGGATCGCGTAGTTCATCGGGTAGGGCATCGGGTAGTACGACGGAAATGGCGGAAAAGGTCCAGAATGATCACTCGTGTATCCACTCACAGGGTGCATCGTGTATGGCATCGTGAATGGCATCTGGTAAGGTGGAGGGAAGATCCTTGTGTACTCACCCGATTGGATGCTCGATGGGTGCATCGAATAGTTCATCGTGTATCCCATCGGGTTGGGCGTCGGGTAAGCATCAGAATGGCTTCTCTGTGATGCCTCAGGGCGGGTGATGTTCTCCTCGGCTTGGGGCTCGTATGATGATGCTCTGTAAGGTTCTGGAGGTGGCGGTCCTTGAGTTCCTCCTAGCGGTCCGCTTCTCCCCATCCAAGTTGGTGCTTGTGCCGAGGTAGGAGCTGAGGCACAGCTTGCCTTATCTTGCAACTCCTTGATTTGACCTCCCATTGTCTTCACCGA
>NC_025695.1:22313611-22319385 GCF_000633955.1 Camelina sativa | reverse complement strand
AAACTCCACACAGTGCAATATCTAACAGCTGGAGCTCATGGTCGTTCACATTCCCAGTCTCTTTTCTAGCAAAAAGAGTGCATGCAAGGGACTTGTGAAACTACCTCAAGACAGGGCTCCTTATTTGAGCGGATTTGGAGCTTGTGGACTTGTAGGGGTTCTTGTCTCCTATTGTCAGCCATAGGGACCTCATTTCTTCTTTGCCTACCTCCATACCTTCCCCACTACCAGATTTGAAGCTATACAGCTTCTCCATCTCTTTGAAACTGAGTTGGTAGTCCTTGTTCCTCACGGAGAAGGTGATGAACCCGATCCCCCCATCGGGTAGTAGGGTCGGGTGGTCCTCGAAATTGTGCAGCTTCAAGGTTGAAAGGAAGTGGACCGTCTCCTCCTCATATGCTTCAAGGTGGGCTCGCATCAATTGGCCAAGTGGAAAATATCGAACAGGTACTTGACGTCTCTAGCGATGCCCAATTGCTTTATTGTTTCTCGGTGAGGGTAGCGGGTACCATCAAAGCTCATCTTCCGGAAAAACTTGAAGAGTCTTGTCGGAGTATCCACCTCCTTCTGCTTTAGCCTCCGAGAGGCTTGGCGGGTCCACTCTCTTTGCTCCTCTTCTCTCTCTCGGTCCTCCTCGTTAGCGTGTTGATCCTCCTCCTCAGCGTGTTGATCCTCTTCTCTCTCTCGGTCCTCCTCCTCAGCGTGTTGATTCTCTTTGGTAGATTTTAGTGATTGGCTCCATGTTTGATTCCTTGAGAAGAAAAAGGCTAAGTCTCGAGGTTAATAGGGTTAGTCCCAAAGAAATCGAATAAAGCTCGAGTTTGAGAGAGAATAGAATAGAAACTTTGGAAAGCAAAAACTCTAGGGTTGAGAGATACTTATCGGTGATGGGAGGGGAGAGAAATTCGAAACCCCTTAAATAGGCTAGGGTTTGGTTGGTGGGCTTCACTGAGAGTGGGCTTCCTGTGGGATTCGGACTCCACTCGCCACCCGAGCAGGGACACGATCAGGCGCGTGTTCCTCAATTTTCCTCTTCTTAATTTTCCATTTTTTTTTTTATAAAATTGCAAAAAGAGAAAAAGTAAATAAAAGTAAGTAAAACAAATAAGCTAAAATTAAAAGATACCTTTGGGACTTCTTCCCAAGTGAGCTTGTTTAAAGTCACTAAGCTTGACTCTTCATGCTCCTTAAGCATGGGGTCCATGTGGAAGAGGTTCTGGAATCCTCTCCACTGCAGTAGGCTGGTTCAACAGATTTTCCAGGTCTTGTCCAGGTTCTAAGGCAAATGTGGTGTTGACCTCTTCAAGATGTTGCACATTCCTTTGCTTGGTCTTTGTAAAGAAAGCTTGACCATCACTGGTTGGCCTCTTAATCCCCTTCTTCACATCAAACTACATCTTGAAATGCTCACCATGTTCTATTCTGATCTTGCCTTGCTTCACCTCGATCACAGCACTAACAGTTGCCAAGAATGGTCTTCCTAGAATCAGCGGATCATCTGGTTCCTTGTCCATATCGAGGATNGAGGGGAGAGAAATTCGAAACCCCTTAAATAGGCTAGGGTTTGGTTGGTGGGCTTCACTGAGAGTGGGCTTCCTGTGGGATTCGGACTCCACTCGCCACCCGAGCAGGGACACGATCAGGCGCGTGTTCCTCAATTTTCCTCTTCTTAATTTTCCATTTTTTTTTTTATAAAATTGCAAAAAGAGAAAAAGTAAATAAAAGTAAGTAAAACAAATAAGCTAAAATTAAAAGATACCTTTGGGACTTCTTCCCAAGTGAGCTTGTTTAAAGTCACTAAGCTTGACTCTTCATGCTCCTTAAGCATGGGGTCCATGTGGAAGAGGTTCTGGAATCCTCTCCACTGCAGTAGGCTGGTTCAACAGATTTTCCAGGTCTTGTCCAGGTTCTAAGGCAAATGTGGTGTTGACCTCTTCAAGATGTTGCACATTCCTTTGCTTGGTCTTTGTAAAGAAAGCTTGACCATCACTGGTTGGCCTCTTAATCCCCTTCTTCACATCAAACTACATCTTGAAATGCTCACCATGTTCTATTCTGATCTTGCCTTGCTTCACCTCGATCACAGCACTAACTGTTGCCAAGAATGGTCTTCCTAGAATCAGCGGATCATCTGGTTCCTTGTCCATATCGAGGATCATGAAGTCGGCAGGCACTTCCAATCTTCCAATCCTAAGAGGCAGGTTCTCTAGGATACCAATCGGATGCCTCACTCTTCTGTCGGCCAGAACCAAATACAGTTTACTTGGTTTAAAATCAGTGAATCCTAGCTTGTTGGCAACTGAAAGCNGTTCCTCAATTTTCCTCTTCTTAATTTTCCATTTTTTTTTTTATAAAATTGCAAAAAGAGAAAAAGTAAATAAAAGTAAGTAAAACAAATAAGCTAAAATTAAAAGATACCTTTGGGACTTCCTCCCAAGTGAGCTTGTTTAAAGTCACTAAGCTTGACTCTTCATGCTCCTTAAGCATGGGGTCCATGTGGAAGAGGTTCTGGAATCCTCTCCACTGCAGTAGGCTGGTTCAACAGATTTTCCAGGTCTTGTCCAGGTTCTAAGGCAAATGTGGTGTTGACCTCTTCAAGATGTTGCACATTCCTTTGCTTGGTCTTTGTAAAGAAAGCTTGACCATCAATGGTTGGCCTCTTAATCCCCTTCTTCACATCAAACTACATCTTGAAATGCTCACCATGTTCTATTCTGATCTTGCCTTGCTTCACCTCGATCACAGCACTAACAGTTGCCAAGAATGGTCTTCCTAGAATCAGCGGATCATCTGGTTCCTTGTCCATATCGAGGATCATGAAGTCGGCAGGCACTTCCAATCTTCCAATCCTAAGAGGCAGGTTCTCTAGGATACCAATCGGATGCCTCACTCTTCTGTCGGCCAGAACCAAATACAGTTTACTTGGTTTAAAATCAGTGAATCCTAGCTTGTTGGCAACTGAAAGCGGCATAATGCTAACTGAAGCTCCAAGGTCGCACAAACAGTTCTTGAAGATCCGAAGTCCTATCGAACACGGCAAGGTGAAAGAGCCAGGTTCTTCAATTTTTTCCTCAATTCGCAGCTCAGGATCCAAGCAAACTCCACTTCTCAGAATTTCAAAACCGATCTCCTTGACAGCTTCCTTGACCTCATCCTCCAATCGACTTGCTTCCTCGGCAGCTTCCTGCTGAAGCTCGTGTGGGAGCAAAAACTTAGGTGGTGGAGCTTTACGCTTAGCCATTCGCTCTGCAAGCGCCTCGAGCTGGATGTCAAGTGCAGCATTGAACCTTTCCTCTAACTCCCCTTCTACTAGTGCAGGTGGTTGAGGCTGATCTATCTTTTCAACATCTACTCGATGCATCATCCGATCAACACCATCGTGTAGGTCATCGGGTTCCACTTCGGGTTGTTCTTCGGTTTGCGATTCTCGAACCAGTGCTCGATCATCAACTCGATCAGTCTCTTCGGGTGAAGACTCGGGTTCATACTCGGATATGTAGTACTTGGCCTCATTTCGCATTGGGTGTTCCACCTCCTCCCCATCTTGATCATCACTGTCCCCAGTGAGGTAGTCCTCATAGTCATCATCAAGGAAGATGGCTTGAGCAGTTGCATAATCCTTGGGGTTTTGAACAGCTTTACCTGGGAGTTGGTTGATCTTTGGGGCTGGTTGGTTGTTGTGATGGCCTTCCAGGTATCGAACCTTTGTGTTAAGTGATTCGTACTTGGCATTGAGATCATTGTACCCTGAGTCGATCTTGTTGATCATCTCTGCGAACCGTTTCACGATGTCCATAGAAGCGGTAGCCTGATTCTGAATCATTTGCTGAATGAGACCGCGTAACTCAGCTTCTTGTGATTGGTTTGGTGGACCTTGGTGTTGTTGGAATCCAGGTGGTTGGTTTTAGGTTCCTGAATACTGCTGCTTAGGTGCATAACCTTGGTTGTATTGGACAAAAGGCTTCTGTTGGATATGGTTCCCTTGAACTGCAGATGGGTAAGTTTGGTCCTGAGGATTCGCAACATTCAGGTTCCGATAAGACAGATTCGGATTCGGCTTGAAGTTGTTGTACCCTCTGTTGTACCCTCCTTGGTTGTTGATGTAGTTAACATCCTCTAGTTGCATAGTCTCCCCATCTTGTTGTTGAAACTGCTCTTCCTCTAATATAGCATGAACATGCTTCTGCTGGTTGAGGAGCTGATCGAGCTTGTCATTGAGGGCTTTCATGTCCCTCTTGTACTTGGCATATTCCTCTCCTGTAGATCGCACAGAGCGATCATATTCCTCATTGTAGTTGCCATCAGATTGAGCCAAGTTCTCAACTAGGTCCCAACCTTCATCGACATCTGTGTTGAGGAAGTTACCATGGCTTGCGGTGTCCAGCAACATCCGTATCTTGGGGACCACGCCTCGCTAAAGTGTGCTTCAGGAATGAAGCATTACTGAAGCCGTGATGTGGACATCGAGTAGTGTATCCCTTAAAACGTTCCCAAGCTTCACTGAACGTTTCGTTGTTCCTCTGAACAAAGCTGGAAATGTCATTTCGCAGCCTTGCGATTTTGGAGTTGGAGAAGAATTTGTCCAGGAATGCCTTCTTGCACGCTTCCCAAGTGGTGATGGACTCCTTAGGGAGCAATTTCTCCCAGATTCGTGCTTTGTCTCCCAAAGAGAATGGGAAAAGCCGGAGCTTGAATCCATCTTCATTGACTCCATTGATCTTAGTGAGGCTACAGAGCCTATTAAATTCATCCAGATGATCCAATGGATCCTCTATTGGCAATCAATGAAACTTATTGCTCTGTATCATCTGGATGAGACTACTTTTGATCTCAAAATTATTGTTCTGCACAGCTGGTGGCACAATGCCATTCCTTTGAGTGTGAGTAGATGGAGAATCTCCTGCTCCTATATTGGTCCTTGCTTGAGGAGCTGGTGGATCGTTCTGATTATTCATCGTCTCCTCAATGATTGACGGTTCTTGTTGAACTTGTTGTTGTCTGAGTAGCCGAGGTCTGTCGATGTTGTCGATAAAAGGACTCAGGTTCTGGCTACCTCTGGATCGTGTTTGCATGCACAGGTATGTGTCCGAGTGTGTACACAAGGATCAACTCGATCCAGGTGATCGAGTGAAGGGTCGCGTGGGTGCTCGGGTTATACCTGAGATTCAAAACAAACAATGTGAAAGCAAACAAGTCAGTATCCANTGGAAATGTCATTTCGCAGCCTTGCGATTTTGGAGTTGGAGAAGAATTTGTCCAGGAATGCCTTCTTGCACGCTTCCCAAGTGGTGATGGACTCCTTAGGGAGCAATTTCTCCCAGATTCGTGCTTTGTCTCCCAAAGAGAATGGGAAAAGCCGGAGCTTGAATCCATCTTCATTGACTCCATTGATCTTAGTGAGGCTACAGAGCCTATTAAATTCATCCAGATGATCCAATGGATCCTCTATTGGCAATCAATGAAACTTATTGCTCTGTATCATCTGGATGAGACTACTTTTGATCTCAAAATTATTGTTCTGCACAGCTGGTGGCACAATGCCATTCCTTTGAGTGTGAGTAGATGGAGAATCTCCTGCTCCTATATTGGTCCTTGCTTGAGGAGCTGGTGGATCGTTCTGATTATTCATCGTCTCCTCAATGATTGACGGTTCTTGTTGAACTTGTTGTTGTCTGAGTAGCCGAGGTCTGTCGATGTTGTCGATAAAAGGACTCAGGTTCTGGCTACCTCTGGATCGTGTTTGCATGCACAGGTATGTGTCCGAGTGTGTACAC
>NC_025695.1:22309386-22311137 GCF_000633955.1 Camelina sativa | reverse complement strand
ACCTAAGCACTCGATGCAAGCAATCGAGTACAAGATCGAGTGGAGTGATCGAGTATGCAAGTGAGATATGAACAGCTCGAGGTATTACTCGATACAGGTTATCGTGTACCTGATCGGGTAAGTAGTCGAGTAAGTGAAAGAAATGCAAATAAATAAAATACAAAAGTTCCTAAGGATGGGGGTAATCGAATCCTAAATGTTCTAGACCAGTACGGATGCCTTACATGCCTCAAGCAATTATTTCCTAGACAATGAACCTCTAAGACCTTGTCACCACACTTTCGCACTAGCAACAATCAACCTTGAACACATTACCACACTGTCGCACTAGCAATATGAACAAGCAGGCATTAAGAACGATTCATTATTGTCAGTAGACTTAAACTCATCTAATTTTGTTACTCAGAGTTAAGTAACCCTCTAGCATTGCTAAATCAAGCAATTTATTTACTCCTTTCGGCCTGTAGCATTTGTAAACGCCCTAGATCTAATCTCAACCTTTCGGTTTGTTGACAGCATTAAGAGCACCAATCTAGAAGGAAATCTATCAATCATTTACAATCAACTAAAGCATCCTAACCGATCAAGAACACAAATTCATCTATCCCATCCTTAGAAACTTTACTACACTACTCGAACATAGAAGCGAATAACAAAGCAATCAAAATGAATGAAAATGACATTGTACTAAAAGATAGAGTAGAGTAGAGAAAGTAAAGGATAGAAATCTAAGAAAACTACAAAATAAAAATGCAAAACAAGAAGAAAAATGTTGAGTCGCTAAGTTCTCTCACAGAAGCTCTCGCTCTCTGGTTTGAGGGTCTGCGGCGTGCTCCTTTGCAAGCTAGGGGAAGAGGGGGTTTATATATGGAAACCCATTTGACCTAGCTTCCCAGACCTGCCCGATGATCTACTCGATGGGGTGAAGTCGGGTTACTCCTCGGGTGGATCTTCGGGTTGCTCTTCATGCTCTTGGATCCTCCTCGATCGTGTTGGGGTTTGGACTTGTTCTTGCAGCTCGATGGCTCCTTCGGGTACATGCTCGAGTTGTCCTTGTTTTTTCCCATTTTTGGCTCTATAGCACCTGTTTTGATCCAAAATATGCAAATGCAGAAATGCAACACCTTAAATGCTCTAAAAGTGAATTCCTACAGTAAATGACCTAAAAATGCTAAGTTAGAGGTATGAACAATGCAAAATATGGACAAAAAAGGATGCTAAAAACATGTAAATTAGAGAGTTATCAGTTCCCATAGATGATTAGAGGAACAACTTCTGGTTGCCCAGGTTTGTAAGCAGATGCATGACACAGAGCTTGACAATCTCAGAATCAGATGCATGGCGATCACTACGGAGACTGCACCGTGGTATGCAGATGTCGTGAATTACAAAGTTTGTGGAGAGGTTCCTAATGACATGGATCCCTACAGGAAGAAAAAGTTTTTCAGGGAGGTCAACCACTACTTCTGGGATAAGCCCTACCTGTACAAAAGAGGTTTTGACGGTCTGTTCAGGAGATGCATAACAGAAAGGGAAGTGCAGGGAGTGCTTGAGGTTCTTCAAGCAGGTCTCTGGTGGCCAACCTTGTTCAAGGATGCTCAGAGTTTCATCACCAAGTGTGATGCTTGTCAGAGGATGGGCAACATCACAAGGAGGAACGAGATGCCCCAGAATCCGATCCTGGAAGTAAAGATATTTGATATTTGGGGAATAGATTTCATGGGTCATTTCAACCCCCCCCCCCCCCCCCC
>NC_025695.1:22291210-22309113 GCF_000633955.1 Camelina sativa | reverse complement strand
CCATCAAATGGTAATGTCTATATTCTGGTGGCAGTAGATTATGTTTCTAAGTGGGTTGAAGCCATTGTCAGTCCTACAAATGATCACAAGGTTGTTCTAAAGCTGTTCAAAAGTATAATTTTTCCAAGGTATGGGATACCCAGAGCAGTGATCAGTGATGGGGGAACTCACTTCATCAACAAGGTGTTTGAGAGTATGCTGAGAAAGTATGGGGTCAAGCACAAGGTGTATACTGCGTATCACCCTCAGACCAGCGGACAGGTTGAAGTCTCAAATAAGCAGATCAAAGGTATCTTGTTAAGGATTGTTGGGGTTTCGAAGAAAGATTGGTCTGTCAAGCTGGACGAGACTCTCTGGGCGTACAGAACAGCGTTCAAGACGCCAATAGGTAGAACACCATTTCAGTTGGTATATGGTAAAGCATGTCATCTCCCTGTGGAGGTTGAGTACAAAGCGCTTTGGGCTATCAAGCTGCTGAACTTGGATATTGATACAGCTCAGGCCAAGAGGACCCTCGGCCTACATGAATTGGAAGAAATCAGACTTGATGCCTATGAGAGCTCAAAGATTTACAAAGAGAGGACCAAGAATTTTCATGATAAGAAAATTGTTGTCAAGAAGCTCAAGGCTGGAGATCAAGTTTTGCTTTTCAACTCCAAACTTAAGTTATTTCCTGGAAAGCTTAAGTTTAGGTGGTCTAGACCTTTTGACGTTAAGGAAGTTCTTCCATTCGGAGCCATCACTCTTCTGAACAAAGATGGTAGTGAATTCACTGTAAATGGTCAGAGAGTCAAGAAATATTTAGCTGACCAAGTCCGACCAGAGGGGTCTTCTGTGCTCCTCCTTGAACCCCAAGAAGCATAAAAAACTGAAAAGTCAAGCTAAGGACTTTAAACAAGCTCACTTGGGAGGAAGTCCCAAAGGTATCATTGTAAATATTTTTTAGGATCCTTGTGTTTTTAATTTTTGTTTTTAGTTTTCTAGTGTTCATGAATCTATAGAGAGGAGTATGAGCAACATAAGAAGGAAAAGAAAGGATAGCAAATAAGATATAAAAAAATCGAGTATAGACAGATTGAAAATGAGAGTGAAGAGAAGTGATTTTTGAGTCCTCCCAACCGTTCATTTATTATCTTCTTTTCCTCACAATACCCACGTGCCCATCATTTCAATCTCTCCCATCCTTGTTCCCTCTCACCAAACACATCATCTTTTTGTCCCATCAACCCACTACACCCTCACAACTCTCTTTCTATTTAGATGTTGTCTCACCTCTCTCTTTACTCTCACCCACCAACCATCATTTAAATATTTCACTCATTTTTTTTCACTCCCTATCTCTTTGCTCGATTTCACAAGGTGATCAGCTGCATCACACACCGTCGAAGCTCAACCACCGCCGCGGTATCGTTCTAGCTCAACGTTTCACTCGACCTAGTCGAACCAACCAGCATCATTCTGCAACTCGACCGTGATTCTCACAGTCTGCATTCCACTCGCCGTCGCCGCACGTCACTCTCGAGCCAACCACCGTTCGAGCTCGTGAAGCACCACTCGATCCATCACCCTCTCAACTCTGCAATCGAGCCGATCGTCTTCACCGTCGCGCGCAAGCCACATCTGTTCCCAACCACATGAATCGAGCCGTGCACCAGAACCGTCATCCTCACACCCGCTCTCGATCCGTCACCATCTCAACTCAGCAATCGAGCCGTTCCGAACTTAACCTCTCGAGCCATTTTGTGTTACTCAATCGAGACACACTCTCCGACATGTAGACGAACTCCCTTTACTCGAGCCTCGACCGTAACACGTCTCTCTCTCTCGAGTCACTCTCGATTCTCACCCCCATCTTCATAGTTACGCTCGAGACATTCCGCACATCTCGACGCACCAATCGAGCCAGCCCAGTATCCCGCTTACGACACCTCTTGACTGCCGCAGTCTATTTTCACTCGGGCCGACACTCTCGTCACCATCTCCACTCCTCAATCGAGCCGATCTCACACCTCTCTTGAGTCGTTCTCAAACCCGCGTCTATCGAGCTGTCTTCAACGCGCATCCATTGGTAGTCAATCGAGCCACTCTTGATTTTTGCTTCCGAGTCGCCTCCGTAACCCTTAATCGAGCCAGCATTCCACTCAAACCGAAACCGTTCCAATCGATTAGTTTCTCTTCTCTTTGTTCTTTCAAGCTTTAAATCTCATATTTGCTCTTGTTACTTGCTCACTAACATATTTACGCTTAGCTTTGAGTTTATCATGTCTCAGCAGAGCAGAAAGAGTACTGAACTAATAGAGGAAATAAGAGATGCATATGGTTGTAACGCTGGGGAACGCTCATCGCCTAAGTCTATGGCAAAGCGCTTCTTAGAAATGAAACACATGGTCGGCGAAGTTGTAGGGGGTTCAGGCCAAGAAGCGGGGTCAAGCAGACCAGCCAATCCGCTCACTAAGAGCAAGAGTCGCAGGAAGAGACCGCCACAAGCTTCTAACTCAAGAGAGGAAGACAGTGATTACGAACAGGAAGAACCTGAGTTGCGTTCCGGACAAGCTCCCAGGAAATCCGTAAGACGGAAATTAACCGAGACGATACTGACTCCCAAGGAATATTACGAGCTGTTTCAGCAGTTGGAGTTCAGCGGAACAAGATACTCTCATGTCGAGACTATGGAGTAACTCGGGATTGCGGAGGATGTTCAGTACTTATTTAGGTGATGCCATCAGGAGCGACTCATGAACATCCCCAAGAATGGATACAAAGAGGAGACTATCCAGTTCCTCTCTACTTTGGTGATGCACTTATACGCGGATGAGCCAGACATGATGTCTGATGTAGGGCTGGGGTACATTACGTTCCGAGTTCATGGTCAGATCTACACCCTTACTTTCAGCACCATCGAAGAGATCTTTGGATTTCCCGGCGGAACGGGGACTACGCCACAGTTCGACAGGAACGAAATATCAGCACTCTGGGCGATGATTGGAAGCACGCCCGCATTCACTTCATCGAAAACAAAAGCGATGAACCTGAGAAGCCCAGTGTTGTGTTACTTCCAGAAGGCAGTGGCCAATGCATTCTACGCCAAGGAGATTAAGGGATACATCACAAATGGCGAGCTCGAGATGATTGATCTAGCGCTCAAGGGACTCTCATTCACGGCAATGGATGGCACCGAGCTGCAAGGTGACACGTCCAACACTTACGTCTCACTCTACCTCCTTAACTACATGATGTCATACAAGACTTGGGTCTCGAGACTCAACAGCAACAACTCTCCCGGAGTGATGTGTATGGGCGGCGTGGCGACTTGGTTTCTTGAGGCAGCTGGTGTTCCATTACTATCCGAGCCACACTCACCACAGCTGGCGACTTCAGTCGCTCCTTCACGCCACTCGTCACACGAGTCTAGGGAGAGACAGAGACGCGGTTCGCGAGGTTCCAGAGCCTCTTCTAGTCGTCGATCAGCGCGTCGTTCTGCAGCTTGAGATGAGCATGAGGTTGAGGTTGAGCAGCGAGTTGAAGCTCAGGGTGATCATCAGGGTATGCACGGGGTTGAGCAGCAGGGCGAACAACAGGGTGATTATCAGCCTACCGAGGTGGCTGTGTTGGTATCGGACCATGGTGAGTCCAGAGTCGATGACATGCAGTGTGACGAGCAGCTGAACATGTATCAGAACCCACAAGCGGTTGAGCAGCAAGTCGACCAACCAGCTGAGGTCTCTCTTGTGGATTCGGAACAAGGTGAAGGACAAAGTCAATACCACGCACCAACTCCTTGGGCGATCTCCGACTCCTTCTTCTACTACTGTGGTACTCCTACCTTCCCTTTGTATATACCATTTCATTCATACATTGTTTTTGTTGTGATTCTCAAATCCTTCTGCAAATTTTTCTTACATAGGAGACTATCTAATTTATGTTTGGGGGAGGGTTTGAGATGATGTATCTGATGTTGTTTTTTGTGATTCTTATTTCAAATTTTTGCATCATATCATGATTGAATCTGCATCCATCTATTTGCATAGAAAAACCAAAAAAAAACTTGAAAAATTTCGAAAATTTCCACAAACACAGAGTGTTCATGTAGGTTTGTTGCATTTTGCATATGAGTTGATGATGATTGTAACCTTGGTAGCATGCTGAATTCAATAGGATAGGATCAGGGCCCTTGTTATTAGTTCTTTGATGCATGTTGATTGAACTTGAAATTGTAAGATTGAAGCATGTTTTGAATTGATATCATTCCCTATCTACCTAAACCTAATCATGACTTGCAATTATCCTGTTATTCATTGAAATTGAACTCATGGATACCACATACATACTTGGATTATCTTTCTCCTTTATACCACCCTTGTTAATCCAAGTAGTTGATTCCCATATTTGGGACTGTTCCCCGCACTCTTAACCAACCCTCCTTTCAAGCCAATTGTATTTTTGAGTGTCAGGCCTTTTCCGAGTTGAGCTTGTTAGAAAGTGTTAGGTTCTAACCGACAAGAGTAGGATCCTGTGTAGTTCTAGTTCGCGTTATCCGGACTAGTAGGACTAGGTGAGAACTCAATTTTGGGCATTGGGTATGGATCTGTGTAGAAAAGTGAAGAGTAAAAAGAAAGTAAAGGGTGGAAAGTCTTTAGGAGGGGGATGTGTTTTCAAATTTAAAGGTCTAGTAAAAGATTTGGGTTGAGCAAAATAATGAGTTACTTGTTTTGGGCATAAAATGAAAAGATTAGACAAAGAAAAGAAAGTAAAATGTTTAAGATGTCTAGAGTCCTTAGAAGAAAAGAAAAAAGAACCTTACTGATAATAAAGATTTCCCAATCCTCTAAAATGATAAGTATTGAACTCCTCCTAAGACCAAGTCTAAAGAATGAAAGAATGGGTTTGAGATGAATTTTCTGATGAAGGGTAGAGATAGGTCCAACTTCGGTTTGGAATGTTCTTTGGGTAGACAAGGCGCTACTCTTGTATGCATCAGTTGGTTTCAACCTTTAGCCTTCTCTTAAGCTCAACTCCTTTTCGTGAGAGATCCTTGCTCTATATTGATAAAACCACTTGAGAAGGAGACCATCTATGTCTCTGACCTTTTACCCTAGCCATACAAGTTCAATGACATTGCTTAGCTTGATTCACGGTTCTCTATTAATGAATGTTAAAGGAAATGATTGATAGGATTGCATGTGTAGATTAAATAAATAAAGTTCCTTCACCATGCATCATAGAACTAAAAACAAGGACCTTGATTCTAAATACTCTAATCATCATGTTTTACGTTCTGAGACCCCATCCTCACACCTCTCTTCCATACTTTGTTCTTGATTGTTTGCTTGAGGGCAAGCAAAGAATAAGGTTGGGGGAGTTGATATGTCTATATTTTGCATATCCTTAGCATGTATTTGTCACGCATTTAGCTAGGAAAACTAGTCGTTTTGCATCATTTTAGAACCTCTTTTATACACTTTGCATGTTTAGGAAGTTTTTGCATCATCCTTGCATACATTGTGCATTTTGGAGTATTTCAGGTGTCTAGGAGACGTCGGAAACGCAGACGATCGAGCCACTCTCAGCAGCACCAATCGAGCCACTCTCAGCGGCACCAATCGAGCCACTCTCAGCGGCACCAATCGAGCCACTCTCAGCCACGCAATCGAGCCACTCTCACTTACGCACTCGAGTAACCACTCGATCCATAACTCGAGCCACCGGTCGAGAGATTCAGCTTTTTACGTCATCATCAAAGTTGTAGAGAGTTGACGCAGCTTTCTAATGCCGTTTACTTCAAGGCAATCGAAGGTGTGGTTCAATAGTTATCATCGTTTTAGTGTATGCGTATACACCCAGCTCGAGCCAACCTCCCCGCGTCACCACTCGAGCCACTCTCGAGTCAGCACTCGAGCCACCACTCGAGCCATAACTCGAGCCACTCCTACTCACACCATTCGAGCCACTTTCATATACCAATCGAGCCACTTGACGCACACCGACTCGTTCGCACATGTTAGGAAGACGTTCTGTTTCACACGCTTCAGGAGATTCCCGAACCGACGCTCTATCTTGTCGTTTTAAGTTTTAGGGATTCACATGTTTTTACGATATATATATTTTGTTAATTCTTGGTTTGGGACATCTTATCTTTTATCTCGTTTTCTTTTCTAATGTTTGACCTATCCACTTAAAAACGCTCTGAGACTTGTAATCCGACATCTCCGAGTTTATTCAGTTTTTGCACTTGATTTCTTCTACAAAGTTGTTCTTCTCATTTCTATCTATCTACTATGCTTTGTTCAATGTTTTCTGTGTTTGCATCCTTGATAATGATTTTCGGATCTGGGTAGTACGGTTGTTCTTGAGGATGGGATAGATTAGGTGGATGATCTTAGGATGTAGAGTGTTTAAGCTTTGATTGTATGATTCCCTTCTGGACTAGAGTTAGAAATACTAGTTTCTCTCTGATCAATTGGAACTAGGTTTTAGACATTTCCGCATCCAAAAGGTGTTCGATGAAATGTCTGACCAACTAGTGCCAGAGACTTACGTTCCTAGCCTAAGAGATTAGTTGTCTAGGATGTTTGTTGACGTGAATGAACTTGTTTTTCATGCCATGTTTGATCATGTTTCTCTACCGAGAGCTAGGTTTGGAAGTGGTTGAGTTTGAGTAGCTTCTGTCAAGAGATTGGATTAGCTAAGAAGTGATGTTCATTGTTTAGGGATGGTTTGCTTGTGGCATGTTAAACACTATGTAGACTAGGAGATTCCACCGACATCAATTACTCCCATCCTTAGGACCTCTTTCTTTCTGATTTTTATTACATTCTTGAGACTGTTTCGTTTCTTGCCTTTTATTTTATGGTTCGACTCGTTTATGTTTTAATTCATTTTCGCTTCTTGTCATGCATTTTCGTTTCTAGTTCTGTGACTCAATTTCCGTTTTGTATCTTTCCCATTCTACGATTGTTAGAAAAAAAAACACTCTTTTTGAATTGGCTTAACTTGTGACTTCTTGATTGCATCTTGAGTGATAGTAAAGATTCCCAACTGGATTGACACCTTCTGTACTATAACTACATTAGGTTAATTGAGACCTGCTAGGATAGACACACAAAAATCCTAGTATCAACATACTTCTTAGCCAAGACAGCTGCTCCCTCGGTCTTCTTAATGGCCAGAAAATATGCCGACTTAGTCAACCGGTCCACAATGACCCAAATAGCATTAAACGCCCTGGACACTGGCAAACCCACCACGAAGTCCATAGTAATCATATCCCACTTCCACTCTGGAATGGGAAGACTATTCATTAACCCTCCTGGAACCTGATGCTCAGCCTTCACCAGCTGACACATATCGCACCTCGCGACCCAACTAGCTACATCCTTCTTCATCCCGACCTAGTGATAGTACCTCTTGAGATCACGGTACATCTTAGTCGCTCCTGGATGAATAGAGAACTTGCTCGCATGAGCCTCCCTCAAGATCTCCTGTCTCAGCTCCTCATCCTTGGGCACACAAATCCGCCCATGCACCAAAATAGTTCCATTAGCCGAAACCTGATACTCAGAACCAACATCCTTTAAGGCATCCACCAACCTCAAATCCCTCTCATGTGCCAACCGCGCTCTACTCAGCAGATCTGCTCTGCAGCCGCCTCCAAACCCAATGGCTCCTGCGAAAACGCACTGATCTCTCATATAAGAGACTCCATATCCTGCTCCTTAGCCAAAGCTACCCTCTTCCGACTCAGAGCATCTGCAACCGAGTTAGCCTTACCAGGGTGATAAGCTATCTCCAAATCCTAATCTTCCACAAGCTCCATCCACCGCCTATGTCTCAAATTCAGCTCAGGTTGAGTGAATATATAATTCAGGCTCTTATGATCTATAAACACATGTAGCTTTGCACCATAAAGATAAGATCTCCAAATATTCAGGGCAAAAACTACAGCAGCCATCTCCAAATCATGAGTAGGATAGTTGCCCTCATGCTTCCGCAACTGCCGCGAAGCATAGGCAATCACCTTCCCATGCTGCATCAACACAGACCCCAAACCAACTTTGGATGCATCAGTATAAACCATAGGGTTCTCCCTGCTCAGGCGAAGCCAACACTGGCGTAATAGTCAACATCTCCTTCAGGCTTGCAAAGCCCTCCTCACACTCCTGTGACCAAACAAAAGGAACATCCTTCCCTGTCAACTTAGTCATAGGACGTGCTCTGTTCGCAAAACCCTGCACAAATATCCTGTAGTAACCTGCCAACCCAAGAAAACTCCTGATCTCCGTGGCATTCTGCGGTCTAGGCCAATCTCTGATAGCCTGGATCTTCTCCGGATCTACAAAAACCCCATATGCAGACACAATATGACCCAGAAAACCCATCTCCCGCTGCCAGAAACTACACTTGTTCAGCTTAGCAAACAACTTCGCTCACGCAGCTTCTCCAGAACTACTCTCAAATGCACTGCATGCTCCTTAGGACTCTTAGAGTAAACCAGGATATCGTCGATAAAAATGATGACAAACACGTCCAGAAACTCCTGAAATACGCTATTCATCAATCTCATAAACGCTGCTGGTGCTTTAGTCAACCCAAATGGCATCACCACAAACTCATAATTCCCATACCTCGTCCTGAATGCAGTCTTCCTCACATCTGCCTCATCTATCGGTATCTGATGATAACCCGACGCCAGATCTACCTTGGAGAACCAAGTAGCACCCCTCAACTGATCCAACAACTCATCGATCTTGGGAAGAGGGTACTTGTTCTTCACAGTGACCTGGTTCAAACCCCGGTAATCAATACACAACTGGAAACTCCCATCCTTCTTCTTGACAAATAACACCGGTGCTCCCCATGATGGTATACTAGGACGGATGAATCCCTTACTCAACAAATCCACTAGCTGATTCTTCAGCTCTGCCATCTCTACTGAAGCCATTCTGTAAGGAGCCTTGGATAATGGCGTCGTCCCCGGTTCCAGTTCAATCGTGAAAGGATCAGACCGAGATAGTGGTAATCCCTGCAATGACTGAAACACATCCTCAAATTCCTCAACAACCTGAATACCGCTAACCGTAGAATTCCCCACTGACTCTNGATACTCAGAACCAACATCCTTTAAGGCATCCACCAACCTCAAATCCCTCTCATGTGCCAACCGCGCTCTACTCAGCAGATCTGCTCTGCAGCCGCCTCCAAACCCAATGGCTCCTGCGAAAACGCACTGATCTCTCATATAAGAGACTCCATATCCTGCTCCTTAGCCAAAGCTACCCTCTTCCGACTCAGAGCATCTGCAACCGAGTTAGCCTTACCAGGGTGATAAGCTATCTCCAAATCCTAATCTTCCACAAGCTCCATCCACCGCCTATGTCTCAAATTCAGCTCAGGTTGAGTGAATATATAATTCAGGCTCTTATGATCTATAAACACATGTAGCTTTGCACCATAAAGATAAGATCTCCAAATATTCAGGGCAAAAACTACAGCAGCCATCTCCAAATCATGAGTAGGATAGTTGCCCTCATGCTTCCGCAACTGCCGCGAAGCATAGGCAATCACCTTCCCATGCTGCATCAACACAGACCCCAAACCAACTTTGGATGCATCAGTATAAACCATAGGGTTCTCCCTGCTCAGGCGAAGCCAACACTGGCGTAATAGTCAACATCTCCTTCAGGCTTGCAAAGCCCTCCTCACACTCCTGTGACCAAACAAAAGGAACATCCTTCCCTGTCAACTTAGTCATAGGACGTGCTCTGTTCGCAAAACCCTGCACAAATATCCTGTAGTAACCTGCCAACCCAAGAAAACTCCTGATCTCCGTGGCATTCTGCGGTCTAGGCCAATCTCTGATAGCCTGGATCTTCTCCGGATCTACAAAAACCCCATATGCAGACACAATATGACCCAGAAAACCCATCTCCCGCTGCCAGAAACTACACTTGTTCAGCTTAGCAAACAACTTCGCTCACGCAGCTTCTCCAGAACTACTCTCAAATGCACTGCATGCTCCTTAGGACTCTTAGAGTAAACCAGGATATCGTCGATAAAAATGATGACAAACACGTCCAGAAACTCCTGAAATACGCTATTCATCAATCTCATAAACGCTGCTGGTGCTTTAGTCAACCCAAATGGCATCACCACAAACTCATAATTCCCATACCTCGTCCTGAATGCAGTCTTCCTCACATCTGCCTCATCTATCGGTATCTGATGATAACCCGACGCCAGATCTACCTTGGAGAACCAAGTAGCACCCCTCAACTGATCCAACAACTCATCGATCTTGGGAAGAGGGTACTTGTTCTTCACAGTGACCTGGTTCAAACCCCGGTAATCAATACACAACTGGAAACTCCCATCCTTCTTCTTGACAAATAACACCGGTGCTCCCCATGATGGTATACTAGGACGGATGAATCCCTTACTCAACAAATCCACTAGCTGATTCTTCAGCTCTGCCATCTCTACTGAAGCCATTCTGTAAGGAGCCTTGGATAATGGCGTCGTCCCCGGTTCCAGTTCAATCGTGAAAGGATCAGACCGAGATAGTGGTAATCCCTGCAATGACTGAAACACATCCTCAAATTCCTCAACAACCTGAATACCGCTAACCGTAGAATTCCCCACTGACTCTGGCATAGATATAGTAACCAAATAAGCCTCACGACCCTTCTCGATTATCTTCCCAGCCTGCATGGCCGAGATCACGAGACTCCCTAAAGTTGGTCTAATACCCTGAAAAACCAACTTCCCTCTTGGACGCTCAAACTCCACTCTACCCCGATGGCAATCCAAATGAACCATATACCGATGCAACCAATCCATCCCAAGAATAATATCATACAAATCCATAGGACTGATAAGCAAATCCGCTGGCCACAACTCTCCTGCGATCTGAATATCAATACCATATGCCCGTCCAATAACTCTCAGAAATTTGCCTCCAACAACTCTGACCACTCCCGCTCGCTCTCTGGGATCTCCTCTGATATCTGCACTCTCTTGATAACCCTATATTTTACCATATTTTATCATGCATTTATCTCCTGTTTTGCATTGTTTAGAGTTAGTTTTAGCACATTTATGTCTTTTATTCTCAGTTTATGCATTTTGATAGAATTTGCATTGCATTTGCATATTTGTGTGCATAAACAGGTGAATTAGGTACTTTGGAAGCACAAAGGAGAAATAGTGATCAAAAAGGGACATCTAGCAAGGGAATAAGGCTCAAAAGAGGAGGAAAGCAATCACTCGACGATGGAGTCGAGCACACACTCGACCGTTTGCCAAAGAACACTCGGTCGGATTCAAAACAAGTCCCTCAAAGATCAACCCGAATAAAGATCTTCCGTTGGCATTCAGCTTCCAAGTACTTCACGAAAGTTGTAGACAACCGAGTTAGATTTCCAATTCCGGTGGTCTCAGGCCGATTGGAGTTATGGTGCAAAGGTTATCCCGAATTTACTGAACAGATATCATCCCAGATAGAGGACTCGACCGTTGGAAGAAGCAGAAGAAGAGGTCACTCGACCATGCACTCGACTGAGCACATGGTCAAATTGTGAGCCGCCTCTCTATTTTGTCTCCTAGCTAACTAGGGCTTCCCTTCTTTTCTATAAATAGGTCTCTTAACTCTGGCCACTGAACAAGCTCGTTTTTTAGGTCTAGGCACCAAAAATTGTAATCTTCATAACTTTTGATCCTTTAAGTATTTTCATTTGATTTCTTCTACAAAGTTGCTTATTTTATCATCATCTTTATGATTATGTCTGTTTCATCATTTTCTGGGTTTGTGTTCTTACATCTCATTTATTAGATTCTAAGTAGAGATAGATTCTTAAGGATGGGTTAGGTTGGTAGAGAACTTAGTTTGTTTAGGATTGTTTAAGCTTGAATTCCATAAAATCCTTTCTAGATTAGATATGCTCTATGCTATTCTTATACTGAGAAGGTAAGGATAGATCTTAAGCTTCTTAGCATCACACCAATGTCTAAGTTGCTAGATAAGGCTAAGTCTAGAGATTATCATGAAGCATGCTAAGAGATTAGATGTTTAAAGTGATTTTTGACATTAATGATCTGATTCTTAAAGCCTGTTTAGTATGGTTTCACCAATGAGAGTTGGGTTAGGATGTTACTAAACTTGATTACCTCTGTCATGAGAGTGGATTGGTAAGCCCTTAAGATCATTGTCTAAGGATTAGCTCTTTGTTGATTGAGTTTTGTTAAGCAACCTAGATAGATTAAGTTTAATACCAACCAATAATTCCCATCCTTAGGATCTATTTGCTACTTGTTTGCTTCTGTTTCTTGCATTTAATTACTTGTCTTTTTCTGCTTTATTGTTTCTGCTTTTAGTTTTAAGTTTAATCTTCTGTTCTGCATCACTCGTCCATGCACTCGACCTTGGTTCATACCATGCTCGATCGAGTGCTAGGTCGAGCTCCAATTTATTTTCTTATTTATGCTCAGCTCTTTTCTAGTTTTCTCTTGTTAGTTCTGCTTATTAGTTAATTCTGCTTAGTTTTGTTTATTACACTTGTTTAGTAGCTTAATTTCTGCTTAGTATTTCTTTAAGTTGTTTTGATTGCTGCATTTTCGTTTCTGCTTCATTAGGTTGATGGATACCACCCCCATATCTGAATTGGCTTAACTTGTACTATCTTGATTGCATCTTTTGTGATTAGCATAATCCCATTTGGATTGACACCTTAAGTACTACAATGCATAAGGTTAATTGAACCTACTAGGATAGAGACACAAAAATCCTAGTATCAATTTGGCGTCGTTGCCAATTGGGATCTGTTTTGCTACATTTAAAATTTCAAGATGTGCTAGATTAAGTTCTGTTACTCTCTACTTTGTTCTATGGGAAGAGAGGGGACCTCATCACCTCTCTATGACCTCTCATAGCATTAAAGTATGTCAAGTCAAGCTTAGAGACTTTAAACAAGCTCACTAGGGAGGAAGTCCCTATGGTATCCTTGTATATATTGGTTTAAGCTTTGGTTATTTTGATCTTGTTAGAGTGTTTTGGTGGTCAGAGAAGCAAGAGAGTTTAATCAGAGGAAGAAAGGAAGGATCGGAGACCAACTCGACCAGCCCACTCGACCGAGCACTTGTCCAGCAGCCTTGAGGTACTACTTTCACCTAATCATTGTCCATACCATTGCATTCCATGTTTTTATCTTGTTTCTGGATTCTTAAATCCTCTTTCAAATTTCTCTTACACAAGGGACTGTGTAATTTAAGTTTGGGGGAGGGTTTGAGATGACATTTGATGTTGTTTTCTGTTTTCTTATTTCAAATTTTTAGCATAATCATACAAGCTTCTGCATTGCATCTAAGGCATAGAAAAACCATACAAATTTGAAATTTTTTCAAAAAAATCTTTACAAAAACAGAGTGTTCATATAGTTGCATTGCATTCTAGGATTGTCTTTAGTATATTGCATATAGGATTGTACATATGCATTGGGGAACAATGATTAAATCTACCATGTTAGAAGTAGATTCTTAGGATTGAACCCACATCCCTCATTTATAGTGCTTTGTTGCTAGTTCAGTCTTTGGAAAAAAATGAAGAATCTATGTTTAAAGCATTGTGTCATTTGAAAGCATCTCCTTCTTGTGTGAAACTTGCTTGATCATTTTTTGCATCTCTATAATATTGGACTTTAATCTGATCATCAAATATCTTGCTTATGGACTATGAATGCTAGCTCATGGAACTTTGAATTGGGTTAACACTCTCTTTTTACCACTCTATTCATTTAACCCAATCTCTTGCCATACCTTGAAACCCCAGCCTTTTCTTTCAAGCCTTGTATTGATTTTTTTTTAGTGAGGCCTCTTTGTTGATAATGCTATAGGTTGTGGAATCTTGAGAGTATTGAGAACGACAAAGAACTGGCTCTTGCTTTAGCTAGGTTTGGAATCATTAGAACTAGCTAATAAGACTGGTTTTGAAAGAAATAGGTGGTTAGAATGTTGATTTGGGTTCAGGTTTTGGAAAAAGAGAGAATAAGAAGGGAAAAAAGGTTTACTTGGTTAAAAGAATAGAAAAGAAAAGTCTCTAAGGTTAAGTTTGGTTATAAGCTCTAAGTCTCAAAGGAAAGGGATAGAAAGTATTGTTATAGTCTCCTAGAATCAAAAAGAAAAGAGTAAAGAAAAGTCAAATAAGATTGGGAGTATAGCAAAGAAAGAATAAGAAAGAGAAGGAGCTAGTGTTTAAAATAAACAGTAGCCTTAGAGATATACAAAAAGAATGAGACCAGAAGTTACAAAAAGGGGTTCAAGAAATCAAAGTTTGAGTTTTTGGGTTGAAAATAAAGAAAAGAAGGATGAGAAAAGGGTAGAAAAGCTTCTAGGTGGGTAGAACATCAAGAGCTAAGCTTTGTATGCTTAAATTGTTCTCAGTCTTAGATTGGTTTCACAACTGTCTAGTATTCCTTCTTGTTTGAGAGTTAATCACCCTAAAAACACAATTATCAGCCTACCTTCAAACGCCTTACCCTTCAACCAATTGAGCTTGATTCATGTTCCATTTGCAAGGTTACACCAAACACTTTAATGAATGTGAAAGAGATGTTCAATGGGAATTACTAATAGATAGGAGTTGAACTAGAATGATGCATTGTGATAAGCTTAGGAAAATATTTGTAAACACTTTGACTGATTCTTTGCACCATTGAATTGCATTTAAGGATTGTGGTTTGAATCCTTTGTTATTGCTCTTTGTTTATAAGTTCCCATCTTCAAACTTCTCTTCCTTCTTATGTCATGATTGTTTGATTAAGGGCAAGCAAAGACTAAGTTTGGGGGAGTTAATAACTCTATATTTTACCATCTTTTATTTTGCATTTATCTCCTGTTTTGCATTGTTTAGAGTTAGTTTTAGCACATTTATGTCTTTTATTCTCAGTTTATGCATTTGGATAGAATTTGCATTGCATTTGCATATTTGTGTGCATAAACAGGTGAATTAGGTACTTTGGAAGCACAAAGAATAAGTTGTGATCAAAAAGGGACATCTAGCAAGGGAATAAGGCTCAAAAGAGGAGGAAATCAATCACTCGACAATGGAGCCGAGCACACACTCGACCGTTTCCCAAAGAACACTCGGTCGGATTCAAAACAAGTCCCTCAAAGATCAACCCGAATAAAGATCTTCCGTTTGCATTCGTCTTCCATGTTCTTCACAAAAGTTGTAGACAACCGAGTTAGCTTTCCAATTCCGGTGGTCTCAGGCCGATCGGAGTTATGGTGCAAAAGTTATCCCGAATTTACTGAACAGATATCATCCCAGATCGAGGACTCGACTGTTGGAAGAAGCAGAAGAAGAGGTCACTCGACCATGCATTCGACCGAGCACATGGTCGAGTTGTGAACCGCCTCTCTATTTTGTCTCCTAGCTATATAGGGCTTCCCTTCTTTTCTATAAATAGGTCTCTTAACTCTGGCCACAAAACAAGCTCGTTTTTTTAGGTCTAGCCACCAAAAATTGTAATCTTCATAACTTTTGATCTATTGAGTATTTGCTTTCACTTCTTTGTTCAATATTGTTCATCTTTATCTCATCTTTCTAATCATGGTAGTTTCATTAATTTCTGGGTTTGTGTTCTTCATGATGATTTTTAGATCTTATTAGTGGCTTAGGATCTTAGGGATGGATTAGGCTGGGTAAAGGTTATGGTTGTTTAGATTGGTCAAGCTTGATTGTTATATATCTCTTCTAGATTAGATATGCTCTATGCTATTCTTATACTGAGAGGGTAAGGATAGATCTTAAGCTTCTTAGCATCACACCAATGTCTAAGTTGTTAGATAAGGCTAATGCTAGAGATTATCATGAAGCATGCTAAGAGATTAGATGTTTAAAGTGATTTTTGACATTGATGATCTGGGTTTTAATGCCTGCTTTGATATGTAATAGCTAGTGAGAACTAGGTCTAAGATGTATCTTGGCTTGATTGTTATTGTCATGAGAATGGATTAACATGTATTAGAAGATCATTGTCTAGAGATAGCTCATTGTTGATTGAGGTTTGTTGACCAATTTAGATAGCCATAGCTTGAGTCCATCCCATGAATCCATCCTTAGGACCTTCTTTATTTATTGATTTCCCTGTTTAAGTATTGTTAATTGCTGTTGTTTGCTCTGTTTTCATTATTTGCTCTGTTTCTGTTCATTCGCTTGGCAACTCGACCATGCACTCGACCGAGTGCTAGGTCGAGCTCCATTTTACTTTCTTGCTTATGCATTGTTCTATTCATGTTTTCTTCTGCTTATTAGTTAATTCTTCTTAGTCTTGTTTATTGCACTTGTTCTACAGTTTAATTCAGCATTAGTATTGTCTTAAGTTGCCTTAGTTCTTTGCATTTCATTATTGTCATTAGGTTGTTAGAAACAAATCAACTTGATAGTTGGCTTAACTTGAATGCATTGATCACATCTTGACTGCTTACATATCACATTCTTTATGGATTGGCATCTTTTATGCTACAACATCATAAGGGAATTGATACACCTTGCATACATTCTGATCATTCATACTTATGTTTGTTTGTTTGATTGCATCATTCATTCATTCATAAGTAGATACTTGAAAAATTTCTTGTTTCAATTGGCGTCGTTGCCGTTAGGGTGTTTATATGTTTCAGTTGAGATTTCAATGTTTCAAGATTAAGCTATGTTACTTTTGATTCTATTACTCACCACTTTCTTGTTCTGGTGTTCTGTTTTGATTCTCAGGTACCACTCGGCTAGGCACTCGGTTGAGTACGTCAAAGCAAATGGTCTACTACTTGTTCGAGCACCTGGTCGAGCACCTGTTCATAGACTAAAAAAAACAGAAGAAGAGGTGGCAATGGAACTCCCACATGATCAGACTAAACCTCAAAGAAGAAGGAAGATTGGTGATAGTGATGCTCCCACTACTCATACTCAGAGATATGGGATAGTGCCTCCTGTTGTCAACAACACAACCTTCACAATCAAGACTAGTTTGATCTCCATGGTTCAGAGCAACAGATTTCATGGACTGCCTAATGAAGATCCCCTTTCCCATCTTGATGAGTTTGATAGGCTCTGTAGCCTCACCAATATAAATGGAGTTAGTGAGGATGCCTTGAAGCTAAGATTGTTTCCTTTTTCTCTAGGAGAAAAAGCCCATCAGTGGGAGAAGACTCTACCTCCTGGAAGAATCACCTCTTGGGTTGATTGTAAGAAGGTATTCCTTGCAAAATACTTCACTAGTTCAAGGACTGCACATTTGAGGAATGCAATTTCAGGATTTCTCCAACAGAATGGTGAATCTTTCAGTGAAGCATGGGAGCGCTTCAAAGGCTACCAGAGACAATGCCCACATCATGGATTCAGCAGAAAATATTTGTTGTGTACTTTGTATAGAGGTGTTCTTCCCAAGATCAGGATGCTCCTAGACACAGCCTCCAATGGAAGCTTCATAAATAAAGATGTAGATGAAGGTTGGGACTTAGTAGAGAACTTTGCTCAGTCCAATGGCAATTATAGTGAGGAATATGATAGAAGCTTAAGAGAAGGTGTTGATTCTGAGGAAGAGCATAGAAAGGAACTACAAGCTTTAGAGGAGAAGCTTGAGAAGCTAGATAACCTCTTTCTAACCCAGCAGAAGCAAGTACATGTTCTTTGTGAAGCTGAGCAGTTTATGGTCCCAGTTTATCCTCCACAACAACCCCAGCCAGCTCCTGCTCAAGATCATGAGATGAAGAGTATGCTTTAGAAACTCCTATAAGATCAAGCTAATGGAGCTATGGAAACAAGTAAGAAGCTCACAGATATGAATAACAAGGTGGACAGCACATACAGTGACCTTAATACCAGGATTGAAGCCTTAACTTGCAGAATGCTTCTA
>NC_025695.1:22288524-22289847 GCF_000633955.1 Camelina sativa | reverse complement strand
CCTACCACTCGACCGAGCACCTTAAGTCACTCGACCGAGTGGTACCAAGTCACCCAAAATGCCCAGACTTCATCCCCAAGCTTCACCAACAACAAGAGCCAAGAAATCCTTCCTTTGATGGTTTGTCTGAGCTTCAGACTGTCAACTTTCTACCATGATTCAGTGAGGGAATTAACAACTAAGGATGAGGAGATAAATGGGCAAATCAAGCAACTCCATGGTAAAGTCAAAAGTTCCTCTCCAAAGAAAGCAAGGGAAGGTCTGAGTATTATTAGCAGACACAGCTCTTTTAGCATTGACCCAGGAATAAGAGGAGCAATACAGTCTTTGGGAACAAAGGGGACTGCATCACCTCTCTATGACTCTTCCAAAGCATAAGAAGTATGCAAAGTCAAGCTTAGAGACTTTAAACAAGCTCACTTGGGAGGAAGTCCCAAACGTATCCTTTGTATATATTGGTTTAAGTTTCTTGTTATTTTGATCTTGCTTTCTTTAGTGTTATGGTTGGGCAGGTAGCATGAATGTCCTTTAAGCACTTGGTGGATATCAAATGAATCCCACCCTTAGCCCATCCCAAGTAGTACTCCTACTCTATCTTTGTATATACCATTGCATTTGTTATTTTTGTGCTCTTTCTTGATTCTTAAATCCTCTTTCAAATTTCTCTTACACAAGGGACTGTGTAATTTAAGTTTGGGGGAGGGTTTGAGATGACATTTGATGTTGTGTTTTGTTTTCTTATTTCAAATTTTTAGCATAATCATGTTAGTACTTGCATTTCATCTATGGCATAGAAAAACCTAAAAATTTGAAAATTTTTGCAAAAATCTTTACAAAAAAAAAAAAAACAAAAAAAACAAGAGTGTTCATGTAGTTTGCATTGCATAATAGCATCTTGTTTAGCATGTTTCATGTAGGACTGTTAATTATTTGTATTAGGGATCTATGATGAGTATTGCCTTGTTAGCTTGTTTAATTCACTAAACTCAGTGTTCAAGAAAGCGCTAGGCGGTATCTGGACGGTGACCCAACGCCTAGCGCCTAGAACGCTTAGTCGGGGCCTAAACGGTTTTTAGGCGGTTTAGGCGTTTACAACATAAAACATTATATATATAATTATATTAAAATATATGTTATAAAAATAAAAAATTTATAAATTATAAACAACGGTAAGAAAAATACATTTATTTAAGTTATATTAACAACATATAAATGTTTATAATTACGTATATAGATATAAAACATAATAATTTAATTATATGTAATTTAAAAATCAAAAATAAATATTAAAATAAAATGTATGTAATTTTAAGCGGGTTAGGC
>NC_025695.1:22286372-22287133 GCF_000633955.1 Camelina sativa | reverse complement strand
ATTTGAATGCATGTGGACATCTAAGGCTCAAATCAGTAAAGGTTGTGATAGGTTTGTCTAAAGTCTTTAAGTACAGCTCATTCAACTTGCATCATAGTACTAGAATACTTTGGACATTTATTCTAGCTGGTTTATTTGCAAGCTTTAGGAGCTGAGATCCCACTTTCAGCCCTCACCTACCTTCTTATGTCTTGTTATTTGCTTGAGGGCAAGCAAAGACTAAGTTTGGGGGTGTTGATGTTCATATATTTTACCCTGTTTTCCCTTAATATATTCACATCTTTTGCATCCTTTGCTATCCTTTTTGACAATTATTGCATAGTTTTAGGATTATTCTTTCATTAGAGTGTAGTTTCATTGAATTTGCATATTTTCTTGCATAAACAGGTGATTTTGGAGCCTAAGGAGCATGGAAGCAATGCTGAGGAGAAGTGAAGCAATCATGAGGAGAAAGAAAAGGAGTTAAGGCTGGAGAACCAAGGTCCAGAGTCCCACTCGACTGCCCACTCGACCAGACACTCGACCATTTGCTGAGAGTGACTCGACCGAGTGGAAGGAGCACAAGAAAACCCAACTCGACCGAGCACCGAGTCGAGTTGGCCGAGCTGCCTGGCTATTTTGTCTTTTAGCATTTTTAGGGCTTCCCCTCCTTTTTTCTATTTAAGGACCTTGTACCCTGCAGTCACAAGGGGGCAGCTTTTTAGATAATCTCAAACCTAGTGATGTTCATATATTTTACCTTGTTTTCCCTTAGTTTATTC
>NC_025695.1:22286178-22286312 GCF_000633955.1 Camelina sativa | reverse complement strand
TGATCTCTGTTCTAGTTTCATTATTGCCATAATCATTATGTTCCATTGCATTTAGTATCTTGTCCTTTCAGCTTTTACATTCTGCACTTTACATTCTGCAATAGGTTGTTAGTGACAAACACCCTCTATAATTG
>NC_025695.1:22272868-22284905 GCF_000633955.1 Camelina sativa | reverse complement strand
CTTGAATTCCATAAAATCCTTTCTAGATTAGATATGCTCTATGCTATTCTTATACTGAGAAGGTAAGGATAGATCTTAAGCTTCTTAGCATCACACCAATGTCTAAGTTGCTAGATAAGGCTAAGTCTAGAGATTATCATGAAGCATGCTAAGAGGTTAGATGTTTAAAGTGATTTTTGACATCAATGATCTGACTCTTAAAGCCTGTTTAGTATGGTTTCACCAATGAGAGTTGGGTTAGGATGTTACTAAACTTGATTACCTCTGTCATGAGAGTGGATTGGTAAGCCCTTAAGATCATTGTCTAAGGATTAGCTCTTTGTTGATTGAGTTTTGTTAAGCAACCTAGATAGATTAAGTTTAATACCAACCAATAATTCTCATCCTTAGGATCTATTTGCTACTTGTTTGCTTCTATTTCTTGCATTTAATTACTTGTCTTCTTCAGTTTTATTGTTTCTGCTTTTAGTTTTAAGTTTAATCTTCTGTTCTGCATCACTCGTCCATGCAATCGACCTTGGTTCATACCATGCTCGATCGAGTGCTAGGTCGAGCTCCAGTTGATTTTCTTATTTATGCTCTGCTCTTTTCTAGTTTTCTCTTGTTACTTCTGCTTATTAGTTAATTTTGCTTAGTCTTGTTTATTGCACTTGTTTAGTAGCTTAATTTCTTCTTTGTATTTCCTTAAGTTGTTTTGATTGCTGCATTTTCGTTTCTGCTTCATTAGGTTGATAGATACCACCCCCATATCTGAATTGGCTTAATTGTACTATCTTGATTGCATCTTTTGTGATTAGCATAATCCCATTTGGATTGACACCTTAAGTACTACAATGCATAAGGTTAATTGAACCTACTAGGATAGAGACACAAAAATCCTAGTATCATCTCTCCACACTCCGGAGTAATGAAGCTATGAGTAGCTCCAGAATCAAACATAATGTGCGACTTAAACCCGCCCACTAATAAGGTTCCTACACAAACCTCATGTGTTGAGAACCTAACAGCTTATCAGAGGCAAATATAAAATTTGAACTTACTAAGAATTCACAAAGACAAAGTACCAGAAATTATACATGTGATCGCCCCGGCACTGGTTCCACCAGTCTCTGCAGTTGTATAAACTCGTGGTGCCTGCTCAATCTCTGCCACCTGCTGCCTCCCGGCTGCACCTGCTACAACGCTGCCACTGACACTGGCTGCAACTTGGGACACAAGGGCCTGATGTGCCCTGGCTCCCTGCAATGATAGCATACACGAGCCGCTGCCGTCGGAGCACTCCTCTTGGGACAGCTAGCAACCTTGTGATCCTTGCTCCCACAACTGAAGCAACTCGCACCACTCGGCCTCTGCGTAGCCTCCCACTCCCTCTTGGTTCCCTCCACAGGCATGCTGCCCTTACTAGAACCTCCATGATGCTGAGCCTTACTAGGCTGAAATGCTGGACTAACCGCCACTAATTGTGCCCTGATGTCCTCCTCGATCTTTGTCGTAGTCTCAATCAGCTCTGCACGCATAGCATAACTCCGCCCTCTACATTGAACCCTGAAATCGTCACGTAGGGCCCTCACAAACCTCCTGATCTGAGCCTCCTTAGACTCCATAGCCCGATCCCCATAAGAGAGAAGTCGACTGAACTCCAAGTCCAGCTCCCGCACTGACCGCGTCCCCTAAGATAACTGAAGGAACTGCACCTCCAACCGGTCCAATGCCTCTCTCGGAAAGTACTTGTGGTTGAACACCCCCACGAAGTCAGCCCAAGTCATCTCCCTCTGCACTCTCCTAGCAGCCACTGATCTCCACCACACCTGAGCATCACCAATCAAGTGGTGGACCCCTATGTCCACCCAACTCCTCAGCACATCTCAGAGTCTGGAAGTTATGTACCACCCAAAAACCGTGCAGTATTGATGCCATGCATCTCGTTGAGCATAGAAAAATAACGAGTATGCCCTCCCACATCCGCAGCCACTGGCTGCCGCTCCTCCGCCACCACTGGTGGCACTACCTGAGCCTGAGCCGGTACCACTCCTGGTAACCACTAACAAGCCCGCAAGATCGACACCAGGTACTCCACCAGCTGAGATTCACACACCCGGGACTCTAGCATCACCGACCACTGGAGCATCAACACCGCCCCCTCTGACCACACTCATAGAATCCCCCTGGACACCCTACGACTCGTCAACACCCTCAGCTGTCACACTCTAGTCCGCAGTCTCACTAACCACTGGGACTCTGCCCCTACCATGACCTTGTCTGCGTCCACGACCACGTCCACGTCCTCCACCACGACCAGCATCTTCACCCTCTCTAACCATCTGCACTACCATGAAAAGAAGGCTAAACACACAATTAACATAACACAAAAACATAAACTCACGGTGGAATCACACTGTAGGCTCTAAGAGGATGTTCTAAGACTCCATGCCACACACAATTGACTAACTCACATAATCAATCAAGACATGCAATCCCAGACATCTACAGCACAAAGCCTAGTGAACCGAAACCTAGAACCGTAAGGGCTCTGATACCAAACTGAAACGACCCGACCCGATTTTTTTAAATAAATAAATAATAAATAATAAATAATAATAATAATAATAATAATAATAATAATAATAATAATAATAATAATAATAATAAATAAACTACAAGTAGTGGTCCCATACTCACTAGCCACCTAACCACAATCACAACCAAGAGCGGAAATAACCAATACCAATATCGAATTAATATCCAACAATAACCCAATAATTATAACATAAACAATATCCAAAAAAATCAACCAGCAGTAATCATAGAACCACCAACCTAGTAATGTTTCTAATGACCCAACTCTAGCAACCTAGCAATGTCATACAACAACCAATCGAGTCCCTAGAACATTCCTATTCATTGCCTTGATTCCACGATCACACTTTGCCTTTAACTGTACCATAAACACAAATTGCAATGAATGAGTATTTTATAAACACTCAGTAGGGCAATCCTCCCATCTGCTGGCCTATACACACAATCAATAGAGACAACTCTAACCATCAACCAACAATCAACAATCAACAATCAACAATAACAAACCAGGACTCTGCATCACCGACACCAGTTGGGGTTGCGTCGACCGACGCATGATATGCATCGACCGATGCAAGGTTCACTTGCATCGACCGATACTCCCATTGCATCGACCGATGCATGCTCGACATAGCACGAAAACCCTAAGGTTTTACGCGCTGTCCTCGCACTTGCATCGACTGATGAACTTTCCCCGGAAGCTTCTCGCCGGATCTTCGTTCCTACAACCACAAAACTCGATCCCAAGCCACAAGAAAGCTTCCCAACGTCCCAAATAACATTCTGACAAGCCAAACAACACATAAACAAGCAGATCAGAGAATTCTCCAGCTTAGATAAGCCATGGTCATGCACTTACCTTTGCCAAGACGAATCTGAACCTCAAACAAGCAAGAAACACTTCCAGGAAGCTCCTACAATGATTCCAGCTACAGATCTCTACAGGAACAGCCTCAAACTTCCAAAATCTCACCAAGAACACTTAGAACTCTTTTCCTCTCTTCTTTTCTCTTAGAAACGGCTAAACTCGTCGAATGAGACAAAACACTCGAGCTAAGGGTTTTCCCTATCCCAAAACGCAGCGTTTTACTTAAACTTGTCCGCACTGAACCGGCTATGCATCGACCGATGCAATCCTGAAACCGGGATTTTGGTTCGCGGATGTTACAAAAAGCAACTTAAGAGAAGAAGTTCTACGCGGATAACTTATGGTGCTGGTTCATCTAACCGAAAACCAAGTTACCAGAAGGGAGAAAAGTCAGTTGCTCTTCCAAAGGTTGAAGCGAAGCCATTTGTTGCCAATCAAATTACCAAGGACAAAGCTGAGGCTACCAGAAGCCGAGCTCGTGATGTGACGTGTTATAAGTGTCATGGGAGAGGACACTATGTGCATGAATGTTCCAATAGAAGAACCATGATTCTCTTGGAGAATGGAGAGATCGAGTCAGAAAATGAAGAGGTAGTTTCTGATTCACTAGAAGAACTTGAAGAAATTCCAGCAAAAGGCGCGATATTGGTGGCAAGGAGATCACTTAGTGTTCAAACTGTGATTGTGGAACATGAGCAAAGGGAGAATCTAATTCATACAAGGTGCCATGTCCGAGATAAGGTGTGTTGTCTCATAATTGATGGCGGAAGTTGTACTAATTTGGCGAGTGGTTAAGAAGCTTGGGCTGACTACGGAGAAGCACCCGAAGCCATATAAGCTACAATGGCTTAATGATGATGGTGAGATGAAGGTTAGTATCCAAGTAAAGGTTCCTATTGTCATTGGGAAAAATGAGGATGAGGTTTTGTGCGATGTTCTACCTATGGAGGCCAGTCATATTCTTTTTGGAAGACCGTGGCAATCTGACCGAAGAGCAAGCCATGACGGTTTCACCAATTGTTATTCTTTGAGTTCAAAGGAAAAAATCATCTTAGTTTCATCGACACCTCATGAAGTTTATTAAGATCAGTTGATACTCAAGCAAAGGAAAGAAACAAACACCATGAGCGACCCCACAAACACAATTCACCAAAAAGAGAGCGAGAGTTTGAGAATAACCAAGTCAAAGGCATGTGAGAGAAAACCCGTGATGCATTCAAATTTCTTTGTGAGAAAAGGAGAGGTTAAGAGATCTTTATTTCAAAACAACCATTGATTATGTTTATTTACAAAGAAACCCTCATGAGTTTTTCAGACCTTGCACCGGTGTTACCGAGTGAGATAACCTTTCTTTTGCAGGATTTTAAGGACGTGTTCCCAGAGGACATACCCAAAGGCTTACCACCTATTTGTGGTATTGAAAATCGAATAGACTTTGTTCCTAGAGCCATCCACAACATCAAGATCCATGAGAAAGCGAGAATAAACATCAAGGAGAAGACAAAGCAGTATGCAAAACAAGCTAACAAAGGAAGGCGCAAGATGGTATGCAAACCCGGAGACCAAGTATGGGTTCACTTGAGGAAAGAACGGTTTCCAGCTGAAAGGAAGTCAAAACTAATGCCTAGAATCAATGGAACCTCAAGGATCACAAGAAATATTAATGACAATGCGTACCGACTTGATCTTCAAGGTAAGTACAATGTGAATTCAAGCTTTCATGTTTTTGATGTAGTTCATTTTGTGGCAGATGATCCAGATTTGAGGTGAAATCCTTTTCAAGAGGAGGGGGATGATGTGATCATGGATGGAGCTAAGGAGGATGAGCTTGTAGTTGAGGTTGAACCTGAGGAATATGTAGCTGAGCTTGAACCAGAGGGCTTTGATAACATGATTTTCACCCAGGGTATCAATTCCCTATGCAGTTGTAGTACAAAGGGTTATCAATCCAAATGGTTGTTATGCTAGCAGATAAGATATGATCAGAACAGAGCAAGTCAAACCAAGCAATAGTGGGGTTTTGCTAACAACCTAAAATAAGCAAAAGTAAATAACAGAACAAGAACCACACGACCTAAGTACTCGATGCAAGCATTCGGGTACATGATCGGGTGGGGTGATCGGATCAAGTAGGCAAGGATGAACTGCTCGAAGGTATACACGAAGCTGGTGATCGAGTACCAGTTCGGGTAAGGGGTCGAGTTACAGAAAAAAACTAAACAATCAAGATAAGAAAGCTCCGAAGGATGGGGTAATCGACTCATAAGTGTTCTTGACCAATTTGGGATGTCCTACGTGCCTCAAGCAATTATTCCATAGACAATGAATCTCTTAAATCTTGCTAAAACACTCTCGTGATAGAAACAATCAACCTTAGTCACTCTCCTACCCAACTCTCGTTGGAGAAACATGACCAAGGAGGCATTACAATCCGATTCATTATGTCAATAAACTCCTTACACATCTAATCTCTTAGGCTAAGTGAGTAAATCTTTAGCATTGATTGATTCAAGCATTTCAACAACATCTCTCGATGGCAAAACACCCTAGATCTAGTCTCAACCTCTCGGTCTGAAAATAGCATTACGAACATCAATCTAGAAAGGAATTTATATAAGATAAACATTCAAGCTAAGACATCCTAACCGATTAAGAACACATATTTTGTCTACCCTATCCTTAGAAACTTTATTTCACTACTCAGATCTCATGGTAAAAAGCATAAAAACACAAATGAATGAAAGTTGCATTGTATTGAAAATAAGATAAAAGTAGTAGAGTACAGAATCGAGACTAAAGAGAATAGCAAAAAAAACAAAATCGAATCCTAACAAAGTGGAAATGATGTTTGAGTCGCTCAATCTCTCTCTCACAAGCTCTCGCTCTCTAGTTTGAGTGTCTGCTGCGTGCTTCGGCGAGAGGAAGAAGAGGGGGGTTTATATATGGAAACTCTTTTAACCTAGCTGCTCAGTCCTGCCCGAGTGTCTGCTCGAGGCGGTGCACGAGGTTCAAGTCTGCTAGCTCATCGGGTAGGTCTTCGGGTTGTTCTTCTTGCACAATCGCTTCTTTGGGTACATGCTCGGGTTTAACCTCGTTTTTCCCTATTTTAGGCTCTAAAGTACCTGTTTTCATCCAAAATACACAAATGCAACAATGCAGCATCCTAAATGGCCTAAATGCAAATTCCAACAGTTAAGGACCTAAAAATGCTAAGGTTAGGGTATATATAATGCAAAATATGGACAAAAAAGGGTGTCTAAAACATGTAAATTAAAGAGTTATCAAGCTTGTAGCTGAGGAACCATTGCTTGTACCTGAAGGTCCAATGACTAGAGCAAAAGCTAAGAAGCTAAGGGATGCACTTAATGGGCTTATTCAAGAGCTTATGGCCAAAGAGAGCATGGGAAAATCTGTTGGGGATGATGTCTATCAAGTCCAGCCCACTTTGAGCCTAATTCAAGTCCAAGAAAACCCAAAATAATCACTTTATTTTGTGGTAAAAGAAGAGTGACGAAAATAGAGATACATGCACCTAGAGTCACTTTGGAGGAAGGGATACATGCACAAGAATTTGGGTCTTCATTCAACCATCTATCTTAACTGATTTTTTTTCGTTTCAAGACTAGTTAATACTTGGCTTTGTTACCAAGTTTTCTTATCCTATATAAACTCATGTAAGAATAATAAAATAATCAATCCAACTTTTTATCAAAACAATTTCTTTCTTTGAGAGTGATTCTCTTCTGTTTTTTGTGAACAAAACCGATTGCTTGGTGTGATTCTAACAATCAAAACCGACTGCTTGGTGTGATTCTAACAGTCAAAACCTGATCTCCATGGTGCGAGGCTAAGAGATCCGATCCTTTTGGTGCGAGACTGAAAAGATCAAACCGGTATATCAAGAGCCCTTCCGCAACTCTTTTGCAACCATTCATTCCAGCATCCTTATTCTTGAGTCTTCCTTGTCTTTAGAATCAAGGTGTATTTATCTACCAACTCGAAGGTGCCGATTCCTTGGGAGGATCATATCAAATGTTGTTATTGTTTGGATGAGACACACACAACAACATCCCCAAGTGTCAATATTAGAGATTTTCATACTCTATTATTTCAAGAATAAATTGGCATACACCTTTTATTGATCTGTTTTTGATTCAAGAATATCAGAGATTTTCATACGTTAAGGTTTCTGTTAGGGGATCTGTTTTTGATTCAATTAAAAGGTTTGCATAAAATTTGATTCAATTAAAGTTTACTTACAATTAAGAAACTTGCAATTGTTTTAAAATTAAAAATAATGATGATTAAGCAACTTTGATAAGGTTTCTCTAGTGAAAGGGTGATTTTGTTTAAAGTTGTTAATGGGTTGCTTTGATTAGTTTAATATTAATTATATGATTAGTTTAATTTTGAACAACTTAGATGGGTTTCTCTAGTAAAAATGGTCGTATCACTCTACATGTATATTTGATTTTTTTTCTAATAAAATGTAAAACTTATTCGAAAAATATGGTTTTACAGCAAATCCAGCGTTTGCTTAAACTTTTACATCAAAACAATATTCATAAATAACTAAAAAAATTATGTGTTATCTTGAGGCAACCGAAGTCATTTTGAACAACTTAGATGGGTTTCTCTAATAAAAATGGTCATATCACTCTACATGTATATTTGATTTTTTTTCTAATAAAATGTAAAACTTATTCGAAAAATATGGTTTTACAGCAAATCCAGCGTTTGCTTAAACTTTTACATCAAAACAATATTCATAAATAACTAAAAAAATTATGTGTTATCTTGAGGCAACCGAAGTCATTTTGAACAACTTAGATGGGTTTCTCTAATAAAAATGGTCATATCACTCTACATGTATATTTGATTTTTTTTCTAATAAAATGTAAAACTTATTCGAAAAATATGGTTTTACAGCAAATCCAGCGTTTGCTTAAACTTTTACATCAAAACAATATTCATAAATAACTAAAAAAATTATGTGTTATCTTGAGGCAACCGAAGTCATTTTGAACAACTTAGATGGGTTTCTCTAATAAAAATGGTCATATCACTCTACATGTATATTTGATTTTTTTTCTAATAAAATGTAAAACTTATTCGAAAAATATGGTTTTACAGCAAATCCAGCGTTTGCTTAAACTTTTACATCAAAACAATATTCATAAATTACTAAAAAAATTATGTGTTATCTTGAGGCAACCGAAGTCATCATACAATGATCATACTTGCCATCTCTTTGAAGCTGAATCGAGTAAGTCCTATTACAAACTTGCTGATCCAGTTGGTGAACGAGCTGCGTTGGTGGAAGTGGAGCTTCACCATGTCGTCTGCCAGTGTCGGCCCAACCAATTTTGCTGCGAAAGCAAAAAAAATTTTTTTTGCCCATTAACAAACATTAGAAAAAAAAAGTTACAAAAACTGCTACTCTAAGGTTCGAACACTTAACACTGAAGGATCCAGAACTTTTCATAATACCACCGCAGCTTTTCATAATTGATGCTCCTTAAATCGTTAATATAATTTGGCACCTAAAGCCCTTGCTTTACGGACTTCAAATCCAACAAAGTGCAGAGAGGATGCATAACTATGATGTATACTTCGAGTATCTCGCTGAAAAAGATCCAGAATTTGCTGCTAAGTTTCGAAACCCGACAAGAACCAACCCAGAAACCGGAGAATAGGGCAACACCGATGAAACAGGAAACGCAGGTAGCGAAACGGGAACCAGAAACATCACCTCTCTCTCTGAAACTTTTTAAAAACTCTTCCTTTTATCACCTATCTCTGTCTGAATCTTTTTAAAGACAATATGTTTTGTAATGTATATTTTATTTAAAGACAATTTAAATTTCATTTTTCATTTTGGATTTTATTTAAAATGTGGATTTTATTAGGAATTTTAATTCTATTCTCAATTGTAAATTGAACTTAAAATTTCAATTTAATTTCAATTCAGTTTTAATTCTAAATCCAAATTCTGGATTAATTTCAACATCATCCAGAATAAGCAAAATAAAATCGATGTCACAAATTTGTGTGGGTTGCAGCTTGCAACGTATTTGCGATGGATTCAGTTTCTCAGACTTTGTATCCCGATATCTTTTAATTTATTCAGTTTCTGCATTTGATTTCTTCTACAAAGTTGTTCTTCCCATTTTTATCTATCTAATGATGCTTGATTCAATGTTTTCTGAGTTTGTATCGTTGATGATGATTTCTAGATCCGAGTAGTGTTAGAGTTCTTGAGGATGGGATAGATTAGGTGGAGGATTTTAGGATGCAGGGTGTTTAAGCTTTGATTTGTATGATTCCCTTCTGGGCTAGAGTTAGAAATACTAGTTTTTCTCTGATCAATTGGAACTAGGTCTTAGACATTTCCACACCCAAAAGGTGTTTGATGAAATGTATGACCAACTAGTGCCAGAGACTTACATTCCTAGCCTTAGAGATTAGTTGTCCAGGATGTTTGTTGACATGAATGAACTTGTTTGTTGACATGAATGAACTTGTTTGTCATGCCTGCTTCATCATGTTTCTCTAGCGAGAGCTAGGTTTGGAAGTGGTTGAGTCTGAGTAGCTTCTGTCAAGAGATTGGATTATCTAAGTCGTGATGTTCATTGTTTAGGGATAGTTTGCTTGTAGCATGTTAAACACTCTATAGACTAGGATACTCCACCGACATCAATTACCCCATCCTTAGGACTTCTAACTTTTTCATTGATATTGCATTCATGAGACCGTTTTTCATCTTGCTATTTAGTTCTTGTTTAGACTCGATTTCGTCTTTACCCACGTTTACTCCTTGCCATACATTTTCGTTTATAGTTTTGTAACTCATTTCCGTTTTGCATTCTGATCATTCTAGGATTGTTAGACAAACACTCTTTTTGAATTGGCTTGACTTGTGATTGCTTGATTGCATCTTGATTGCTAGCAACATCCCATTTGGATTGACACCTTAAGTACTACAGCACATAAGGTTAATTGAACCTGCTAGGAGATAAAGAAAATCCTAGTATCAATACTCCTCAAAATCGTAATCCTCTGAATCACCTCCATGTCCTTGCGCTTTTGGCTCTCTCTCTTCAGCTTTGGATTCCCCCTCAGGGTTGTACAGCTCCTCTAATGGTGGCATAAAGTCTATGTTTGCCCCTAGCCGAATTTTTGTGAACACGACGTTGGGCAGAATCATTTGAGTAGCACCGACTGCTGGATGAACGAACTTGAAGAGCAACCTATCATTTGGCTTCTCATAGGACAAGAATCTCTCCAATGTGAGGTCTAGCCATCTTGGCTCATGTGCCACTCCCTTCAGGGGCACGTCACAAGCCACCAAAATCGGTGTGACTAAACCTCCTATGGAGATCTCTCCAGATCCTTCTCGCCTCTCAGTTTTCATTGCCCAAGATTTCATATACAAGAACTGATCTAGCAAAACAAAGATCATGCTATTGTCTGCAACATCCCCTACTAGTGGTCTACCATCCCTAGCATTATCCAAGATTCCACATAATGCTATGTCTAACAGCCGGAGCTCATGATCATTCACATTCCCAGTTTCCTTCCTAGCGAATAAGGTGCAAGCTAGGGATTTGTGAAAATACCTCAAGACAGGGCTCCTAATTTGAGCAGATTTGGAGCTTGTGGATTTGTAGGGAAGTTTATCTCCTATTGTCAGCCATAGGGATTTCATCTCCTCCTTGCTTACCTCCATGTTTTCTCCATGATCAGCCTTGAAACCATACAGCTTCTCCATCTCCTTGAAAGTGAGTTGGTATTCCTTGTTGTGCACGGAGAAGGTGATGAACCCGATCCCCCCATCGGGTAGCAGGGTCGAGTGGTCTTCGAAATAATGTAACCGCAGTCTGGAAAGGAAGTGAACCGTCTCCTCCTCGTAGGCTTCAAGGTTGGCTCGCATCATCTAGCGATCCCCAATTGTTTCATTGTCTTGTGGTGGGGGTAGCGGGTCCTAACGAAGCTCACCTTGCGGAGGACCTTGAAGAGCTTGGCCGGAGTCTCCACCTCTCTTTGCTTCAGACTCCGCGACGCCAGCCGGGTGCGTTCTCTCTGCTCCTCTTCATTGTCAGGGACCTCACCCTCGGTATCTTGATCTTCTTCTTCTGCCGCCCTCTTAGCTACCTTCTCAGCCTTTTCAGAAGCGGGTCTCTTCCCCCTCGCAACCGCGACTCTGCTTCTCAACTTGGAGGTTTGGTTCTCCTCCGGTTCTCCTCCATCGGCGTCTGAATCTACCTCCATCGAATCAGTGTCGGTTTTCTCGGATGTAGACAGGTCCCTATGTCGAGGAGATCTGCGGATTTCACTCCCTACTAAGCTTGGAGAGCGAACTCGGGTGTCTACACAATTGGGTTCTCGAGTGCCACCTCGGGTGACGAATCAGGTTGAGCATCGGGTAGGGGATTGGAAACTGATGTTCACATATTTTACCCTGTTTTCCCTTAATATATTCACATCTTTTGCATCTTTTGCTATCCATTTTGACCATTATTGCATAGCTTTAGGACTGTTCTTGCATTAGAGTTTAGTTGCATTGCATTTGCATCTTTTCATGCATAAACA
>NC_025695.1:22268642-22269739 GCF_000633955.1 Camelina sativa | reverse complement strand
TCTTCTTATTCTTAAGACATATAAGCACTTTGCTAGACTTTCCTTTTCTTTCTTTTCTTTTCTTTAATTAGAACCATTCTCAACATTTTTTACTTCCCATCCTACCACATAAACACATTCTCCTTTTACTTAAACACATTCTCCTTTTAAAGACTCTACCCTCTTTTCTTTCTCTTTTTCCTCTTTTCTTTTCATAACAGTCAAGTCCCAAACCCAACAAGTGAACCACCTAGTCCTATCTAGTTTGAAAAATGCAAACTAGAACTACACAAGGCTTTACTCTTGTCAGTTCAAACCTAACACTTTCTACCAAGCTCAATCCCAAAAATAGGCCTCACACACACAAGAATAAACATGGCTTGAAAGAAGGTTTGGTTTAGGGGTAGGGGAACTGATTCTTAATGAGGAAATCAGCTACTTGGATCAACAAGAGTGGTAAAAAGGAAGAAGATGATCCAAATATGTATATGGTATCCATGAGTTTAAAGCAATGCACACATTGATAATTGAAAGTCAATATTAGGTTCTTATAAATAGGAAATGGTTTCAAATCTCAACATGCTTCAATTTAGACCAAATGCAATGTAGGAATTCAAGGCTTGGTTCAATCTTATGCTTCTAACCACTCAACTAGCATCAAAGTACTATTAACTTGGGCATTGATCCTAGTCTAGTGAATAAACAAGCTAACAAGGGAATACTCATCATAGATCCCTAATGCAAATACTATACAATCCTACATGAAACATGCTAAACAAGATCCTAATATGCAATGCAAACTACATGAACACTCTTTTTTTTTATAAAGAATTTTGCAAAAAATTTCAAATCTTTAGGGTTTTTCTATGCCTTAGATGCTATGCAAGTATTAACATGATGATGCTAGAAATTTGAAATAAGAAAACAAAACACAACATCAAATGCTATCTCAAACCCTCCCCCAAACTTAAATCACACAGTCCCTGTGTGAAAGAAATTTGATTGAGGATTCAAGATTAAAAACAAAGAAAACAAAACACAACAGCAAATGCAATGATATTTACAAGTGACGGTGATAGTGGTACCTTAGGGATTGTGGAAGTAGTCGTCCACATCCA